>NW_025726082.1:3815337-4125506 GCF_021461395.2 Schistocerca americana | reverse complement strand
GCTGACAGTTGCAATGTATTGAGGGCATTGCACAGGTGCCATTCATGGTCAAATAAAACAGCGTAACTTGCCCACTTGGCTAGCATCTGCATTTATGTCCAGGCATACATTTCTTCCAGAGTTTTCATGTTTCTGTCCAACTTCTGTATGGTCTTCGATTCTACAATATATGGACATAAGTGATTTTGGGTGTGTGTGTGTTTTTTATTTTTTGGATAATTTATGCTACTGGCACACTTCTTTTAATTGAATGTGAGCTGTGCTTTCTTCCAGCCACTGGGGTCAGTATTTTGTTCGAGTTATGTACTGTATTTAATCATTAAAATGAGAGCTAACTTGGGTATAAATTCTGTGTAGAACCTAGCAGGGATTCCATTGTATCATGGGGGCCTTGTTTAGTAGTTAAAATTGCAGCTGTTTTTCTAAGTAGCTGACACTAATATTTCATATTTGGAGTGATGTTTACACTGGGGTAGTATTTCTGTATCTTCCTTTGTAAAGGTATCTCCCCTCCCCGTCTCCCCTCCCCTCCCCGTCTCCCCTCCCCTCCCCGTCTCCCCTCCCCTCCCCGTCTCCCCTCCCCTCCCCGTCTCCCCTCCCCTCCCCGTCTCCCCTCCCCTCCCCGTCACCCCTCCCCTCCCCGTCTCCCCTCCCCTCCCCGTCTCCCCTCCCCTCCCCGTCTCCCCTCCCCTCCCCGTCTCCCCTCCCCGTCTCCCCTCCCCGTCTCCCCTCCCGTCCCCGTCTCCCCTCCCGTCCCCGTCTCCCCTCCCGTCCCCGTCTCCCCTCCCCTCCCCGTCTCCCCTCCCCTCCCCGTCTCCCCTCCCCTCCCCGTCTCCCCTCCCCTCCCCGTCTCCCCTCCCCTCCCCGTCTCCCCCTCCCCTCCCCGTCTCCCCTCCCCTCCCCGTCTCCCCTCCCCTCCCCGTCTCCCCCTCCCCTCCCCGTCTCCCCTCCCCTCCCCGTCTCCCCTCCCCTCCCCGTCTCCCCTCCCCTCCCCGTCTCCCCTCCCCTCCCCGTCTCCCCTCCCCTCCCCCCGTCTCCCCTCCCCTCCCCCCGTCTCCCCTCCCCTCCCCCCGTCTCCCCTCCCCTCCCCCCGTCTCCCCTCCCCTCCCCCCGTCTCCCCTCCCCTCCCCCCGTCTCCCCTCCCCTCCCCCCGTCTCCCCTCCCCTCCCCCCGTCTCCCCCCCCCCTCCCCCCGTCTCCCCTCCCCTCCCCCCGTCTCCCCTCCCCTCCCCCCCGTCTCCCCTCCCCTCCCCCCCGTCTCCCCTCCCCTCCCCCCGTCTCCCCTCCCCTCCCCCCGTCTCCCCTCCCCTCCCCCCGTCTCCCCCTCCCCTCCCCCCGTCTCCCCCTCCCCTCCCCCCCGTCTCCCCCTCCCCTCCCCCCGTCTCCCCCTCCCCTCCCCCCGTCTCCCCCTCCCCTCCCCCCGTCTCCCCCTCACCTCTCCCCGTCTCCCCCTCACCTCTCCCCGTCTCCCCCCTCCCCTCTCCCCGTCTCCCCCCTCCCCTCTCCCCGTCTGCCCCCTCCCCTCTCCCCGTCTCCCCCCCCTCCCCTCCCCTCCCCTCTCCCGTCTCCCCCCTCCCCTCCCTCCCCTCTCCCCGTCTCCCCCCTCCCCTCCCCTCCCCTCTCCCCGTCTCCCCCCTCCCCTCCCCTCCCCTCTCCCCGTCTCCCCCCTCCCCTCCCCTCCCCTCTCCCCGTCTCCCCCCCTCCCCCTCCCCTCTCCCCGTCTCCCCCCTCCTCCCCTCCCTCTCCCCGTCTCCCCCCTCCCCTCCCCTCTCCCCCGTCTCCCCCCTCCCCTCCTCCCTCCCCTCTCCCCGCGTCCTCCCCCCTCCCCTCCCCCCGTCTCCCCCTCCCCTCCCCTCCCCTCCCCTCCCCTCCCCCCCCGTCTCCCCCCTCCCCTCCCCCCCCGTCTCCCCCCTCCCCTCCCCCGTCCCCTCCCCTCCCCTCCCCGCGTCTCCCCCCTCCCCCTCCCCCCCCCCGTCCCCCCTCCCATCCCCTCCCCTCCCCCCGTCTCCCCCCTCCCCTCCCCCCGTCTCCCCCCTCCCCTCCCCCTCCTCCCCCTCCTCCCCCCTCCCCCCGTCTCCCCCCTCCCCCGTCTCCCCCTCCCCCCTCCCCCGTCTCCCCCTCCCCCTCCCCCCGTCTCCCCCCTCCCCTCCCCCGTCTCCCCCTCCCCCGTCTCCCCCCTCCCCCCTCCCCCGTCTCCCCCCTCCCCTCTCCCCGTCTCCCCCCTCCCCTCTCCCCCTCCCCCCTCCCCCGTCTCCCCCTCCCCCCGTCCCCCCTCCCCTCCCCCCTCCCCTCTCCCCGTCTCCCCCCTCCCCTCTCCCCGTCTCCCCCCTCCCCTCTCCCCGTCTCCCCCCTCCCTCTCCCCGTCTCCCCCCTCCCCGTCTCCCCCCTCCCCTCTCCCCCCCCCTCCCCCTCTCCCCTTCCCCAACTCCACCTCCCAACTCTCACCTCCCCCTCTTCCCTCGCCCCTACTCCTCTCCCCTCGCCCCCTACCCCTCTCCCCCTCGCTCCTACCCACGCTCCTACCCCACGCCCCTACCCCACGCCCCTACCCCTCTCCCCTCGCCCCTACCCCTCTCCCCACGCCCCTACCCCTCGCCCCTACCCCTCTCCCCCTCTCACCTCCCCCTCTCACCTCCCCCTCCCAACCCTCCCCTCGCCCTCCCGCCCACCCCTCCCCTCCCGCCCACCCCTCCCCTCCCGCCCTCCCCCTTCCCCTCCCGCCCTCCCCTCCCAACTCTCCCCTCCCCGCTCTCGCCTCCCCGCTCTCGCCTCCCCTCCCCCCTTCCGTCCCCTCCCCCCTTCCGTCCCCTCCCCCCTTCGTTCCCCACTTGACAGGCCTTGCCGTCACCAGTTTCATAGTGGAGCACAGCCATTGCCACCGCTATCCATGATAGTCGGTGTGCGTGGCTCCCATTCTCCACCGGTCTTACTACCTTTAAATACATTCACGGCAAAGTCCATTACTTAATCAGAGAGAGAGCAAGTGGGTGTGTCAAGAATTCTTTGTCTCCTCTTTGCATTCTTGTGTACCTTTGTCATGTATGTGTGCTGCATTCCACACCCTACAAGCTGTCAGTGGCAGTCTTCCGTTCTGGGCCTTGCCCTTCCTGGTGGCCTTCGTGCTGATCCATCAGTTCTCGCAGAACACTTCGCGACCCATTTTGTGACTGCATCGGTGTCAGCCTACTATCCAGCCACCATCCTGCTCCAGAAAAAGCTGGCTGAAACTTCCCGCTTAAGTTTTACCCCATATCAGGCGGAATCCTACAAAGAACCTTTTGCTGAATGGGAGCTTCTTGTGGCCCTCTCTTCTTCCCATGATTGAGTTCCTGGCCGTGATTCCATCCATAACCAATTGCTTCAACACCTCAGTCCTCCACAACAACAATATCTCCACCAGATGTTTAACTATATTTGGTTCCAAGGCATTTTCCCTTCTCAGTGGAGAGACAGTATTGTGGTTCGTGTTCTTAAGCCTGGCAAGGATCCATTGTCTCTTGATAGTTACCGGCCAGTCAGTGTGACCAGTGTCCCCTGCAAGTTACTAGAATGGGTGGTGACTCATCGGCTCAGTTGGGTCCTTGACTCTTGGGACCTTTTTATTTTCTTACAGTGCGGCTTTTGGGAGGGATGGCCTCTGATCGATTGTCTGCTTCAATCGGAAACCGCAGCTCGGCAGGCATTTTCTCATTGCTGCCATCTTGTCACAATTTTCTTCGATCTTTGTAAGGCCTACCTCGCAGCTTGGTGCCATCACATTCTCATCACGCTCCATGAGTGGTGTTTTCACAGCCCCCTCTTGATTTTTATTCACCAGTTCCTATCTGACTGGTCATTCAGAGTCTGGGTTGGCACTGTTGTCAGCTCTTTGCTGACCCCGGTGGATGCCGCTGCACAAGTGTCCTTTTTCTTCCTCACTATTAGTGGACTTGTGGCCTCGGCCAGACCGTTAATCAGCCCTGCTCTGTATGTGGATGATTTCTGTATTTGGACTAGCTCCCACTTGGTGGCCTCTGTGGAATGACTACTCCAAGGTGCCATCTGGCACCCTTCTGCATGGACGCTCTCACACGGTTTTCAGTTCTCTCCCCTTAAGTTGTGGGTGGTGCATTTCTGTCACCATACTAAGGTCCATCCTGATCTGGAGCTCTACTTTGAAAGCCAACACCTGGCCATGGTCCCCCAGTTCCATTTCTCGGGTGATCTTTTTGACAACAGGCTTACTTGGTAGCCCCATATCCATCATCTGAAGGTTGGCTGTTTTTGTAAACTCAATGCCCTTTGCTTCCTTGCGCACACCTTGTGGGCTGCAGATCGTTTGACCCTTCTCAACCTTTACCAGGCACTAGTTCTGTCTCATCTGGACTATGGTTGTCGATTTTATGGATCAGTTGCCTCTTCCACGCTGTTCCTCTTGAATCGAGTTCACCATTGTGGTATCCGTTTAACCACTGGTGCCTTTCACACTGGCCTTGTCGCCAGTCGTCTGGTTGACTCTGAGGTCCCTCCGTTTCCAAATTGGTTGTACCAATTTCGGGTTTTGTATGCCCATCACTATCTGTTCCTTTCCTGCTCACACCCCCTATTCTATTCTTTTCATGGCTCTGGGCCGTTGCCCACCTGCTGCCCACCCCCAGGTGGTTTACTGGTTGGGCTCTGCCTCACTTCTCTCTGTCGTGACTTTCGTCTCCCCTCCTTGTCCTCTTCCTCGTGTTCTCTCCCAAACACCCCACCTTCATTGGTTCCTTGGCCCCGGATGTGGGTGGATCTCTTTCGGGGTCTAGAAGCCTCCATCGCTCATTGGTGTTCCATTATTTGTCATGAATGCATGTACAAGAGTTTCAGGATGCCATTGTTTTTTACACCAGTGACTCCAGATCCGCTGATCATGTGTAATATGCCTTCATGGTGGCACAGAACACCATCTCTAGCCTGCCACATGTGGGGTGTTTCCTGCGGAATTGATGTTCATCTATCAAGCCCTCAGCTTCATTAAACAGTCCTCACTCACCCAAGGTTTGTTATGTATGGACTCAATGAGTGGCCTTCAGGCTATTGCTCTAAGTTTCTCCCACCACCCCTTGGTCTCTGCCATCCATGACCTTCTCACTGATCTTGGTGATGCTGCTTGTTTGGATGATTTACTTTGCTTTCGAGGCCATGTAGGTATCCTGGGTAATGAAATTATTGATCATCTGGTTTGGGAGGGTGGAAACCTATCCCCGTTCTCTGTGATCCCTCTGGGGGCGGTTATGCAGCTTTACAGCAAATCTCTTTTTACTCAATCATGGACTGACTCTTGGGAGGCTATCCCCCTGTGTAATAAACTTCGCACAATGAAGGAGACTCCCACTACGTAGTACTCTTCCCTCTGCCTGCCCTGGCGGAAATCTGCCATTCTCTGCTGTCTTTCTATTGGCCCTACTAAGTTGATCCATGGTTTTTTACTCCACAATGAGCACCTCCTGGTGCCCCCCACCCTCCCCCTTCGCTTTGTAGTTATGGGGCTCTCCTCATGGTAATCCATATTTTTTTGAACTGTCCCTGCCTTTTGGCCCTTTGTGCTAAATATGCCCTCCCACCTTCATTGTCTCGGGTGTTAACGGGCGACCCTCACATGTGTGCTCCCTGCCGCCGTTGGATAAGCAGCTGCCAGCGGCAAGTTGTATACTCTTAGCTCACTTATTTGTTACATAGTTTAATTCTTAATTTCTTTGCGTGTTTTTTGGTACTTGCATTGTTTAATTTCTTCTTCCGCCGAGCAGTGTGTCAGCAGTGCGCAAGTAGCAGCATTACTGCATTTACTAAGCATTCTTGTATTTTAATAACCCTTTAAATTTTGTGTCGAATTATTTGTGCTCTCTGTAGATTAGTTCAGACGTTCTTTGCACAACAGTATTTAGCATGGATAGGGACTGCGACTGCTGTGTTTGGATGCCGGCTGAGTTGGCATCCCTTCGCTCCCAGCTTCAGGCAGTGTTGGCTTCGGTCACACAGCTTGAGGCTGTTACCAATGGTCATCACTGTGGGGGTCCGGATGGGGGTTTGTCGGGGACGGCCAGCTCGTCCCACGCATCCCCCGATCGGACTGCGGCTGTGGCTGCCTGGGATACTGCCCACATTGAGGCTGACCCCTCACCCGTTGTAGAGTGGGAGGTCGTCTTGAGGTGTGGCAGGGGGCGAAAGACATTCCGGAGGGCTGAACAGAAGGCCTCTCCAGTTTTTCTGACGAACCGGTTTCAGGCTCTGTCTCTGGCTGATACTGATCTTCGGCTGGAGATGGCTGCTTGTCCTGTTCCAGAGGTTGCCCCTCAGTCTGCAAGATCCGGGTGGTCGCAGAGGGTGGGCTTACTGGTAGTTGGGAGCTCCAACGTCAGGCGCGTAATGGGGCCCCTTAGGGATATGGCAGCAAGAGAGGGGAAGAAAACCAATGTGCACTCCGTGTGCATACCGGGGGGAGTCATTCCAGATATGGAAAGGGTCCTTCCGGATGCCATGAAGGGTACAGGGTGCACCCATCTGCAGGTGGTCGCTCATGTCGGCACCAATGATGTGTGTTGCTATGGATCGGAGGAAATCCTCTCTGGCTTCCGGCGGCTATCTGATTTGGTGAAGACTGCCAGTCTCGCTAGCGGGATGAAAGCAGAGCTCACCATCTGCAGCATCGTCGACAGGACTGACTGCGGACCTTTGGTACAGAGCCGAGTGGAGGGTCTCAATCAGAGTCTGAGACGGTTCTGTGACCGTGTGGGCTGCAGATTCCTCGACTTGCGCCATAGGGTGGTGGGGTTTCGGGTTCCGCTGGATAGGTCAGGAGTCCACTACACGCAACAAGCGGCTACACGGGTAGCAGGGGTTATGTGGCGTGGGCTGGGCGGTTTTTTAGGTTAGATGGCCTTGGGCAAGTACAGAAAGGGCAACAGCCTCAACGGGTGCGGGGCAAAGTCAGGACATGTGGGGACCAAGCAGCAATCGGTATTGTAATTGTAAACTGTCAAAGCTGCGTTGGTAAAATACCGGAACTTCAAGTGCTGATAGAAAGCACCGAAGCTGAAATTGTTATAGGTACGGAAAGCTGGCTGAAGCCAGAGATAAATTCTGCCAAAATTTTTACAAAGGCACATACGGTGTTTAGAAAGGATAGATTGCATGCAACCAGTGGTGGCATGTCTGATGCTGTTAGTAGTAGTTTATCCTGTAGTGAAGTACAAGTGGATAGTTCCTGTGAATTACGAGGGCTGTTTTTTTCAACCTCAGATTGGCTGTAAATAAAAGAAAAATGTACAGAAAATAATAATTTTATTACCAAAAGTACAGTAAAGTCTTAACTTATTTTTCTACATAATCGCCAAAACGATTGAGGCACTTGTCATACCGTGACACAAGATGCCTTCCTCGAAGAATGTTGCCGCCAGTGAGGACAGGTAAGTCTTGACGGCGTCCTGAAGTTATTCGTTAGTAGCGAAGCGGTGCCCACCTAACCATGACTTCAGTTCTCGGAACAGGTGATAATCACTTGGTGCTAGGTCTGGGCTGTACGGTGGATGTTCAAAAACTTCCCATTTAAACTTTTTGAGGAGGTTTTTTGTCGTGTTGGCACTGTGTGGTTGGACGTTGTCATGGATCAAAACAACACCAGACAAAAGCATTCCTCTGCATTTGTTTTGAATGGCTCTGCGGAGCGACGTAAAGTTTCACAATAAACTTCCTTGGTTATTGTCATAGCTTGCTCCATAAAGTCCACCAGCAGCCCTCCTTTATGGTCCCAAAACACAGTGGCCATTGTTTTTCTTTTTGTCAATGAATGTTTAAACTTTTTTTGCTTGCTTGGGGGAGCTATGTGCATTCGCTGCTTTGATTGTTCCTTTGTTTCAGGATTGTCATAGGGGACACACGTTTCATCGCCAGTAACAATCGACTTCAAATAAACGTTTCCCTCATTGGCATAACGTGTGAGAAACGATAATGCTGACGCATCCTTTGCATTATTGGGATCCAACGTGCACACAATTTCTGATAGCCTAGGTCTTGAGTCACAATTGTGTACAAAGCAGACCTTGAAATGTCTGGAAATTCATCAGACAATTCGCTAATTGTAAGCCTTCGTTTGCGTCTCACCGCCTGATCAACACCCTCAACGAGGTCTACAGTGGCGACAGACTTGCGACCTTGTCCACCTTCATCATGGATGTCTGTTCGTCCTTCTTTAAATTTTTGACACCATTCCCAAACACTACCATCATTCATAACGTTGTTACCATACACGTTGCTCATTCTGCGATGGATTTCCGCAGCACTACATCCTTCTGCTTGCAAAAAACGGATTACACTTCGTAACTCACATTTGGCGGGAGCATCGAGCGTAGCGGCGATGTTTACACGGACGTAGCTCGACTATGACTGACACACTGCAGCTGAAAACGGCAGAGGTTGTGGTGGGGGAGCTGCACAATCGCATGACGCGCAGGTCCGGCCCCTCCCTACCTCTTACTTGCTTAGATGGACGATCGGAGGTTGAAAAAAAAAACAACAGCCCTCGTATTGTGGGTGGAGGTTGCACTCAACAACCGAGCTAGGTTAATAATTGGCTCCTTTTACTGACCTCCTGACTTAGAAGCATTAGTGGCAGAACAACTGAGAGAAAATTTGGAATACAGTTCACATAAACTTTCTCAGCGTGTTATAGTCTTAGGTGGAGATTTCAATTTACCATATATAGACTGGGACACTCAGATGTTTAGGACGGGTGGTAGGGACAGAGCATCGAGTGACATTATACTGAGTGCACTATCCGAAAATTACCTTGAGCAATTAAACAGAGAACCGACTCGTGGAGATAACATCTTGGACCTACTGATAACAAACAGACCTGAACTTTTCGACTCCGTATGTACAGAACAGGGAATCGGTGATCATAAGGCCGTTGCAGCATCCCTGAATATGGAAGTTAGTAGGAATATAAAAAAAGGGAGGAAGGTTTATCTGTTTAGCAAGAGTAATAGAACGCAGATTTCAGACTACCTAACAGATCGAAACGAAAATTTCTGTTCCGACACTGACATCGTTGAATGTTTATGGAAAAAGTTCAAGGCAATCGTAAAATGCGTTTTAGACAGGTACATGCCGAGTAAAACTGTGAGGGACGGGAAAAACCCACCGTGGTTCAACAACAAAGTTAGGAAACTACTGCGAAAGCAAAGAGAGCTCCACTCCAAGTTTAAACGCAGCCAAAACCTCTCAGACAAACAGAAGCTAAACGATGTCAAAGTTAGCGTAAGGAGTGCTATGCGTGAAGCGTTCAGTGAATTCGAAAGTAAAATTCTATGTACCGACTTGACAGAAAATCCTAAAAAGTTCCGGTCTCTCGTTAAATCAGTAAGTGGCTCGAAACAACATATCCAGACACTCCGGGATGATGATGGCATTGAAACAGAGGATGACACGCGTAAAGCTGAAATACTAAACACCTTTTTCCAAAGCTGTTTCACAGAGGAAGACCGCACTGCAGTTCCTCCTCTAAATCCTCGCACAAACGAAAAAATGGCTGACATCGAAATAAGTGTCCAAGGAATATAAAAGCAACTTAAATCACTCAACAGAGGAAAGTCCACTGGACCTGATGGGATACCAATTCGATTCTACACAGAGTACGCGAAAGAATTTGCCCCCTTCTAACAGCCGTGTACCGCAAATCTCTAGAGGAACGGAAGGTTCCAAATAATTGGAAAACAACACAGGTTGTCCCAGTCTTCAAGAAGGGTCGTCGAACAGATGCGCAAAACTCTAGACCTATATCTCTGACATCGATATGTTGTAGAATTTTAGAACATGTTATTTGCTCACATATCATGTAATTTCTGGAAACCCAGAATCTACTCTGTAGGAATCAACATGGATTCCGGAAACAGCGATCGTGTGAGACCCAACTCACTTTATTTGTTCATGAGACCCAGAATATATTAGATACAGGCTCCCAGGTAGATACCATTTTCCTTGACTTCCGTAAGTTATTCAATACAGTTCCCTACTGTCGCCTGATAAACAAAGTAAGAGCCTACAGAATATCAGACCAGGTGTGTGGCTGTATTGAAGAGTTTTTAGCAAACAGAACACAACATGTTGTTCTCAATGGAGAGACATCTACAGACGTTAAAGTAAGCTCTGGCGTGCCACAGGGGAGTGTTATGGGACCATTGCTTTTCACAATATATGTAAATGACCTAGTAGATAGTGTTGGAAGTTCCATGTGGCTTTTCGCGGATGATGCTGTAGTATACAGAGAAGTTGCAGCATTAGAAAATTGCAGGAAAATGCAGGAAGACGTGCAGTGATTAGGCACTTGGTGCAGGGAGTGGCAACTGACCCTTAACATAGACAAATGTAATGTATTGCGAATACATAGAAAGAAGGATCCTTTATTGTATGATTAAATGATAGTGGAACAAACACTGGTAGCAGTTACTTCTTTAAAATATCTGGGAGTATGCGTGCGGAACGATTTGAAGTGGAATGATCATATAAAATTAATTGTTGGTAAGGCGGGTGCCAGGTTGAAATTCATTGGGAATGTCCTGAGAAAATGTAGTCCATCAACAAAGAAGGTTGCTTACAAAACACTCGTTCGACCTATACTTGAGTATTGCTCATCAGTGTGGGATCCGTAGCATGTCGGGTTGACAGAGGAGATAGAGAAGATCCAAAGAAGAGCGGTGCGTTTCGTCACAGGGTTATTTGGTCAGCGTGATAGCATTACGGAGATGTTTAGCAATCTCAAGTGCCAGACTCTGCAAGAGAGGCGCTCTGCATCGCGATGTAGCTTGCTGGCCATGTTTCGAGAGGGTGTGTTTCTGGATGAGGTATCAAATATATTGCTTCCCCCTACTTATACCTCCCGAGGAGGTCACGAATGTAAAATTAGAGAGATTCGAGTGCGCACGGAGGCTTTCCGGCAGTCGTTCTTCCCGCAAACCATACACGACTGGAACAGGAAAGGGAGGTAATGACAGTGGCACGTAAAGTGCCCTCCGCCACACACCATTGGGTGGCTTGCGGAGTATAAATGTAGATATAGATGTTATGTCTGTCCTTTGTTTTCTTCGCTAAAGTGGTTTGTCCTCTCAGATTCAAGTCCTTGGATTTTCCTCTAGAAGTTGAGTTTCTCAGTTAGTGTAGGCGTTGGTTATGGAGGCCTTGACCTCGCTTCCATATCAGCCAAGTTCTCTGCCTTTTTCTCTACATTTTGTGTGGTCTTTTGTGGAGTTTTGTACTCCCCTTTTTTTGTGTCTTCATGCCGTAGTTTGTCCCCATTATATCGTGATAATGGTACGATGTGGGTAACAGGATCGGTTGGTAGCAGTACTGGTGCCTCATCACACACAGTGTGTCCCTGCCCTCCCTGTTTCCAGCTGCCTTCCTCGTGTTCTTTCCTCATTCTGCTTCCCTGACATCCATTTTCCCTCTTTGTTTGCCCATTATCCCTTCCCCTTGACTGGACTGTGACGTTTGTATTGTTCCTCCCTTGGTTTCTGCCATCTTAGATCGTGGGACTGATGACGTCACTGTTTGAACCCCTCCCTCCCCAATCAATCAATCAATCAACCAACCAACCAGCCAATCAATCATTGAAGGTTCACACATTACTGTCTTGACAACTAAATGCATTTCATTCAGCTTATCTCTTTCTACAGCTGTGTGCTTTGTTTTATACCTATTGTGCATGGGTTGCTGTTTCCTTAGATGCTTCTGTACAGTGACTATACCATGAAGGGGCACCTCCCATCATGAACTGATCTACTGGGTAAATGTCTGTCCAGTGCTTGGTCAACTATTCTTCTGAACTTAAGCCATAGTTCCTGTCCACAGCTAAATGTTTTCAGTTTCTCCTTAAGATATAACACAACTTTTTCTTTATAAAAGCAAACAAACTCCATCTGAAGAGGCCTTGAAGGCCCAGTGGTAATGACTGGCTGCTGTATCATCCTCAGCCCTTACGCTTCTCTGGATGGGCATGTGATGAGCATACCACTGTCCCAGCCATTGCCGATTTTCGTGACTGGTGCCACCACTACTCACTCAAGTAGCTCCTCATTTGGCCCTATAAGGGTTGAGTGCACCCCGCTTTCCGACAGCGGTTAGCAGACCCAGACAATTACTCATCCAAATGCTAGCCAAGCCTGACAGTGCTTAACTTAGATGATCTGACAGGAACTGGTGTTACCAATGCAGCAAGGCTGTTGGTTATGACTTTGTAAAGCTTACTAAAACTGTAAATCTTCCCACTTTGTTTCAGTTGCCCTTTGTAAATTAATAATTGTTGTTGCTATAATGCCTCATGGTCACTAATATCAATGTTTGATGATGATATTGTGATTCTGTTCGAGACAGCAAAGGCCTTGGATGAACAGTTGTATGGAATGTATAGTGTCTTTAAAAGAAGTTAAAAGATGAATATCAACAAATGTAAAAAAAGTCTGATGGCACATTGTCCAATTTAATTAGGTGATGCTGATAGAATTAGATCAGTAAATGAGAAACTAAAAGCAGTCGGTGAGTTTCGCTGTTTGGGCAGCAAAGTGAATGACAACGGCCAACGAAGAGAGGTTTTAAAATGCAGATTGGCAGTGGCAAGAAAAGTGTTTCTGAAAAAGAGCAGTTTGTTAACATTGAATAAACATTTAAATGTTCAGAAATCTTTTCTAAGGGTATTTGTAGAGTATAGTCTTCCACGAAAGTTTCTGAAATGCAATGTGACAGAAGAATGCTGAGATTAGATGGGTAAATGAGATAACTACTGTTCGAGGTACTGTGCAATAGCTACACAGAGATGAAGAGGCTTGTGCAGAATAGACTGGCATGGAGAACTGCATCAGATCAGTCTTTGGACTGAAGGCTATAGCAATGAATTTCATTTACATTTCTTGATGATGATCAGTTTCTCATCTTCCTACTTCTAAAATCTCTGGTTCACCACGAGTCTCCCTCTATGGAGCACAATTTTACCCTCACACCATAAAAATGTCTGCTGTGAGCCTCATAGAAGAAGAAATTATGAAATGTTTGTTGTAATTAGACAAATGTTACCTGCAGAATACAGAGGATTACTTAATTCAGGTATGGTTTGCTAAAATACTGAAGACAATTTAATAATAGGTGTTACTTCCCACCTCCCTCGCCCCCTCCTGTCTTGGGGCCCTTCATGATATATGGCAGGAGATGAAAAGCATGATCTTCCACCATAACATGGTATGAAATGTTGCCATTTTAGGTGGTATCCTCAGGTATGAAACAATATTGTCTGTAAACTAATGTAAAGTTGTCATCAACTTAAAGGTTGGCTTGAAAACCACAGTGCATTACTAGGTGTGGTCTTGTTGGAAATGTCCTTGCCTTTGAACTGATTTACCCTTCCAGTGATGGGAGCACATGATTTAAGGTGGACTTTGAAGTAAGGCTATGGGAAGCCCCCTAAGTCCCGTAATTGCAAACTTCTTTATGGAGAAATTCGAAGAACAGGCCTTAGGTACTGCCAGCAAGAAACCAAATGTATGGTTCCGATACGTGGATGACACGTTTGTGTTGTGGAGACATGGTAGGGAGGAACTAAGCCGGTTCCACGAACATCTGAACAGTATAAACTCAAGAATTCAGTTTACTATGGAGGAGGAGGTAGACGGCAAACTACATTTCCTCAATGTGCTTGTGTTTAGAAACGAAAATGGTAGTTTGGGCCACTCAGTGTACCGCAAACCCACGCACACGGACCGTTATTAGCACCGGGATTCCAACCACCACCCACAACAGAAGCGGGGTGTTATCAAGACGTTAGCGGACAGAGCTAGAAATATTTGTGAACCTGAGTTGCTCGACGTTGAGATGGAACATCTCCACAATGCACTAACGAAGAACGGATATTCGTCCGCCGAAATAAAACGTGCGTTGAGGCAGCCACGCAGAAATCATACTGACGTACAGGCTACTGCAAAATCTAAGGTTTTCCTGCCGTTTGTTAAAAATGTAACGGAAAGAATAGGCAGGATCTTGACGAGGCGGAATATTACCGTAATTTACAAGCCCACCAGGAAGATACAGGAATACCTTAGGCCTGCCAAGGACGCTCGCAAACCATTGGAAAAATCTGGAGTGTATAGGATCCCATGCAGCTGTGGTGATGTTTATGTGGGTACCACCAAAAGAACTGTTTCTAAACGTTTGGAAGATCACAAGGGAAATTGTAGAAGACGAGAAACGGAACGATCAGCTGTTGCGGAGCATGCTTTCCAGCCAGGGAACCACAATGTTCGTTTCGACAAGACGCACGTACTAGCGGCCACGAGCGGATACTACGAAAGGCTCTACAGGGAGGCAATCGAAATCGCTAAACACCCAAATAATTTCAACCGAAAGGAGGAGGGCATCAAATTAAACGGTATATGGATGCCGGTGTTAAAGAAGATGTGTACCACTCGTCCACTACTGGGTGATGGCAACGGCGATCGACGGCGACGGACAGCGGCCAATTGCACTGACGTTTTCAAAACACGTGACGTCACGCCGCGGCGCGGGGGCGCGCGGACACGGAATTTAGCGGCAGTCAGTAGCGAGCCAGTGTGTGTGTTGGACCTTCCATCAAGCTACGGACCCCCTTGAAGATGTCTCCCGCAGTCGGAGACGAAACGTTGGGAATCACCTCAGAATTCATCAACCGACCACGGCATAACAGCCCGGATAATTATAATGGACATGATATTTCCGGCCGTGAAAGTTTACATTTTAGTATCATGTCAGTTATATGAATGTCTTCACCCACGCACCAGGTTTCAGTGGTTTCAATGAAACATGTCTCCATTGGTTGCAGCCATTATATGAATGAATGTTTTCACTCAGTCTCTGGGTTTTAGTGATTTTATTTACATACTTTGTCAACCTTGCCTGTTATACGTGAACCATGACTAGGACTGACAACTTTTTTACAGGTAATAAATAATATTATTTCAAAATGTGAATAACATATATTTCCAAAAACTAAATTATTTTAAAATAAAACTTTTATTTCTAAAAATAAAGTGTTTTCAAATTGTATGTGTGTACGTACTTAACTCAAATACAAATTTTCGTACTTGTGGCATTAAATATCAATTTTTGCTTGGTGTTAAAAGTTTAATATCTGGCGCTACACTGTAAACTTAACACTTTTTAACACGTCTCTATAAGGTCGCTTTCTTGTCTGTTTGTACGTTACAAATATTGTAGTTGTCTTTAAACTAACTTCTCGATAAGCTAGACATTTGAAACTTTCAACATAGCTGAGAACTGGATGACATTGTAAGATTCACTTTCGAGTCTGGTGCATGGTGGAGGGTATACTTTGTTTTCCAGTCTGTGTCTGCCTATTCAGTACAGATTTTGCAACTGATTTTTGACTATCAGCTCGATAAGCTTAAGACTCGGAACTTTCATCTTAGCTCAGAACTGAATGACAATGCAATATTAACTCACTTTCTTTTCAGGTGTGTGGCAGAGTGTACTTGCTGTACAATCGCTATTTCCATGTTTTCCTGTTCCAGTCATGAATGTTTTGCAGTTAATAATGATTGCTGCTAAGCTTCTGCATGAGCTAGACTCCATCTAATTTTTACATTTGCAGTCTTTTTGTGAGATATATGTAGGAAGAAGAAATATATTGGTTACTTAAGTTGAAAAGAAACTGGAATAAACCTTAAATGTAACATGTTTCTGTTGTAATTTCATCAGAATGTGTGAAATTAGTTGAAAAATTTCACACACACAGAACCAAAAAGCAGAAAATAACTATTAAAATAAAAAAACTTTTTAATACAACGCATTTTTAAAATAGACTGAAAAGTGTTAAATAACGTCTTCTAGTCCCCATACAGGTTCCTAACGCCATCCTGGTAGTACTGAAAATTTTTGCTTGTGAGTTTTAATAGCACTGACAGTACTTGTAAAATTGAAAATAGATTGCATGCGATGGATAATAGTAACGGTCGTTGAGGAAAATCACATAACAGCTCATTTCATTTAAAGTGCAATGAAACCGTTAGTGACTCAGGTGAACTATTGCATGTGTGTCGTATTTTTTTTTTTTTTAATTTTAAAATTATTGTCATAGCTATTAAAAATTCACAAACACAAATATTCAGGACTATCTGTGCAAGCCTAGGAGAAATTTTTTAATACATTTTAAAAATGTGTTATATTAAAAAGTTTTTTATTTAAATAATTATTTTTAATTTAAATCTATTGGAGCTTTATTTCTCCCTTCCCGCCAGTTAGTACTACTACTACTCCTTGGCGCTACAGCCCTTGTAGCGCCTTGGCCTCCCACACAACCTCTGCCCACTCTTCTCTGCTGGCTGCCTTGGCTCTCCATCTTCTCACTCCCATCCTTCTCAAGTTCTCCATGTTGTCTAGCCATCTGGTGCTTTGTCTGCCCCTTATATGACGTCCAATGGGTTTTTCTTTGAAAACTTTCTTGACTGTGCTGTTTCCACCATTCTCTCTACACATCCCAACCAATGTAGTTTATTACTCTTTATTTCAGTCATGATATCTGGTTTGTTGTACAACTCTCTGATCTCTGTATTATTTCTGATTCTCCAAAAACCCCTATCATTCACTGACCTGTAGATTTTCCTTAGTATCTTCCTTTCCCATCTCAGCAACAACTCCTCATAGTTTTGTGTCATAGTCCAGGTCTCTGAACCATACACCACCACAACTGTACAATACACATTCGGCTTCAGAATCCTACTAAGGCTTCTTGCTTTAAACACTTTAACCAGTGCAAAGTTGCTCCTGTAACCAGCTGCAATCCTTGCATGTATTTCTCCTCTCATGTCATTATTCTCAGTTACCTGTGACCCAATATATTTAAAGCTTTCACAGCATTCATATTCTTTTCCATTCAAAGTCATGCTTCTTTCTCCTTCACTATATCTTTTCCTAGATGTTAACATATACTTGGTCTTTGACTGATTAATCGTCAGCCCCATCTCCACGCCATATCTTTCTACTTTTTTTGAGCTTTTCTTCAAGATCCTTTTTCCTCCTGGGTAACAAATCAATATCATCTGCATATGCAACCTCCTGAGTCATTCTATTAAACAGTGTTCCCCCAGGGTTGTTGCTTTGTGTCTTTTGCATTACACTGTCCAAGGCGACATTAGACGGAGTAGTGGAGAGCACATCACCCTGCCTCAGTCCTTGGTTAACTTCAAATGCCTGTGTTAAAGTGCTCTTGATCTTTACTTTGCATACTGTTCTTTCAAAGTCATATGAACCAATCTTATCAGTTTGTTAAGGACTCCTGCCTTTTGCATTGTCTTCCAAAGTTGATCCCTTTTGATACTATGGTAATCTTGTTTGAAGTTGATGAACAGCTCGTGGACATCGGTGTTGTACTCGTAACATTTTTCAAGGATCTGTCTGGTAGTGAAAATCTGGTCTGTAGTGGATCTGTTAGTTCTGAAACCACACTGATAGTCTCCTAGATATTCTGCAACGTATGTTCTTAACCGCCCAGCCATGATTTTTCCTAATACCTTATATACTGTACAGAGTAGTGCAATTCCTCTATAATTCCTGCAGTCAGCTTTGTCATGTTTCTTGTGTATAGGGAAGAGTATTGCTGTACCCTACTGTTTCGGCATATTTTCTTTCCGTCATATCTCCACTATAATCTCATGCAAAACCCTTACTAGTTTTTCTCCACTATATTGTATCATTTCTGCTGTAATATTGTCTCCTCCCAGAGCTTTATTGTTTTTAAGAGTCTTGATACTAACTATAACTTCTTCCAGTGTGGGTTCTGCTACTGATTCCTGGTGCTCTTCATCTCTGTTTACTTCCTGGTCCACCTCTTCTGGCATACCGGCATCAATGCCTCCTTCGTTTTCTGATTCTGCATTCAGTAGTTCACTAAAATACTCCATCCATCTGTCTAAAATCTGCTCATTTCCTCCAATCATATTTTCCTCCTTATCTCTACAGAAAACTGCTCTGGGTTGGAATCCTTTCCTTATATCTTTAACCCTCATATAGAATTTCCTTGTTGCTTGAACAGTATTTCTCTCTTCTAACTCATCAATCCACCGTTTTTCAAATTTTTCCTCCTATATTCCTTATCTGCTTCCCTTCTCTTCTCCTGGTATTCTTCTACAGTACTTCTAGTTCTCCTCTGAAGCATTCTTTTTCTTGCCTCATTTCTTTCTTCTATCTTCCTCTTACAGTACTTACCAAACCAGCTCTGGGTTCTCGAATGCATCTTTCTGCCCAGTACAGTATCAGCTGTGTCATGTATTATTCCTTTAACCATTTCCCATCTTTCTTCAATATCCTCTCCTGCCTGTTTTTCAGCTTCATTAAGTCTGTTTGTCAAGCTAGTTTTATACTGTTGTACTGTATTTTCATCATTTTTTTAACTTTGGTATCATCAAATCTGGGCGTGTTAGCTTTCTTGGTCTGTCTATAATTGGCTATCCTCTGTCTGTATTTGATTCCTACCAAATAATGATCTCTATCTCCATCTGCATCGCGACAGCTATCCACCTCTAATATATCTGAAGCATGCCGTCTATCTATGAGTTTGTGATCAATCTGATTTTTAGTGATCCCATCTGGGGAGTTCCACGTAACTTTCCTTATATCCTTCCTTTGCATCCATGTGCTTTTAATAATCATCTTATTGCTCATGGCAAAAATCAATTAGTTGGATACCATTATCATTATAAACTTCATACAGACTCTCCTTACCAGCTGTTTTCCTGTATGAGATTTCTTTTCCTACTTGAGCATTGAAGTCCCCCATAACCACCTTAACGTCATGCTTTGCCACCCTTGCTATTTCCTGCTCCAGTTGCTCATAGCACATGTCTTTTTCCACTGACTCCGCATGTTCTGTTGGTGCATATGTGCATACCAAGGATATATTGAAGAAATGGGCTTTCATTCGTAATACACATATTCTTTCGCTAACAGGCTTAAAGTTCAATGTGGCAGCCTTTTGAGCATTATCAACCAGAAAACCTATGCCTCCATAGCCCCTGCTTCTACAGCTGTAAAATAGTATGTGTGTCCCAAATGCTAATATTCCACTTCCTTTCCATTTCACGTCTTGTACTGCTGCTATCGTCACATTATATTTCTTCATTTCCTTTTTCAGGTTCTGTAGTCTTCCGGACTTGTTCATTGTTCTCACATTCCATGTCGCTAAATACCAATTCGTGTGCCGTTTCCATTGCCAAGGCCGTTTATCCATTACATCCATCTGGCTTTCTTTGTCCTTTGGTTCCATAACAAGCTCTTTTTCTCCAGGGTGAGGTTTTTAGCCTCACACCCAACCCCCATCTTGGAGGACCTGAATTTTTTTTTAGGGTTCACTCCCCGAGGAGGGTTGGCTTCCCTACGCCTATAGAGGCCCCCCCCCCCCCCCTCCCATGTTGCAGGACACACTTTGTCTCCTCTGTCGAGATCAATCCGGCTTGGGTGACCCTGCCAGTATCTACGCTACTGCTGGCACAGCTCTCGGCATCATTGGAGCATGCAAACCCTCCCGCCCGCCATTGAAGGTGCCTATGCTAAGGCGGTGTCCCCTGGTAGGGACTGCCAGTTAGTACCCAACATTAATAATTCTTTTTCAGTAAATACTGAGGTGACATGATCATAAACCACATACAATACAGTTTTTTTTTTTTTTTTTTTTTTTTTTAATTGGTATCTTGTTCAGTTGCATTGTAAACATTTACCACCACTTGTGGGGAGTATTTTTCACAAAAATTAAGTGTCAGCATTTGTTAATTTCCTTTGAATTTCTTTGCTTGATATAGTTTCATAATATAATCATTTTGATATTGTATATCACATTGAATTTATCTTGAGGATCATGTCTTTCTCAGTCATACGATTTCTCCCATTCATATATGTTACTTTGATTCATGTAGTAGTTAAGGCTTCTTCGTTTCCATCAGGGTTTTCGTGCATCAGACTCACTTGCAGTATTATTTGTTGCCATTGAACCAGTACAAATGAACAAAACACATTTATAAATTTCAAACTTTGCAAACTTCTTACAGCAATCAAAACTCAATAATCTTGACGATGCAACCCGACATTACCTCTACAGGTAGTCTTATGTGTGTTGAAATGTGCCTGCAGAATAGTGTTAATATGTATATATGTTTTACGTATTGGAAGTGTTTGTCCATCGTGTAAATGAGGCTGAAATGGTTGATCAGCTCAGCATTCCTCTAGACGAGTGTGGAGAAACCCTGTAAAAAACTGCACTCAGTCTAGCTCGAAAAAGCAATTCCAGGTGGCGGGGAATCTAACCAAGACAGGTCTTGCCTTCCGAATTCTGGCACACAGCAATGAGACATATTTTAAAATAATGCCTTAAAACTGCTCAGTTGAATTTCATTTAACATCTTGTACCCGTGTTCAAATAAGCATGGGCATACTCGCTCAGTGTTACTGTGAGCACAAATATATTTCAGTTAATTCGCTTATGGAAAAGTTATAATTTTGGGACATTGTGTTTCCCCAGATTTATCGTCGTGTTAAGAGCGTGCAGAGGTTTGCTGGAGGGATTTTTATGCAGACCTTTTTTTTGTGTCTGGGAAAATTCGATTGATTAGGAATATACAATAATAAACTATAGCTGAAATTCATCAAATTAGTACTGGGCTGAAGGTACTTTCTTCATTTTAGTACATTAAAAATTGCAGAAGCAATTACACAGACACTCTCCTATACATGTGTAGGATCTTCCAAAATGATCTTTACAGATTCAATCACATATATTTCAGAAAGGGAAGTAGGTAGGAAGGTACAGTTTGCTGCACAATGTTCACGTACACCTAACAGCATGTGTTAACAAGGACATGTTGGCCGGGCATGGAACTGGAATGTCACTTAGATATCCTGTATGCTTCAGATGGTGCTCACATGTAAGGTGACTATTTGTGACCCTCCCCCCCCCCCCCCCCCCCCCTTCCCCTCCCCTCCACCCTCCCTTTTTTTTGTGGCAGTCATGATTTTTCTAGCTGTGTGTTCCCCCGTTTTGGTTTTCCAAAAGGAACTCGGGACACCTAGTTGTTATGGATTTACAAAACAATTTATTACAAATTAGATCTTCATTTCACCTGTATCAGTACGCTGCTACTGAAAGGATTTTTCCCAATGTATGGAGCAGTGAATGTTAGTGACCAGAATAAATTATGATGAAACTCGAGTTGAATGTTTTCATATACTGTTGAAGAAACCAGACACACTGAAGAAATTTTACAGCATGTGGCTACCAGAATCTTAGGTTTATATGAACATTATATGCAGACTGCTCGTTTCTACCTCACTCCATTTCTGAAATATACGTGATCAAAGCTGTAAAGATCATTTTGGAACACCCTGTATTTTTCACACTTCTTTATTGTCACAATGGGAAACTGCAGACAATTGATAATCACGTGCACTGTGTCATCTCCCTGCCCACCAGACAACTGAATATTTTAAATGACATTTGCCTTCTATTCACTGAGCTGTATTAAAACTGATGCAAATTGTGTTCATATGCCTTACTGCAAATGAGTACTACATTTGAACATTAATGTCTCTATAATGCGCTTTCACAAACCCTTGTTACTCTCGTGTGTAATTTATCATCTGCTGATCGGTAGGAGGCGCACACCTGCTGGTTTTGTCAGCACTGAAACGCGTGAGCTAGGAAACATTCCCCCTCTAATGTCTCCGCTTCGCACAGCATATCGTGGCCATTGGCTAACTTATCGCCTATAGACTGTGTGTTTCTGAGAAAATAATCTGATTTGACCCAGATGTCTTGGGTTTTCAAAGTTTTTGTCTGGGGCCAGCAATTTAAGTGATGGCAGGCATACCCCAGTGATACATCAGCTTAATTAGTTACGTGTAATGGCACGTATAACATTTTAATCCACAACACTGTAATATGAATCAGTTTTAAATTAAGAAAAGGGAAGTTACTTGATTCGGTACATAATTAGATGAAAATGTATAATGCTTATTTTAACTTCGGCATACCCCATGAGATATGCAGGTCTAGTGCTAACTTCTGCCAGTATGAACTAAAACAGTAAATGATTGCTTCAGTGGATAGAATAAATAAATGGTTCAACCAACAGAAAAACTACTGACAGCTTTTACTTGAAAAGAAGGAATGAGTAATTCAGTCAATATGCAAAGCTACAGCGGTGTTGAATGTTTTCATTTGGTTGCTCCCACAGACTTGTTTCACTTGAAGGAAATGAATGAATGATAATCCAACTGACAATTAACAGTACAACTGAGACTTGACTGTTTTCATTTGGTTGCTTCTACAGACTGGTTTTATTCAAAAGAATGAATGAGTAGTCCAACCAATTGAACAATTGTTATATTTCGGTTGCTCCCACAGACTCGTTTCACTCAAAAGAATGAATGAATAATTCAACCGATACACACAAGGAAAACCGAATTAGTCAATAGTTTTCTAACAACCAAATGAATCGATTGTTTTCATTCAGTTGTTCCCATCACTATTCTTAACTGAGGTGCTTCCATGTTGAAATAAAGTCCTTGCACAGAGACAGCGACTGTTTTTTCTGTTCCATCTACTGACTGATTTCCTTGTATGAATATTAGGTCAGCAGAGCCTCGCAGCTATCTGATTGCTTCCAGTGACTTCAGCCTAACATTCTGGCATCCTCTGTCGATGATAGCTTCTCACCTGTAACCCTTTCTGCCTACTTGGCCATAACTCTTGACTAAATTTCTGTACAACTCTCCTCTGGACCGCTGGTTGTCTTGTTTCGTTTCCCTGCCCCTTCGACCCTGCTAGCCTCTAGCATGACAAAGCATCAAAGGCTTCACATGGTCTTACTAGCTGACGTGGCTTGTTATTCTTGAGGAACCTTTTGGAGGTTGTGTGGAGGGAACAGGAGGTCATTTCCTGTAGGGCTACAGAATACGTCATAAACTTTTTATTGGCTTCTCATGACATAGCGTAGTCCCCACGACAAGCCCCCTCTTTTTCTCACTTACAGTTTGTACTTTCTGTCTCGCAGTTATTGCCTAAGGACCTTGCTTCATTAATTTTATCACCTTATTTAGTCTTTACTGTATGAGAACGTTGCTTCATTGATTCTGTTATCTTGTTCACTCCTTCACTGTTTATGGAGTTCACTTCATAAAGCTCGAATCTGATTAACTTTCTACATTGTTTACAGGACCTGTCTTTTATTTAAGGGTATGACATTCAGCGGTTCCATCTCTATTTAATTGAACAGTTTCATTTTCCCTCTTCAGTTCATGTCCTTCGTTTTCTTTATGTTCAATGTAATGTTATTATGTATTGACCAGTTGTAAATTTCTATGAAGGTTTAATTTACTTTCTCTGCAAGGATCGTTCTTCTTTTTTCAATGACTACAGATGTTGTTGATCTCATCAGTAAAGAAAATCTTTTTCTCCATGACTACAACTATTGAGAAAGTTATTGATACATATCAGGAACAGTATTGGTCCTAGTAAGTGTTTCACTTAAGGCTTTGCCTTATTTTAGGTGTATGTACCTTATCTGCTAGGTATGATCAGAACCAGTCATTAGGTACACCTGTTATTCCAAATGATTATAGCTTATTTAGTAGAATCATATGGTCAGCTGTAACAAAAGCCTTAGAAAGATATAACAGTATGCCTCTGACTCACTCTTACTTGTCAAGAGCATGAAGCACCACTTCTGTGAATTCTACTATGTCTGATTCTGTACTTTACCACTACAATTTAAAACTTTGGTACATCAGGTAGCTGTGAATTCTACTATGGCTGTTCTGTACTTTACCACTACAGTTTAATACTTTGGTATATCAGGTAGAAGAATGAAACATCTGTTAATGTTGGTGATTCACGTTTCAGGTCACTTGGTGAAGAAGTAATAGTTCATACCAGCCTTGAAGATGCCATCAAAGATTTGCACAATAGGCAAGATGTAGAAACTGTGTGGGTGATTGGTGGAAGTTCTGTTTATGACGTGAGTAGTAAATAAAACAGTCCTTTAAGACTTATTTTTAGTGCATGTTCTGATAAAAATTAATACTTATATATAAAAAAGAATAAAAATCTTTGTGGGAATCTATTTTATGGAATATGTAGGCTGCAAATTATGCTTGTCTTCCTTTCTTTCTTTCTTTGAACACTTTATTTTCTTTTTCCTCTTTTTTAGGGTTCCATACCTCATTTGAAAAAATGGAATCCTTACTGGATCACTTTGTTGTCCATCTGTCTATCTGACAGTTAGACACCTATTTCTCAGAAGCGGTCACGGGTATCAACTTGAAATTTATGCCACATACTAAGGTCTGCAGTCACTTGGTGATCTGAAAATTTAAGCTTCTAAGTCAATGTAGTCAAAAGATACAGTCATGTATGTCACATATTTTGATACTTGCAAACTTACTCAGCAAAACCTATAGATGAACTATTAATGTACATATCAGGCCTGGTGGTCTAACACTAAAATGCTTGTCCAGAAACAGAGAGGTCATGCGATAGAATCTGTCAGACCACACACTTCTCAGTCTTCGTTTCAATCTAGCCTTCTAGCCTTCGCCTCTAAAGGCTGTGAAGAGTCACCAGAAACAATGTGTAGTTCAGATTCCACATTAAACTACAGGTCCCCCTTCCCTGGTTGGATAACTGTTGATAGGTTAGGCCATGTAACTCACCAAAGTGATGTCCAATTGAAAGACTTTCACCAGGCCATTGAGCCACACGAAATTTTTGTCATCGTTATCAATCATCTATACATAAATATGTTGGGAATGAGAGCGTGGGTCCTACTGGCGCGCCTCTCTCTCTCTCTCTCTCTCTCTCTCTCTCTCTCTCTCCCTCTCCCTCTCCCTCTCCCTCTCTCTCTCCCCCTCCCTCCCTCTCTTTCTCTCTCTACATATTTATCTTCTAAATTGCAGACAAATTAACCACTGTTTGTGGTAAGTAGTCAGCTACATTTTCATCAGCAGTATTTTTTTAACTTCTCTGGAATTTTAGATACAAAAATTTCTCGCAATACCATTGGATTTTCTTTCTCCTCAGTAGCTTTCATCTCTCTTGAACTAGTGGATAATGAATGAGTCAGCCTTCTCTCTATTGCATTTATTTTATTTTCGTGGGATTTGAACTCCAAAATTGTGGTTGAGAGGAGTGGGGCCCAAAACTGTGTTTGGTTATCTTAATTTGATTTTACTTTGGTGCATGATGTTGAGATCCTGTTGAAATGTATGGGTCACAGCTTCTGTGGGTGGTAGGAAGGAGAAGAAGAAGAAGAAGAAGATTGCTATAAATTGTCCTTGGTGAAAACTTTTACTACTGTATGCTGTTTTTGAGCCACATGTAATTAACATAAAATTAAATGTACATAATGTATGAAGCGAAAATAAATAACAACATGTGAGGTATTTTCTATCTGCAGGACCAAGTTTTCCTCACATAATTTTCTACTTCGTATTGATCATTCATGTGATAAAGGGGTCATCTGATTGCAAGAATGAAAAATATAGCTTCGTGTTTGATGCACATTGATTGAGAAACTGAAAATGAAGACAGTCTAAAATTGCCCATGGTAGAATCACCATTTGTGATAAGATTGAAAAGAAAAAATAATGGGTACGCAAGCAGATAAGCAGTTTACTGAACAAAGGTTTCAAAAAATGTACATTTCTGGTGCTTTAAATCGCAAATTAGTGTAAGCCTAAACATCAACAATCAGGATTTTTATGTGTCCAGTCAGATTCTTTAAGCTCTCAAACTCTTGTGATGCCCCCATGATAACAAAAGCTATTGCTGTTGCCAGAGTCTTATCATCGTAGAAAATATTTGGTGCTACATTGTTAGATTTCGTATGCAGTTAGATTACTTCCCCCCCCCCCCCCCCCCCCCCCATGAACCATGGACCTTGTCGTTGGTGGGGAGGCTTGCGTGCCTCAACGATACAGATAGCCGTAACATAGGTGCAACCACAGCGGAGGGGTATCTGTTGAGAGGCCTGACAAACGTGTGGTTCCTGAAGAGGGGCAGCAGCCTTTTCAGTAGTTGTAGGGGCAACAGTCTGGATGATTGACTGATCTGGCCTTGTGACGATAACCAAAACGGCCTTGCTGTGCTGGTACTGCGAATGGCTGAAAGCAAGGGGAAACTACAGCCGTAATTTTTCCCGAGGGCGTGCAGCTTTACTGTATGATTAAATGATGATGGCGTCCTCTTGGGTAAAATATTCCGGAGGTAAAATAGTCCCCCATTCGGATCTCCAGGCGGGGACTACTCAAGAGAACATCGTTATCAGGAGAAAGAAAACTGGTGTTCTACGGATCGGAGCGTGGAATGTCAGATCCCTTAATCGGGCAGGTAGGTTAGAAAATTTAAAAAGGGAAATGGATAGGTTAAAGTTAGATATAGTGGGAATTAGTGAAGTTCAGTGGCAGGAGGAACAAGATGTTTGGTCAGGTGAATACAGGGTTGTAAATACAAAATCAAATAGGGGTCATGCAGGAGTAGGCTTAATAATGAATTAAAAAAATAGGAGTACGGGTAAGCTACTACAAACAGCATAGTGAACGCATTATTGTGGCCAAGATAGATACAAAGCCCACGCCTACTACAGTAGTACAAGTTTATATGCCAACTAGCTCTGCAGATGATGAGGAAATTGATGAAATGTATGATGAGATAAAAGAAATTATTCAGGTAGTGAAGGGAGACGAAAATTTAATAGTCATGGGTGACTGGAATTCGAGAATAGGAAAAGGGAGAGAAGGAAACATAGTAGATGAATATGGATTGGGGCTAAGAAATGAAAGAGGAAGCCGTCTGTTAGAATTTTGCACAGAGCATAACTTAACCATAGCTAACACTTGGTTCAAGAATCATGAAAGAAGGTTGTGTACATGGAAGAACCCTGGAGATACTAAAAGGTATCAGATGGATTATATAATGGTAAGACAGAGATTTAGGAACCAGGTTTTAAATTGTAAGACATTTCCAGGGGCAGATGTGGACTCTGACCACAATCTATTGGTTATGAACTGCAGATTAAAACTGAAGAAACTACGAAAAGGTGGGAATTTAAGGAGATGGGACCTGGATAAACTGACTAAACCAGAGGTTGTACAGAGTTTCAGGGAGAGCATAAGGGAACAATTGATGGGAATGGGGGAAAGAAATACAGTAGAAGAGGAATGGGTAGCTTTGAGGGATGAAATAGTGAAGGCAGCGGAAGGTCAAATAGGTAAAAAGACGAGGGCTGGTAGAAACCCTTGGGTAACAGAAGAAATATTAAATTTAATTGATGAAAGGAGAAAATATAAAAATGCAGTAAATGAAGCAGGCATAAAGGAATACAAACGTCTCAAAAATGATATCGACAGGAAGTGCAAAATGGCCAAGCAGGCATGGCTAGAGGACAAATGTAAGGATGTAGAGGCTTATCTCACTAGGGGTAAGATAGATACTGCCTACAGGAAAATTAAAGAGACCTTTGGAGAAAGGAGAACCACTTGCATGAATATCAAGAGCTCAGATGGAAACCCAGTTCTAAGCAAAGAAGGGAAAGCAGAAAGGTGGAAGGAGTATATAGAGGGTCTATACAAGGGTGATGTACTTGAGGACAATATTATGGAAATGGAAGAGGATGTAGATGAAGATGAAATGGGAGATATGTTACTGTGTGAAGAGTTTGACAGAGCACTGAGAGACCTGAGTCGAAACAAGGCCCCGGAGTAGACAACATTCCATTAGAACTACTAACAGCCTTGGGAGAGCCAGTCCTGACAAAACTCTACCATCTGGTGAGCAAGATGTATGAGACAGGCAAAATACCCTCAGACTTCAAGAAGAATATAATAATTCCAATCCCAAAGAAAACAGGTGTTGACAGATGTGAAAATTACCGAACTATCAGTTTAATAAGTCACAGCTGCAAAATACTAACCCGAATTCTTTACAGACGAATGGAAAAACTGACAGAAGCCAACCTTGGGGAAGATCAAATTGGATTTCATAGAAATGTTGGAACACATGAGGGAATACTGACCCTACGACTTACTTAGAAGAAAGATTAAGGAAAGACAAACCTACGTTTCTAGCATTTGTAAACTCAGAGAAAGCTTTTGACAATGTTGATTGGAATTCTCTTTCAAATTCTGAAGGTGGCAGGGGTAAAATACAGGGAGTGAAAGGCTATTAACAATTTGTACAGATAGCAGATGGCAGTTATAAGAGTCGAGGGACATGAAAGGGAAGCAGTGGTTGGGAAGGGAGTGAGACAGGGTTGTAACCTATCCCCGATATTATTCAATCTGTATATTGAGCAAGCAATAAAGGAAACAAAAGAAAAGTTCGGAGTAGGTATTAAAATCCATGGAGAAGAAATAAAAACTTTGAGGTTCGCCGATGACATTGTAATTCTGTCAGAGACAGCAAAGGACTTGGAAGAGCAATTGAATGGAATGGACAGTGTCTTGGAAGGAGGATATAAGATGAACATCAACAAAAGCAAAACAAGGATAATGGAATGTAGTCAAATTAAGTCGGGTGATGCTGAGGGAATTACATTAGGAAATGAGACACTTAAAGTAGTAAAGGAGTTTTGCTATTTGGGGAGCAAAATAACTGATGATGGTCGAAGTAGAGAGGATATAAAATGTAGCCTGGCAATGGGAAGGAAAGCGTTTCTGAAGAAGAGAAGTTTGTTAACATCGAGTAGAGATTTAAATATCAGGAAGTCGTTTCTGAATGTATTTGTATGGAGTGTAGCCATGTATGGAAGTGAAACATGGACGATAAATAGGTTAGACAAGAAGAGAATAGAAGCTTTCGAAATGTGGTGCTACAGAAGAATGCTGAAGATTAGATGGGTAGATCAGATAACTAATCAGGAGGTATTGAATAGAATTGGGGAGAAGAGGAGCTTGTGGCACAACTTGACTAGAAGAAGGGATCGGTTGGTAGGACA
This sequence comes from Schistocerca americana, assembly GCF_021461395.2. Classification (NCBI taxonomy): domain Eukaryota; kingdom Metazoa; phylum Arthropoda; class Insecta; order Orthoptera; family Acrididae; genus Schistocerca; species Schistocerca americana. Next base: position 4,096,480 of record NW_025726082.1, on the reverse strand, counting down.
TGTCCTGAGACATCGAGGGATCACCGATTTAGTATTGGAGGGCAGCGTGGAGGGTAAAAATCATAAAGGGAGACCAAGAGATGAATACACTAAGCAGATTCAGAAGGATGTAGGCTGCAGTAGGTACTGGGAGATGAAGAAGCTTGCACAGGATAGAGTAGCATGGAGAGCTGCATCAAACCAGTCTCAGGACTGAAGACAACAACAACAACAACAACATAGATTACTTAACGAATTATATTGGTTATGCCGGCCAAATGTGTCTGCATATTTATCCATCTCCGAAAATTTTGGCTGAAATAAAAGTGCATGAATGTGTCCCAGTATTAACAAGTGAAACCGAAATAGAGAGATGAATAGATACAAATATATCTATTACATACAAATATTTCTGTGAAAGTTGTAGTGGTTGGATTCGTCATTCCTTTAGTCAACATAGGATAATAGCATTGCAGTTCTCTACACACACTGGTCAGCTGGGACTGACTGACTGCAGTGTCAGTAATCAGTCAGTGCCATCATGTGGGTGCGGTATGGAGGGGCAGTTCCTGGTCATTGTTGGCTTAACAGACCTGGTGCCACTACTACTCAGTCTAGTGGCACCTCTTGAACCCGGGTCCTCCACATGGCAACTAGCCACATTGACTACTAAGCCACAGAAGTGGACAAGTCAACATGAGATGTTCAAATTAAATGCTGAGTAATTAAAAATGAATTAAAATGCATACTTGAGTGTGGAATGCCACACAAACATCAAACATGTAATAGGGTGAAATGCACCAACTGCAAGTGTGGAATACAGATAAATTATAATTTTTAATTTACATGACATCTAGATTTTACGCCGCAGCACCATTTTTAGCTGTGATGTATTAGTATGTGGCTATTTCTGTGGATATTTTGATGTCGCCATTAGTTCACTCTTTCCCCATACTTGAAGCATTTAAAATTTGTTGCCACATGAAAACCACCGGATAACTGTTGGACTTCCTGAACGTGGCCCGTTGCAGAAATCCACTCTTGTGCGGTAAGCTGAGGAGGCAGGATCACTGTTTCAGAGAACTAGAGGTAACGACCAGAAGGTTGTGTCTCCACAAACACAAAGATAGGTTGTGCAGATTTCCCAGAATTCATCAGAAATACCCATTGCCTATAGCTAAAACCTGCTTGTGTGCAACCAACTGTTTAGATGACACCTTGCGACAGATCTGATCTTAATTTTGTACTCTTGTCCTCGGTAGTGCCAGTCTTGATTGCCTCAAAACTGAAAGTTTAAATGAATATGGAATGTTGTTTGCTAAAAAATGGATGACATCAAAACACACACACACACACACACACACACACACACACACACACACACACACAGATTTCCTGAGTTTTGCAGTGACTGTTGCACAAATTTTCATGTATAGAACAAATATATTTCTGACATGAACCAACACTGAGAGTATGCTCAAACATAGATGTTACTCATCTATTTTCAAACTGTGGACTGACTTTTTCATCACTGAGAAGATCTTACAAAGACTTGCATTGGAACAAACTGTTATTTTGAAAACTGCTTAATGCTTTGAAATTCAGATAGGCTGGATTTTACTGTTTTTGATGAACCTCAAGAACTAATATGATTTTGATTTACTGAAAATGTTGTTGGTCAGAATCGCATTGCTTATATTTATGTGCACCATATTGCAAATCAGAGTGAATTACATGAAATTATTAATTAATGAGTCAATCAATCAGTGCTAGTCATTTTGTACAGAAAAATTAACCTAACAAAGGTAGATAGTCAAAATTCAGAACCTAACAGTGATTATTATGAAATCTGCAATGGAAAGTAGGGTTGCTTATGAATTTCAAATCTCAATTATTATTGAAGATAATTAGTTTTAGGTCATTAAAAATACGTTAAGTAATGTATTCTAGTACTGGGAAGTCGTAATGCTTAACTTTCAAATGACATGTCACCTTTCTAAAATATATGTGTTAGCTCATGGGTTTTTGCTTGTAGTGATATAATTTAATTAACCACAACTTTTAATTAATGGTGCCCTAATGAAAAATAATTACACCAGTAGAATAAGAACATCCAAATTAATATTATTAATAACAAATTTCAGTGAAATTCAGTCTAAATAAGAACTTGAGATTTTTATCTAAGTTTTACATACCAACAGATAAATGTATTGAAAAATGCTTTTTTGTGGATGTAGAAAGACATAACAGACGGGAAGAAGAATCAACGTGCTATGTCACAACCTGTACTGATAAGGCTTAGATGTGGAAATTGCTAACAGACAGGTGCGGTGGGCATGACAGCGTGGAGAAGTCCCGCAGTAGGCTTATAATAGGAAGTGGTGCCTCAACAATGTTTTTCAAGGAAGAACAGCTCTAGTTTTGGCTAAATCGTCACTGAACGATTATCGGGAGCAGATGAACTCCGCTAATTTTGAAAAATGATTTTACAAAAAGGTGCTTCCTAACTTTCCACTCTGATCAGTAATTGTGTTGGGTAATGCACCATGCGAGTGCAGGCAGTTAAAAAAAAAACCACTGAATAAATAAGACCCTAAGGTGATGAAAATAGTGTGTGCAGAAAAGTCTGATCATGTGTGACGATAACGTGCAGGAGGTGGACCTTTGCAATATAGTTTGCTTTTTCCAGTTGGTTGACTAGATATGATACTTTGGCGAGCCTCTTCAAACAAAGGCCACTGCAGAATGGTGCAAGAGTTGGAGGATGAATATCAGAGGTGCGATGATGTATTGCAAATTGCCTTTCATGCACTGCCATTGATGAGGACCCTGGCAGCAGCACATAATTGGGAGACTCCAACATAAACTGAGCCGTGGATGGCAGCAGTGCAAACAGTTCATAGTTTCATAAGTTTTACTTATACTAAGTGTAATGTCATCATGTGCGTAGACTTTTAAATCGACCGCCAACTGTGTCTGTGTGGGCCGGCCACTAGAGGCCACCTGTGGGAAGCACAGAATGGTCTTCACCATGCCGCCTACAGGTGACTTGCGCTAGTCGTGTAGTAACCGAGTAATACAGAAAACAGATCCAAGTAACACAAATATGGCGTTATTCATAAACCTCTGAACAACAACGAAAATAAGCCTGTCATGACTCCACATGTAACAAAACAAAAGAATCATACAAAAGGTGTGACATAAGTGAAACAGAGAACAACTGATGACCACAGTATAAACTAAAAGAACATAATGAGAGTAAGTCAGTGCTGCTCCGCACGTATGTAGGCACAAGTCACTGGTAGATGCTGCAACAGAGACTGTGCCGTGTGTAAGCTTCCTACAGGTGGCCTCTAATGGCTGGCCCACCCTGATACAGTTGGCGGTTGATTTAAGTACACACTCATGGTGAGGCCACAATCAGCACACCCTCACTCTTGCGCTAGCAGCAGGATACATCAGTGATTTGATAGATTGAAAACAAATTTGGAGCTTCAAACTATTTAGTGAAAAAAGCAAAACAGTTAGTCAAATAATGTGGTATCTTAACAAATCCTAATCAAAGACCTTAATGTGTCGTGGGTGAACATGTTGTGAATCATTTTATAGAATTCTACAACAGGGAAGACATAAGCTGCAGTTTGTTTGGCAAGAAGGATTTTATTTGTGTCAAGGAAAATAGTCCCAGGGTTCATAAACAAAAACGATTGTTGTTGAGAAACCTGTATGAGATGTGTCGAGGATTCGAAGATGAACATCCAGAACTGAAAATCAGATTATCCAAATTCTGACATTTACTACTAAAGAATTGTGTTCTAGCTGTTGCAAATGATAGCTGTAGTATGTGTGTATGCAGTATTCACCAAACTATGAAGCTTAGGTTGGAGGGTGTCAGATTGAGTTTGATATTGGACCCCACCCCTTGAAATCTTAGTTGTGGTGACAGACTGAGCTGTAGTGCAATATGAGGTCTAGATAAGGTGATAATTTGGTTGAGAGTTGGTGAAGGCAATGAATATGAATGCTAAATAAAGGTTGTGGTGTTAGATTGGCCTGTAGCAAAGTCTAATGTTTGCATTCACACCATTTTTATATGTACTTTGCCATATTTAATGCTCGTTTCATCATAAAAACTAAAGCTGCAAGGTAAATTGAGAAAACGTATATTAGATAATGGACAAGTCTGCAATGAGTATTTTGATGAATATTGTGCACATATATTGTACATAAACTATGAAAACTGCGAGGAGATTGTACTATGTGACTTTTACCTCAACCTGAAAGAGCTGACATGCGATGCAGACTGTCAACACATACGAACATTGTCTTCCTCAGATCATTTGTAATTCTGCACAGCCAAAATGCTATATGCAAACTTGTGAGAACTGCTGAGGTGCACATTTGTTCACCACATTTCTAGAAGAGTTGTTTGTCAAAAATTGAATTCATGAAATAACATACAAACTGTGGGCATCTACAGATAGAACAACTCTTCAGACATATCTGTCTTCTGTGGAAGACATCTTGGAAAACCTTGCAGACAAACGAAAAATGTCCTGCGGCACTCCTTCATAGTCACTCAACAGTCTGAATTTTTACAACATCTGAAAGAAAGAGTGTGTGACAATGAATATGTTGTGATATGGGACACTTGCAGAGAATTGCTCATTTGTCTTGCAGGTTAAGTCCATGGTTTTAGTGGAACAGTGCACAGTCGACCATTCACATATTTGTTGTTTATTATAGACATCCAGAAACCTGTGCAGTAGATCACATCCCATTTGTTATCATACCACCACTGTGAATGTTCATCTTTTCCAATGCCATTTGGTTAATATCGTGATATCCCATGTCCATGGAATACCCTAGTACATGTATTACTTCTCAGATGGTGCTGCAGCCCAGTATAAGAACGGTAAGAATTTTAGAAAATTATTTCATCAGAGTAATTTCTGGATCTGTGCATTGTGGCATTTCTTTGCCACATTACGTGGCAATGGACCATGTGATGGTATCGCTAGTGTTGTCAAGAGACTGGCTGGCTGTGCCAGTCTGCAGTGCATCTCAACTCGTAAATAATGACACTCAGGCAGTTGTTCGAGTGGTGTTCCAAGAACATTACAGTGTCACTTTCATTGTACAACAAACTGTGAATATGACAGAGAATCTCTCCTTTGAGATCTGTTTGTACAAATTCACACAATTGCAGGTATGCACAAGTTACACTGTCTTATTCTCATTGGTCATAGTAACAACCAAATGAAAGTTTTTCCCAATTCACCAAACATCAGAAATGAATCTCTAACACCACCTCCGTGATATCACAGGGTTGTGCATACAGGAAGGTTATTGATATGTTGGATATGTTTTGAATGGCAATAAAGACATTGTTGGGGTGACAATTAGCTTCCTAAATCCTCATGGCCCTTTACCTTCATTTGTATACCCCAAGAAATTTGACATCTTTATAGTAGACAAGGAGGACATTCTTACAAACGTTCATGTGAGAACAGCAATGGGCCAAATTTATGTTCTTTCACCAAAAGATGCACAAACATTATTATATCATGCTACCAAGTATTGAGACATAAAAGTCCTGGTGATAAATTTGTCATCATGATTGTGTAAACCCAACCCTATGTTCCGTGCCTTGCAAACATGTTTTGTTGGGGTGGTTATATCGTATTTTGCATACTACAGATGCTTGCTATTAGCCTACCCATACAGCTACTGTGCACGTTTTTCAATACTTTGTCTTTTATTTATTCGTTTATTTATTTAATTTTAGTCTGCATACTATTTGTATTGTTTTGTTGCATCACTTAGATATGTTTTTTGTATTGTATTGTATCTATTGGTCCTCTTGTCTACAAAGCAGCTTATGCATAAGAAATTGGACAAGTCAAGTTGTAAATGTACAGATTAAAGTCATTTCTAGATGCACTTGTTTAAGATAATACACTTTATACATAAGTATTTATGTAATACACTTCATAAATTTAAATATTCTTCAATGGACTTCATAAATTCAAATATTCTTCAATGGAGTAAAAACAATGATGCTGTAAATATGACTTTAGAGGTTTTCCAAAGGTGTTGATCTCAGTAATAGCTTTTATGTTTTCAGGAGGTTTGTTATAAAGCTTAATCACATGTGAAAAGTACGTTTTTGGCACAGAGGTTTGCTAATTTGGGTTATGTATAAGTTTCTGTTTTATCGGGTAAAGTGATCATGTATATCACAGTTTTTTTGCAGTCTGCAGTCCTTACCTATTACATGTATTTTGAAGAATAAAAGGGTAACCATAATGTATACACATGGTAATGGAGGAATACCAGATTTCTTAAACAGAGGCGTACAAGAGTCTTTAGGCTTGCACCCAAACAAGATTCTAATGGCTCGTTTTTTTTTAGTTTAAAAGTGCTATTAGCTGTTTTAGAGTTTTCCGAGAAAGTGACCCCATATCAAAGATGAGGATGAAAGTAGGCATGGTATACATTCATTACTGTTTTCTCACTACAGCATGATTTTAATGAGCAAAGAAGGTAACATGTTTTGCTCAGTTCTACATTGAGATATTCAATATGCATATTCCATTTTACGTTGCTCTGCAGCTAAAGTCCTAAGAATTTGGTTTCAGTACTGTTACCAACTATTTCGTCGTTGCTAGAGACTCATGGGATAAACGCACCCATGTTAGGAGCTTTGTGGAATGTTAGAATTTTAGTGCAATGGTGTTTTTTTCCCCAAGTTGATTATTCTGTGCCCAGCTGCTAAGTTGTTTTGACACCATGTTTACTGACTGCTGTAAATGTTCATTGCTATCTCCTTTTAGCAGAATTGTGGTGTCATCTGGAAATATATTTGTTTTATGTGCATCAATATTTAAGTTTAGGTCATTTATTTACAGAAGGGGTCCAATTGCAGATTCTTGGGGTACACCAAGTGTTGAGATACAGTTTTTAGTTTGATATTTGTAAGCTTGATGCACACTGTCTGCTAACCATTAGTCAGGAAGGAACTGATCCAGTCTCGAATACCATATCTTTCAAGCTCTGATAACAGAATTTTATGATCCACCATGTCAAAAACTTTTGACAGGTCAGTAGATACTCCTATTGACTGCTGTTTTGTGTCCATCAGGTTTCGACTGGAATTGAGGCACTCATAAATAGCAGTTGTCATTGACCTCTTATTTGTTCATTACATAGGATGTTGTTTTTATTTATAAGTTTTATAAATTTGTCATACACAACTTTTTCTGATACTTTTGAGATGCAAGAGGAAATTGTGATGGGTCTGTAGTTATTTACATTATTCCTTCTCACCTCTTTTATATACAGGAATAACTTTTGATGTTTTCAGTACATCAGGGAAAGTGCCTGCCTGAAGTGAACAGTCGCATAAGTGTGTGAGTATTTCAATTAGGTTTGATACACTCTTCATTAATATTGTCGCAGGTACACCATCAATGCCTGCAGAGTTGGAATTTTTTAGTCCTTTCATTGCTGTAGCTACTTCATCTTCTGAAACAGAACTGAAGTACATTGATCCTCTACATCCACTTTTTATATTCATGTGCCTGGTTGCTCTTATGTAAGTCTGATTGTAACATGTTATCAGCAACACCTGTGAAAAAATTGGTAAGTGTTGGCTGTTTCTAAGGGGTTTGCTACTTTTTTATTTTTTTGTGATAGTGTTATATTTTTGCAAGATTGTCTGTATTCTCCAGATTCCTTTTTTATAATACTCCACATAGCCTTTGATTTATTAGCTGAATTATAAATGTATTCATCATTATGCATAATTTTTAGTGCTTTTATTGCTTTTCTTAATATTTTGGAGTTTTTTTTTTTTTAATGCACATAATTCAGGTGAGGAATTTTTTGAGTTACAAATTTCATGCAGTAGTCTTTTCTTCTGGCATGAAACCCTTATTCCCCTTGTTGTCCAGCTATTTTTTCTAGAGTTCCCCTGTATGGTTACAGTTTTCAGTGGAAATTCAATTTGAAAGAAATGGGTTAATGTATCAATAAAAATGTTGAATTCTCATTTATGTCGTTCATTTTGTACACTTCTGACCGTTTTTATTTCTGTAATAAGCTGTTGAAGTAGTTTATTTTATCCTGATTATAACTTCTACATGAGGTTCTTAAAGATTTGTTGTTAATAATACTGCCTTCTACTTTTATGCTTAATATTATAGCAAGATGGTCACTAAAACATGCATTGAAAATTTGTAGTGAAGTGTGTGTAAACTCTTATTGAGTAGAAATTGATCTAGAGCTGTTTGGCAAGTTTCTGTTACTCGGGTAGCAGATTTTACTTTGACCTTTAAATTAAAGGATGTTGCAGGGCTCAAAAGGGTCTCTCTATTTGTGAGGAAATCAATATTGAAGTCATCAGATTATCAACTCGCAATACATTTTATTTACTTTATTTAACAATGACTCCATTGTGTTTAAGAAAAGTTAAAAATTTCCAGATGGTAATCTGTAAACTGTAGTAATAACCAAGTTAAACTGAATAATTTGTATAGCTGCAATTTCATAATCCTTTTCAACATTTGCTCTAGTTAAGTCAGGTAGGGTAATAAAATCTACGTTTTCCTTTGTGAATTGCCACCCCACCCTGCTTGCTGTTTTTCCTGCTGTAGTAAGAAGCCAAAATGAATTTGTTTATTTTCATATTCTGAATTAATTCTGGGTTAAGCCAGTGCTCAGAAATGCATAACACTGAGATATCTTTAAGTTCATCTGTTAATAGTACATTAATTTCATCGATCTTATTACGCATGGATTTCACATTATGGTGATAAATTTTTAGATCTGGCATATTCATGATTTGATAATTGGGGTTAGTACCTTATGTGATCAAAAGTATCCGGACGCCCCCAAAAACATATGTTTTTCATATTAGGTGCATTGTGCTCCACCTACTGTCAGGCACTCCCTGTCGGAGACCTCAGTACTCATTAGACATTGTGAGAGAGCAGACTGGGGTGCTCTGCACAACTCACGGACTTCAAACGTGGTCAAATGATTGGGTGTCACTTCTGTCATACGTACGTATGCGAGATTTACATGCTCCTAAACATCCCTAGGTCCACTGTTTTGGATGTGATAGTGAAGTGGAAATGTGAAGGGACACATACAGCACAAAAGCGTACCGGCCAACCTCTTCTGTTGACTGACAGAGACTGCCAACAGTTGAAGAGGGTTGTAATGTGTAATAGGCAGACATCTATCCAGACCATCACATAGGAATTCTGAACTGCATCAGGATCCACTGCAAGTACTGTGACAGTTAGACGGGAGGTGAGAAAACTTGGATTTCATGGTCGAGTGGCTACTCAGAAACCACACATCATGCCAGTAAATGCCAAACGATGCCTTGCTTGGTGTAAGGAGCGTAAACATTGCATGGCTGAACAGTGGAAAAATGATGTGTGGAGCGACAAATCGTGGTAAACAATGTGGCGGTCTGATGGCTGGGTGTGGGTATGCCGAATTCCCAGTGATCATCATCTGCCAGCATGTGTAGTGCCAATAGTAAAATTCGGAGGCGGTGGCATTATAGTGTGGCCGTGTTTTTCATGCAGGGGTTTGACCCTTGTTGTTTTGTGTGGTACTATCACAGCACAGGCCTACATTGATATTGATGTTTTAAGCACCTTCTTGCTTCCCACTGTTGAAGAGCAATTCAGAGATGGCAATTGCATCATTCGACACGATCAAGCACCTGTTCATAATGCACGGCCTGTGGCAGAGTGGTTACACGACAATAACATTCCTGTTCTGAGGTATCAAGGGATCACCAATTTAGTATTGGAGGGCAGCGTGGATGGTAAAAATCATTGAGGGAGACCAAGAGATGAATACACCAAGCAGATTCAGAAGGATGTAGGTTGCAGTAGGTACTGGGAGATGAAGAAGCTTGCACAAGATAGAGTAGCATGGAGAGCTGCATCAAACCAGTCTCAGGACTGAAGACCACAACAACAACAACAACAACAACAACAACATCCTTGTAATAGACTGACCTGCACAGAGTCCTGACCTGAATCATATAGAACACCTTTGGGATGGTTTGGAACGCCAATTTCGCCAGGCCTCGTCGACCGACATTGATACCTCTCCTCAGTGTAGCACTCTGTGAAGAATGGGCTGCCATTCCCCAAGAAACGTTCCAGCACCTGATGGAACGTATGCCTGCGAGAGTGAAAGCTATCATGTAGGCTAAGGGTGGGCCAACACCTTCTTGAATTCGAGCATTACCGTATTTACTCGAATCTAAGCCGCACTCGAATCTAAGCCGCACCTGACATTTGAGACTCGAAATTCCAAGGGAGAGAAAAGTTTTAGGCCGCACCTCCAAATCGAAACAAAGTTGGTCTACTGTAATATGAGACACAATTTAGATCGAATGAATGACGATACAGCTACAGTAGCTTGGTTCGAGTCTTAAGCTTAGCAGTTAAGCTTTACCATGTAGCCATTGCTATGCGTCAGGTGCTCCGTCCGTATTTATACGGGTACCATTCCATTTTCACGTGATTCATCTGGTTTGAATTGACTGCTTATTTTTCATTGATCTGATAAGTGCCGTTCTCTTTGTTATAGGTGTTTACGTCACTCTAAGCTGAAAATGCATTACTGTACTGTGCCACGCATTGTTTGTTGCATTCTGATAATGTGTGTTTACGACCTGTCGCCGCTTGCGGCATGACTTGCTTTTGTGCGCGCTAACACAGCTTACAATTTAAAAAAAGAGAGGAATTGTCTCATTAGCAAAACAATGGCAAGAGACTGCTATTTGTTGTTACTTACACTGCTGCTTTCTTTGATAATGATCAACAAGAACCAAATAATAGACTGCGTATGATAGATGTTCTGAACGATAGTTTAGCGAAAATTTTTCTTTGTTTGAAAATCTTTGCCGATGCCTCTGTAGTACAACACATTCTGCACAGAAATTAGTCATCTTAGATTTAAAAATCTTGTCAATTGCCGTGCTTCATTTCTGACTGTATCACTATTAGGCATAAGAATAATACGAATATAAACATGACATGATATGTATATTATTCCGCCTTTGCTGTTGTCTCACTCTAGTTTCGCAGTTTATTAGGCAGACAGGATTTAAATGAGATAGCAGCAAATACGAAAGAGTACATGGCAAAATGTTTATATTCATCTTATTTTTATGGTGAAGAGAATACTGCATGTGATTCACAATTCATAAAAGTTCCTATTAGCAACGATCTCTTGTCACAGGTAGGAAAAAATTCGGAATGCAGAGTTGGCCATATTGACAAACATCCCAAACAGTCTTGCCAGTCGGATTTTCGTAGTACGTTGGAATGCTTCTATATTCGAAGATGACCAATACGGAATTTGTATTTACTTCATTGGATAATGTATGAAAATGCAGTGGTCGAAACTCGAGGCAAAGAGAAAAAGCTCATCTTCCGCCTTTTTTTTTTTTACTGACGCAGAGGTTTTGGCGCCAGTATTTATCTTTGTGCCTGCAAAGCATGCCTGTGTAGCGCTACATAATTCAACAGCAGAAGTTAGTTGTGGCGGCACCTACCAACATTTTTCAGAACTTCCGCTTAATTTGCACTTGATTCTAAGCCGCATGCGGTTTTTTGGATTACAAAAACCGGAAAAAAGTGCGGCTTAGATTCGAGTAAATACGGTACTGATGGAGGGCGTCACGAACTTGTAAGTCATTTCCAGCCAGGTGTCCTGATACTTTTGATCACATAGTGTATTTACAGCATCACATACCTTTAGTTTAAATTAGGATCATCAGTATTGTTTTTTATTTTCGTTCTTCTTTCTTATTCATTTTGTTTTCCTCGCTGTCGTGTTGGAAGGATGTATAGGAAACTGATATAGTTCTATTCCTTAAAAGTCATTCTTTAATTATTTCATTAACACGATCACAAACAAACCTTTTCCCTTCATAGTTCAAATGCAGTCCACGCTTTGTGTGCAGATGTCGGTGCAGGTTGCTTATATCCAGTACATTGCACTTAGCATATTGTCAACATAGTTTCCTTATTGTAATGTTTGTTTTTCGAATTTCTTTGGTTACATATGAACTATAAATTAGATCAAGCATATGAGGCAGTGTGGTAACTACTGTGTTTCTGCATTTGTTATCTTGTTGAAAATTCTGCAGCGTTTTCACAAAACAGTTGCTTCATTTTTTTGCCACATCATTTGATCCCATTATACAGATGATAAAGTCATTCCCCTGCATTAATTTTGTTTGATTGTTAGTGTCTACAACATTTTTACATCCTACCCCTGGTTTCACTACACTAGTCACTGCTATGACGTGACAGGTTGTGGTTTTTCTTTCGGAACATGTTCTTATTAATTTATGTCTCCTTATTGAAATGTCATCCCAACTTTAATTTTTACTATGTTGTGTAGTGAAACATGAAGCAAGTATGTTTTTTATTAGTTTTGAACATGACCTGGTTTGAGATATTCTAGGTCGCTAAGTTACTGATCTTAACTGTGTACATTGTTTGTTTATGGCCATGTTGCTTATTATCTGAAAGCTTGTTCTCAGACCTTCCAAAATTACCTGTTTTGCAGATCTCTGTCTACTGGAAAAGAAGTTAAAATCATTTTTGTCTGCAGTGTTTGTCAAATTTTCCACAGATTTTCAGAATGTCAGTTTGCCATTATTCCTGTCATACTACGCTGCAATTCTGTAATTTAGCATTATTTCAACAAACACACCAAATTTGATGAAGATTGGAGATGATCAGGTTGGCAACTGAGTTGACTTGGCATGGAATGACTTATGAGAAATAGTTGATAAAATTTACTATATAGATTGTATTTGGGAAAATCATATTTTATGTTTTTAGCCAACTAAACAAAATTTAATACCATTGATTGGGTTTAATATATGAAGCCCAGAAAATATGAAGGAAAAAAGGAGGGGAATATATAAAACCATACACATTACTAAAGAAGTAAGCTGTTGGACTGCAATTTTGTTGTACATCCTGTTAAGCTGAAGCATATAATACACTTTAATTAATGGTGTTGAGTAGTATAATCCAGGGAAAACTGTTAAATTTACATGACTTTTAGTACTGCTATTAATTTTCCTGTAAGACTGTAAAATTTCTTATTGTAGGACTGTACAATTTCTTATTGTTGCTGTTGTGTGAACTGACTTTGCAGTGTACCTGTTTTCAGTAGCGTTGGTGCTTTTGTTTGAAGTGTGTGCATATTTTGCAAGTGTTAGTGGCACAATGAATTGACTTAAGATGTAGCTATACATCCACATGAATACTCTGCATTTACACTTAAATGGTCAGCAGAAGGTTCCTCGAACAATTTTTAGACTATTTCTAAACTTTTTTTTGTTGGTGGAATTTTGGTAACCCCGTTTCAGCAACTCTCTCATCTGTAATGGTGGTGTTGATTGTGTGTTGCTTCAGCTGTACTTTATGTAGAACTTGAATGTCTTTGGATTTTCTGCCAGATTTTGAGACAGAGTTTTTTTGTGGAAACCATTAAGAGCCTCTCACATTGAAATTTTGAGCTCCTGTAAAAGATCATTGACCTTGGAGATGATGGGTTTTTATAAATATGGCATGCCTTTTTGGTTGCATCTGCAACAGTCTTCTGACCCGTTTTGTGTACCATGGGGGATCAGTTCTGCCTGCCATTAATTTATTTGGTGTAAATCTCTCAACTGCTGTTGATACTATTTCTTTGAATCTAAGCCACATCTGATCTGTGCTTACATAGTTTGGAAGGAATAGAGACTGTCTCTCAGTAAGGCATCAAGTGACTTTTTATCTGCATTTCAGATTGATATATTTTACTTTTACTTTTGATGAATTTGGATATTATGGTATTCAGTCGTGCTACGACGACATTGTGGTCACTAGTCCTTATATCCTTTGTTACGCTTCCTATTTACTGAGGAGTATTTGTTTAAGAGGTCTAGTATGTTATTGCAACTGCTTACACTTTGACTGGAGTCCTGAACTTCTTGTTCAAAATAATTATCTCGGCAACCATTTAGTGCAATATTGGATGATGTTTTATGCTTACTACCAAATTTAAACATGTATTTTTGCCAGCATATCGAGGGTAGGTTGTTGAGTATAACATCTGCCCATACTAAGTCACAGCAACTAATTCAATTTCCCTACAAGATAAACTACCTCTTACAGCAATGAACATGCCATTACCAACTGAATGCAATCTCTAATGCAACCAGTTTAAGAACAGTAAAACCAAATGAATTTAATCTATTAGATTTCTTGTGGCATCACGATCGTTGATCGTGATACCACAAGAAATCCGAGGAGCCCTCATCACCAGCCATAGGTGTGAGGGAGACTGAAGATGGCTTGTATATAAGCCCAAACCTGTCAATAAAGAAATATTATTGTGATCTCGACTGTTCGTTGTAACTTAAATAAAACATCAGGCCGCTGCTCTCCGTAGACTGTGCTGTCAAAATTTATGAACAAATGAGGTTGTTCTTGATCAGGTAACGATCTGGTGATGCAAGCTAGACAAATCACAATCGGAGAACTTGCAGATGAAGCTAAAGTTCGTATAGGATCTATTCATTCTACTTTAACAGAACATTTGGACCTCAGGAGTCTCTCAGCAAAACTTGTGCCAAACTTGCTAACAACTAAGCATAAGCAACTTTGGAGATCGTAAGAACATGCTGTATACTATGAACAGTAATCCCATCTTTCTTAACACAGTGATCACTGCTGATGAGTTCTGAGTTTACGGGTATGACCCAGAAACAAAGTTCTAATCATCACAGTGAAAACATCCATTATCCTTGAGACCCAAAAAAGCGAAGCAGGTCCGCAGTAGTGTGAAAGTCTTGCTGACCATCTTTTTTGACTCCAGTGGTGTGGTCCATCATGAGTATGCCTCAGAAAGTACCAATGTCAATATGGAGTACTACTAAGAGGTCCTGCATCATCTTCATGAAGCGGTGAGACCAAACAGCTACACTGGCGGGCAGTGGACAGTTGGTGCCATCACTACGATAATTGACCTGCTCATTGTTCTTAGTTAATTCAGTTTTTTGACCACCTCAACATGGCTGTTTTTTGTCTAACTCCCAGTTCCCCTGACCTAGCACCAAGTGACCTCTGGCTTTTCCCTAAACTGAAAAGACTCTGAGAGGGACCAGATTTCAGAACAGGGAAAAATTATGCAGAATTCGACGGAGCAGCTGCACACCATACCAAAAGAGGCTGTCCATTGATGTTTTCAGCAGTGGCAGCAGCATTGGGAGAGGTGTGTAGAAGCCAAATGTGACTAAAACATAATGTCTGAATAAATATTGATTTTATAAATAAAAGTAGGATACTTTTTGAACAGTCCTCATACTAATGGAACCTTGATAGAGCACAAAGTAACTGTAAATTATTTATGGAGAGATTTCTTAAGAACGATGGAAGTGACTAGATTTGTTACAAACAATTTAACTACTGAAATTTGAAAGGGGGTTTTAATTACATCTTTCATTTATCTCTGAAATCGAGCAACTGTTATATATTTGGAGAAATTCAATTGGATCTTTTTGTCATAACACTGGTGAGACAGTCTGAAGGTAGTCGGTACACAGAAAATTTGTTTCTTTTTCTAAATGGAGAAGAGTGTGCATAAAATAGAACTTTTTGCCTTGAAAATTATTCAAGAGGATAGAAGGAAAAAATAAAATAATTTTGGTTGTGTGCTCTTTTGCATAGTATGACCCACAAGTGATAGACTTCGATTGTGTACATACGCGCAGAGAAGTGCTGACCACGTATTGTGGTCTGTGGGTGTTAGCAATTTATATATAAAAAAACAGGATTTATGTATGTATTTGTGCATGTGTCCAGCATTTCCCCCTAAACCAGTGGTTTGATTTCAACCAAATTTGGTGCACATGCTGCTTGCTACATGAAAATCAGTGCTGTGGGCTCAGAAAGTCCTAGCTGCCACAAAAGGAAAGATGGGGGCAAAAAAGGGTTTTTTTTTTCAACCCCTGATTAGTAGGCTGCTGTACACAAAAGGTGTTTTGTGTGTGTAGTATCAGCATACCTGACAGGGTCTACAATTGCGGATGGATGCTGCTGAACAATAAGAGGGGGGAGGAAATTGATAATGAAAGAGATGGGAGGATGAGGTGTACGGAGAAGTGGAGGAGGAGGGGACAGACAGAAAGAGATGGGGAGGAAGTGATAAAGAGAGGGGGAGGAAAGTATAGACAGCAAGAGAGGGGCTAGGAGGAGGAGGGAGGGATGGGGGTTGACAGACAGAGTTGGGGTAAGAAGAGAAGAATAGACAGAGGGGAAGAGGTTTTGTGTGAGTAGTAATGGCATGTCTTGCAGACATATGCTGCTGGGCACAGCTGCATAAAGAGAGGAGGGCCGAGGAGACAGTGAGTGGGGGAGGGTGAAGTGGACAGTGAGAGCAGGGAGGATGAGACGGGCAGAGAGAGGGAGGTGGAGAAAATTGATAGAGAGACGGGGAGGAGGGGACATGCAGAGCGAAGAGGTGAGGAGGAGGAGATGATCAGAGAGGTGTGGAGGTGTAGGCGTAGGTGGAGGTGATCAGAGAGAGCAGGAGATGGAGATGGACAGAGAGATACAGGAAGGGGGGGGGGGCAGATGCAGGAGCCCTGAGGAAGGTGTAAAGAGGTAGTGGACAGGTGGAAAAGGAAGAACGGAGAGGAGAAGTTGGATAAAGAGAGTGGGGAGGATGAGATGGATACAGAGATCGGGTAAGTAGAAGTCGACACAGGGAGGGGGGAAAGGAGATGTGTGCAAAAAAAAAAAAATATATATGTGTGTGTGTGTGTGTGTGTGTGTGTGTGTGTGTGTGTGTGTGTGTGTGTGTGTGACAAGTACATGAGAGAAGCCTTTGGGGAAAGGCCAGTGTTTTTATATCCTATTGGGCAGCTGCTGACTATAGATATGCAAGATAACAACATAGAAAATAACAAATATTTAATATTCTAGAAGAAACTTTAGCTATGGAGAAGCTATTGACAGGATCTTCAGTTACATTGTAATTTTTGGATTTCCACCATATTGGTGAAAACGGATCTTCCCCATCCCCCATCAAAAATGCAGAAAGGTTACTACAAATAGTATAATTTTGTATATCAAATTTCTGTAAAAGTTGAAGAAAAAGTTACCCAATTTTACTAAGCAAAGGATTTTATTTCAGCAGAGTAATGCACCTTCCCACATGTCTGAAGGTACCACAGTCAAAATTGTGAAATTGTGCCAAAAGCTGCTACATCATCTGCCAATTTTCTAGATTTGGCTACTTCGTGATGTTTTTTTGTGAATACTGGAGAAAGTGGATTAATGAAAAGAAAATCCCATCATATGAAGAGATAATAGCTGAAATAAACCATTATTTAGTAGATTCTGAGAAATTGTGTTTTTGAACGACTGAAACACATGAGTAAATATTTGTAAATTGCCATATAGAACTGAAAGAAGAATAAAATGTGAAAAATGGAAAAATAAGTTTGACAATTTATTCATATTTAATGTTCTCTGTGCAAAGTGTGCCAATATGTAACATATTATCTTCGTTCCTGGATTTGCAAATAAAAACAAGCAGTTTTCATAAAGAATTGATAGTTGTGATAAGTGTTTGTTTCTGACCTCCAAGTAATGACACTGAGTGAGATGATGTAAACTTTAAGACACTGGACTTGCATTCAGGACTGAGATTCAGATACTTGCCAGCCATCCTGCCTTTGAGGAGGCCAAGGCTGATTTCCTTCCTCATCCTATCCCAGTCTGGGCTTGTGCTCCATCCTAACATGACATTAAGCTCCAAACTCTCTCCTTTTTACTGAACAGTGGACTTTACATATTTTACTACTCTGACAAACTGTGAACTGATTTTCAGTAATCACAAACTGTACTACCTATAAATAAGGTATATGCTGATTATGAATAGTAAAATGGGATAGTGACATTAAGATAAACGATTGCAAATATTTTTTATTTCATCATGCCTCAGTGTCTATGTGAAGGAAAATAAACAAAATTCTTTAAATATGTTAAGTGTTTTATGTGCATTCGCTATGTCATCAAAAGTATCCGGACACCCCCCAAAAACATATGTTCATCATATTAGGTGCATTTTGCCGCCACCTACTGCCAGGTACTCCATATCAGCGACCTCAGTAGTCATTGGATATTGTGAGAGAGCAGAACACTCAGACTTCGAATGTGGTCAGGGTGTCACTTGTGCCATACATTTGCACATGATATTTCCACACTCCTAAACATCCCTAGGTCCACTGTTTCCCAAGTGACAGTGAAGTGGAAACGTGAAGGGACACGTACAGCACAAAAGCGCACAGGCCGATTCTTGTCTGTTGACTGACAGAGACCGCCGACAGTTGAAGATGGTCGTAATGTGTAATAGGCAGACATCTCTCCAGACCATCACACAGGAATTCCGAACTGCATCAGGATCCACCGGAAGTACTATGACAGTTAGGCGGGAGGTGAGAAAACTTGGATTTCACGGTTGAGTGGCTACTCATAAACTACACATCATGCCGGTAAATGCCAAATGATGTCTCGCTTGGTGTAAGGAGTGTAAGCATTGGATGATTGAACAGTGGAAAAACGTTATGTGGAGTGACAGATCACGGTACACAATGTGGCGATCCGATGGCAAGGTGTGGGTATGGCAAGTGCCCGGTGAACGTCATCTGCCAGCGTGTGTAGCGCCAACAGTAAAATTCGAAGGTGGTGGTGTTATGGCATGGTCGTGTTTTTCATGGAGGAGGCTTGCACTCCTTGTTGTTTTGCATGTCACTATCACAGCACAGGCTCACATTGGTGTTTTAAGCACCTTCTTACCTCCCACTATTGAAGAGCAATTCGGGGGTTGTGATTGCATCTTTCAACATGCCTGAGCAGCAGCTGTTCATAATGCACGGCCTGTGGCAGTGTGGTTACACGACTGTAACATCCCTGTAATAGACTGGCCTGTACAGAGTCCTGACCTGAATCATATAGAACACCTTTGGGATGTTTTGGAACGCCGATTTCATTCCAGGCCTCGTCGACCGACATTGATACCTCTCCTCAGTGCAGCACTCTGTGAAGAATGGGCTGCCATTCCCCAAGAAACGTTCCAGCACCTGATGGAACGTATGCCCGTGAGAGTGGAAGCTGTCATGGCTAATGGTGGGCCAACACCATACTGAATTCCAGCATTACCGATGGAGGACGCCACGAACTTAAAAGCCATTTTCAGCCAGGTGTCCGGATACATTTGATCACATAGTGCGTGTGGTAGACTCACACATTTCCTGAGACTTGGTACATTCAAACTGTTATAATGTGCAGTGTCATTACTGTGTGATCTTTGCAATGTTTATGTGTGAACCTGTATTTAATTCTGTCATTACAGGTATTAGTTTTCTTTTGTTATTCTTACAGGAAATGATGAAATCCTCATACTGTCACAGGTTATATATAACCAATATTTTGAAAGACTACAATTGTGATACATTCTTTCCAGAAATTGGTAGCCAGTACAAATCTGTCAGGTGAGTAACTCAAAAATATGTTGAGACTAAGTTTAATGTTGTCTTTTCATTGGGATTGTTACAATGTACGGTGTTACATGTATATTGTCTACAGTCGATGTTGTGAAACAGCAATTCGGTGAAAGCTAATAGTCCTATGCTGTACAGGCAGAACATGTATGTTGATTTTTTACAATAAAATAAAAATAATCATCATATTGGAGGTAATTTAAACACCTTAGTGTTTTATCAAAAGTATGCACCAGTAGAAGGTTGTTGCACTTGCCTTGCTCTGAGGAGGGAACCAGCTGACTTAGCCAGTTGTTGGGAGGACCTGTAGAGTAACCTCCTATCGAATAAATATGTTATTACATATTCTTCCTTATGCAAAGCTTTGGAAGAAGTGAAATCATGAAAGAGAAAATATAGTATTTCTTATGCCTTATTTTATTGCATGTCTGATATTTATTTAAATCGCTGACAAGGACATTAAAGTTTTAACTACAGGTACTGGCAGTAATGTCAGAGATAGCCATTGTAATAGCAGTCTCATTGTGGTTTTGACTTTACCATTCATGCAGTATTAAATATTGTGCGGGAAAGAAAACATATTAATTAGCAATGTGGCAACAAACCTTTTTTGACAATTGAGAAGTGTGCAGAACTGGGACACAAATCCAGAGCCCTGTTTGTTGTGGGAATTATTTTACCAACTAACCAGTCTGAACTTGTATTGTGACTTGACATAAACATTGTCTACCATTATCTCTTCCTGTTCTGATTTTGTGAGATTCACACCTGCTAGTGTTGCAGGACTGACAGTTTTGTTAAAGAGGATACTGTAGTGAAATCTCTCGCCTCCACCTTGGTGTTTCTTAAATGTAGTTTTCTTAAAAACAGATGACATGTCACACCTGACCGTCCATCGGATATAAAACCTAATAACTTGAGAATGAAAGTATGAGCTAAAATCAACCACATGCAAAGTTTACGTAATGTGTATTTACCTCTGTGAAGTCTTTAAAATTTAGTGCAATGTTCTACTTAATTTGATGCAGCACAGTAAGTGTGGTGGATAATGAAAGATATCAGTTCTTTATCAAGTGAAGATATCAGACTGTAAGATGTGCAAAAATCTATTTTTTTCACCTAATAGTTTTTGAAAAACCACATGATTAGTATTTCATTTTGAGTAAAACACTGTCTTGCAGCACAGACACCAGCATTTATGGCAGACAGCCATAACAAAAGCAGCCTCAGCCCAGAATGCAAAGAGCCGGTTTTTAACAGCAAAAGGGTTAAATATCTGACTGTAATGTTTCAAAGAGATATCAACTGGAATGGAACGGCTGTGTATGAACGGTAATAGAGAAGGCAAATGGTTGACTTCGTTGTATTGAGATAATTTTAGGAAATTTGGGTCATCTGTAAAGGAGACCTGTGGATAAAAGGCTGGTGTGACCCATTCTTGAGTAATGCGTGAGTGTTTGGGATCCCAACCAGTTTGGATTAAAGGTAGACATCAAAGCTGTTCAGAGGTGGACAGCTAGATGTGTTACCAGTAGTTTCGACCAGTACATGAATATTACAGAGATTCTTCATCATCTCAAATGGCGACCCCTTTCGTGAAACACCATTGAGGAGATTTAGAGAACTGTCATTTGCAGCTGCCTGCAGAACGATTCTACTGCCAACATGAGCATTTAGCATAAAGACCATGAAGATAAGATGAAGGAAATGACCAGTAGTGGTACAAGGTGCCCTCCATAATGCACCATATGGTGGCATGCAGAGTATGTTTGTAGATGTAGAGTTAGATGAATGCTAAAGCCAGTTTACCCCCAACAGTCGTCATGTTTATGGTGTTGTCACAAACACATCATATACAATCTCCCAGATAATTGTCAGTAACTTCTGCAAACTTGAGATTCAGTGTTAATCTTGGACCTACACCTTGCAACCATTAAAATTCATTTTACAGGTATCATCTGAATTCCAATTAAGCTTATTTCATGAACTATAATTACCCATTCACAACATCATAGTTGGAACATACTTTATCAGCGACTCACGTAAGAGCACCACAACAGATGAAGTACTCTTTTAAAAATTGATTTTAAATGCCACATCCAAAGACCAGCACTTCACTCTTTCCAATTAAGTGTGGTTGTCACTCCACTGAATCAAAACCAAGATGGTACTAATAGAGGTAGTTATTGTAATGTGGTTCTCACCTGATTCATTAAGAAGACATTTGAGGTCTCTAACAGCTGCTACTTAGTGTGTTTTCTTGCATCCAATAAACTGAAAAGCCATTTCATGTATCTGGAGACAGTGATAAAG
The DNA here is from genome assembly GCF_021461395.2 of Schistocerca americana. Classification (NCBI taxonomy): domain Eukaryota; kingdom Metazoa; phylum Arthropoda; class Insecta; order Orthoptera; family Acrididae; genus Schistocerca; species Schistocerca americana. Next base: position 4,074,576 of record NW_025726082.1, on the reverse strand, counting down.
AGGTCTTAATTGGTCAGTCAGAACCTAATAGATGTATTTTTTGATGTTGAAAACAACTGGCTGTGTGATATCTGACAACAAATACATAATTTTTGGGTTCATGGTTGCCTCCCTATTGTACTACAATTTTCTCTTGTGGAACAATATTTCAGGTATCAAATTGGTAATGTAGTTTTCACCTGTACTCCTTAAAGAATGATGTGTCTCAGAATATTATTTTCCTCCGATATAAGACAATTGCAACCGGAGGACACATGTTTTCAGTTTTAAAAGTCCAGTTAGATTCTCGGGGCCAAGATTTGTGTTACAGGTTGTCACTGTACATGTTGAAATGCCCCTGTGTTTGGGTTTGGAGTAGAGACAGACCTTCCATTGTAATATTTTATAAAGCCTTTGCTCAATTCCAGCGGTACTCTTTAACTGTAAAGTATGTGAATCAGTGCGACCATCATATCTGAAAATGTCGGACAGTGTCCGTGTTAAGGGTGTCAGCCATGATGCAGGTTCTTTGCAGTAAATCATAAATCTGGCATATGCACTGAAGCTGGTAATCCATCACTTCCCACTCAGAAAATATTCCTGTGGTGTGGGACTTTCATAATGTTAAGTCAATTGTGATGTCTGTGGTCTTGATTTTTGCCACTTGAATATTAACTCAGTGTGTAAGCATGACTGCTAACTGAATGTATTTTCCTTAGGGTCAATTGTATAAAGCATTTAACTGTAGATTAAAATAGAAAAATTACCTCAGATCAAATTTAACCTGGAAATCTGTGTTGTATAAATGTTAATCCTAGATCATATCACCATGAAGTTAGACCATATTTGACTGGCAAAAATTCGCGATTCAAAGTCAGGTTCAGCTCTAATTGTCAGTTTATAGTGTTCTGGTATTATGATTCATCGCTTTTGTTTTTTGTAGATACCAATTGAAATAATAAGAAAAGTTGTTCTTAACACAAAAAATGGTAAGTAAATGTGTGTTAAGCCCCCTCACCTGACTGATGCTCAAAATAATTTTTTTCCATCTGGAAGGTTAGGTTAAGGGAATTACGACTACTGTGTGTATGTAATGATCAATCTCATCATAGCTCTTGGGAGGTGATTCATAATTTATGTGATTAGTTCAAAGCCATTTTATACACACTTAGCAGCAGAATAAGAAAGGAAGATTTGAAATGTTTGCAGTGAATGGGAATTTTGACAGCAGCTAATAGCTATTCAACATCTCGTATATGTTCTCTCTCAGCTTGAGCAACAGTAACTATGGAATTTGTATTACATTTTTAACTACTGAATACATCCTTAAACTGCTATGACAGTTCAATGTACGTACGGTGATAAATAGAACGTAAGCAAGTGTCTTTGAACATCTAACCTTGTGACCTGATACATACGAGTCAGTGGCTCAGAGGTTGCATTAGTGACTGCTGTGCAGTAGATCATGTGTTCAAACCCATGTCAAATCTCTGAAATTTTTTTTCCATTTCTTACTACTTTCTCCACTTTATTGTTTGTAAAGATAATTATAACAACAGTACCGTGACATTCCATTCCATACCATTGAAACCATACCTTACCCTCTGTGTTTCCTGAGTGTTTTGGACCACTATTGGGCAAAATTCTGTATGTAACAACCCTACGCGATGTGAATTACATTGTTTGCTTTCGTTTACTTTAGAGATATGAGTATCCAGATGTGTCCACTGAGGACGACGACTAGATCCAGTGAGCTCCCTGCCACATTCCCTGAAAGGGTGAACTCACTCTTGGAATTAAATAACAAGTCATTTAAGCTGAGGTTTTGTTTGGAATAAAGAATTGTAGAGCAGTTGGAACTAAGGCTTAGAGGCTACTGATCAACCAGAAGAAACCAGCCACTGACTCCAACGTGCATGTTGCTGTTAATGTTAAGATTTTACACCACAGGAACCTGTCACTTAGTGGTTGGTGATCTGTTTAAAGTAGGCATAGCAAGAACTTGCAGAGCTGTCCGTAAGGTATCGGGCTGCACTGCTTCATTGAAAAATGAATTTATCAAAATGCCAATTATGAAAATGACGTTAGGAACATCCAGTGTAATTTTTGTCAAATAGCACATTTTCCTGGCATATCCTCATCGAATCACCTGGTGCCGATAATGCTGAGATATTTAGAAATCGTCATGGTGGTTTTCTTTAAATATACAAGTGATCTCATACGCTAAATATGATGTTTAAATATTTTAGCTAGATCGCCAAGATCTGTCCATGGCAGCAGTATTTTTGCAAACTCACATGTACCTGCTCAGTTGGAAACAGGAGAAATTCCAGAAGGCTTACTTCTGGGAGACTGGCGATCAGTGTTGCAGCTATTTTTTGACACCTGTATTTCATGAAGAAATGGTGGCTGAGTGTATCTATAATCATGCCCTCAAGAAAACAAGATCAGCAATTGAAAGAATGTTTGGGATAGTAAAAAGACGATTTTCCTGTTTGAGTGTAGGACTCAGAGTAAAAGTAAATCGTGCAGCAATTACAATAGTTGCAGCATTTCTTTTGCACAATATGGCTGTCAACGCATCAGAGCAGGAGTCTGAAATTGATGACTTGTATTTGCTGGGAGAAGAGTGTACACAGAAATTTGAGTACGTGCAGAACGCAAAGTCAACTGGGGTCTTAATGCAGTGAGAGTGGCATTCATTGACAATGTATTTAAGTAAGTACTTAAAAATTGGAATAAATGTACAAGTTGTCAGTTTGAAAGCCAGATTTTCTTTTCCTTTCGTTTAGTTCTAGTTACTTCTCTGTGTCCTGGTTATTGAATTCTTTATCAGAACAAGAACACCACAAATAATATTATAAACTCCCTGTTGCACAACAGATCGAGCTCAAAACATTAACCAGAGCATATTAAAATGTATACGATACATGGCATATAACTTCAGGTTGAAAGTCTGTCCATGAAGTTCCAGTAGGCTACATACCAACAGAAAACGAATGTAACAGCAGTCACAGTGCAATAAGTGTGAAATTCATTAACAAAGTATTTATACAAAAGGTCACAAGATTGGAAAGGTTTACAATGTGTCAGATTAAAAGTCTGGATTGTCTTTTTCATTTCTATAAGTTCCAATTCTTTAATTTCTTTATCTATTTTGAGGGTTTCCAGTCTTATCTCATGTTTTGCAAGCAATTATTGTAACTCTGATTTCATGTTCACACTCAAGGCATTCTATTCTTCTCTTGTAAAACTGGTCTTTCTTATCGAGAAAATTTTCTGTTCTTTTGTTTTTGGGACAAGATTTTCCTGCTATAACAGAATACTGGCTGGCACGTTACACATCTACCTGTAATTAGAGGTAATTTTCTGTGTAAAGTACACAATTTTGTGCTGTCACAGTAAAGTTATTACATTATCTTAGTGCATTACCATTTTTACCAGCTCAATGTAAACATTCTCTCCTTCATTTTCATTATTATTAAAAAAGCAATATCTTCATTTGAAGTTGCAGCTGTCGCCTCATTTACTGATGTTGTGAATGAACTGTAACCAGTGCTATCTGTATCAGAACAAGAATGTAACGAAGAACATTATGAGCCGGCTGCGGTGGCCGTGCGGTTCAGGCGCTGCAGTCCGGAACCGCGAGGCTGCTACGGTCGCAGGTTCGAATCCTGCCTCGGGCATGGGTGTGTGTGATGTCCTTAGGTTAGTTAGGTTTAAGTAGTTCTAAGTTCTAGGGGACTTATGACCTAAGATGTTGAGTCCCATAGTGCTCAGAGCCATTTGAAGAACATTATGAATTACCTTTTACACAATAAAGTTGCTTCATAAGAATTTATGCGATTATGTCAAAATATTTACAAACCACTGCACATAACTTTAGGATGAAAATCTGCATCGGCATCGTAGGCATTAGAAATAGGAAAAAAATTTGGCTTCAGGGCTGCAGTTAGCTTTTGTCCACTTTCTGTAACAGTAGGCCTTACGAAATTACCACTTCCAGTTCTATGCGTTTCTACTTTGAAGAGATCTGACTCTGTTTTTGCTCCAGTTTACATACTACATACATAAAAAATGAAATGTAATAATTAGAAAGTATGTCTTGAAATTATACATTGTCATGCGCTAATGCCATCTTGGTCCTTTTCTGAACATTTCTGTAACATGTTTTCTAACGCTTTCAATCACAATCTGTCCTGATGTTATGTGAATTAAAGTCCACACAACTTCTCTCCATGCCTTTACCTTGCTGCAGTGACTTTATCAGTTTTTTCTTTTTTTTCACTCAGTATGTCTTTATGCTGGCCCAACACAACTTCCAGCAGTAAATCTTTTTTGTATTGAGAAAAGTTTGAGGATCATTCCTTTTTGTTTACTTGCTTCCATAGTTATAACACGACACTGTCGATAATAAATACTGTGTATCTATGATGTACAATAAATATCTACAGTCAAAACACAATAATTGTGTCGATAGCGGATTTCAGCCATGTTGCCAAGCATGTTACATAGTACTTTAGATCAAATCTGAACCTGCTTCAGTGGATCCAAGTTTAGTGGTACAGTAGAGCTGAGCCCTGAACGTAGCTCAATTTCTGATCTAATGTCAAATTTGATCAGCAATGTTTATACTATCAGCCCTTAATGATACTACAGCAATGAATCATGTTGGAATCTGAGCAAAGGACTACCTCACCATTGTAGCTGTTGTGCAACATGAATGCTGTAACCAAGGGTTGGAATATATTTCCATCCGAGTTAGCAATGAAGCCTTGAATGTTTTTAAGTTGAAACTAATACTAGCTATCTTGTACTCAGAGTTAAGTTTTAGGCATGTTTTATCCTCGTCTGCCTTGAGCCTAGATTTTGTGAATGAAAAGTTTATATTGTTGGTCAATTTGTTGTTCTGGGATGAAAGACAAAAGTAATATATTTATTGTCCTAGTATTGACATGTTTTCAGGGATTCCTTTGATGGATTTTATAAATAAGCTAACAATCGAAATACATAAATAAATTCATGCTAAAGTCACACATAAATATTAAATACATGTATGTGTCACAAAATGTTACCCTAATTATGATATCTGAAAATACAATCAAAACATTTTTCATATGAGGGGACTTAATGTTAACACATTGTGTGTTAGTTTTATGCATTTCTGCAATAATGCCTTGCAATCAGAGGGTTGTCTTCCCTCCACGGATGTCCATTTAAGTTCACGGATCATCTCCATAATACTCCTGTGCTGATTGAATCTGCTGTTAACAAATCTAGCAGCACACCTCTGAATTGAATTGCTTCAATGTCTTCCTTTACTCTGACCTGGTAGGGATCCCTGTCACGTGAGCAATACTCAAGAGTTGGTTGTATTAACATTCTGTATGCCGTTAACAATCCTACTAAAGCAAAGTTGAGCATTCATCTTCCCGACTACCAGGCTGATGTGCTCACGCCATTTCATATCACTTTGCAATGTTGTGCCTAGATATTTAATCAATATGACTGTGTCAAGCAGCGCATTACTAATACTGCATTTGACTGTTACAGGATTGTTTTTCCTACTCATCAGCATTAACTTATGTTTTTCTCCATTTAGTGCTGGCTGCCATTCATCACACCAACTAGAAATTTTGTCCAGCTTGTCTTGTATCTCCCTGCAATGACTCAAGGATGATATCTTCCCGTACACCACAGCATCATTAGCAAACAGCTGTAAATTGCTATTCACTCTGATTTCAAGATCATTTATGTAGGTTGAGCATAAGAGCAATCATATCACACTTCCCTGGGGCATAACGTACATCCTGCTTTTTTAACACCATTGCAAAAAACAGCTCCTTTTTCTGTGAAACAAAGATATATAATGTATTTTGCGTACCACACAAATGTGATAGCCTTAAAAATGTTTTTCAGGCAACTGTCAACAGCATCGATATACTTGGAGAAATGCATGGTAAACACTGTGCTGTGTTACAATATATTTATTCACAACCAGTTTTGATCATCTTCATAGCAGAAAAATACTGTGACAACTTCACATGTCATGCATGCTATTTCACCAGAAAAGATGTCATAGCTGACTTGCAAACATCAGAAAAAGGTAATTCACACCATAATAACCGGCTAATGCAAATGGAAAACATTGGTGGTTTCATTGCCCAGTGTTTTCTGGTGAAATAGTGTGTATGACATTTGAAGTTGTCACAATATTTTTCTACTGTGATGATGATCAATGATCAGAACCTGTTGTGAATAAATATGTTGTAAGACAGCACAGTATTTACCATGCATTTCTCCAAGTGATAACCTTGTATGCAGGCAGCACACACCTCAAATGATTTTTTGGGTTTTATTTATCATGTCAGGTAGATTCATGGCATGAAACATTCTTGCTGGTGATGATGGCACAAGCTTTCTTGCTGTGGGGGATTTCCTCATTGGAAATGCATCATTTTTATCAACATATTCCTTCTCTTCTTCATCATTCTCTACTTCCTCTTGTTTTGTCTCTTGTGATGAGAAAGTAGATCATTGCTGAATGTAGACCCAGTGCTACACCGGGAGGGGGGAATGTGTTGTCGTATTATTGTGAGGGGGAAAAAAGATCATGTATTCACTAGTTTAGCATATATAAGCATCTTAAAGCATATTGTAAATACATTATAATTCAGAAGTAGTAAAAACAAGCAGAAATTATGTTTATTTCTAGAAGCCATGCTAGAACTGTGATAAACAGATTTCTTTAATCAGGTACTGAAATGTACTGGTAGCGTGCAGAAATGAAAACAAGTGATGCACAGGGAGCACATGATGTAAAGTACACACTACAATCGGGCACAGCAAGTTTAGTTAATTGCCTGAGGAAGCAAAAATTGAAGTTGGATGCAGCATATACGCTACTAGAGGACTGAGGAGGCTATATGCACTCCTGTATGAACACTACGATTTTAAAGCCACATCGACTGATGGGTCCAAGCATGTAGAGAAAGTTGGCTGCGTGGTTGTTGTCCCTAATAGTGTGATTGAGATTTACTTACAGTGTTCATTGGAGAGCTGTAGGAACTGGAGGTGGTGCAACTAGATCAAGACAAGAACTTCCTCTTCTGCTGAGATTCTCTAATTGCTCTGTAGTGTATTCGGACAATATACCTTATGCTCAAAACATGCATGATTAGCTTTTCTTGTTATAGCGACAATCGGAGGAAGTAAAGTTGCATTGATTAGCAGAGTATGAGGGAATTTGTATGAACAAGGGACTTGACACAACAGCCCAAGATAGGATCCAGAAAAATCTTGCTATGAAGTGTGCCATTCCATTGTATGTTATCTTTTTACAGCATAGAAGAAGGGCCATATGCCAGGGACAGAAAAAGTGGCAAGACGGACAAAGTAACAAACTGTTTGAAGTAAATCCAAATGCATACAAATGATTGATGTCACTGCAGTCACTCCAATGGAAAGAAGTCACATTTGCAAGACTTAAGATATTCCTGTGTGGTACATGGCCACCACCTATTGACATCTTCATCTACATTCTGCAAATTCCTACAAGTGTTTGACAGAGTGTAGTACATAGTGTTGCCCATATTAAGTTTTGTGCCCATGCTATTCACATATTGAGCGTGGAAAGAATGATTACTTACCTCTCTTCCGGATTTCTGTGTAAGCGTATTTCAAGTCTCTGCTCAAAAAGCTTATTCTTATAATTTTTAAGCAGTTTTTCACAAAAAAAATTGCTGTGTCTTTCTCATTGTATCTGCCAGTTTAGGTTTTTCAGTATTTGAGTCTCACTATAGGTCCCTTAAGCCGTCTTTACACCAGAGTGAATGGAAGAAAACACTAGCAAATGCACATCTGCAGACAATTCACTAATTTTTGCTACCATTTGCTTGTATCTATGAACAAGCATTTACGGAGAGAGAATGTAAGGGTGCATGAGATAACAAATGTAATCTGTGGTACTGTTTTTTGGCGCTAATAACCAGCACACCATATGCAACAATATATAGTTATAACAACAGTATAACACATGGATATTTAGAAATCATTATTTTACATGACTGGTGCACACCCTTGAAACTATCTTTGGTACAAGTAAAGTTTCCAAATCAGATTTCAGTTAGTCCAAGAAAAACCAAAAGACTATTTAATTACAAAAAATTACACAAATTAGGCTTCTATATATAAAGTTTATGTACAAATCCCGCATGCTCTACAGTTGACATATAACATTAGCAATTTCTTGTTTTCTGTTTGTACAAGGCATAGGTGTGTTTGCTGCTTCTTCTTCTCCCATCACTGGAAGATTATTGTCGTTGCCACTAGGTGCTGCAAAATACTCATCCCCTGTCTGTTTTGCAACATTGTGCGAAACAAATCAGGCAGCCAGAATGAGATTTTCACTCTGCAGCAGTGTGTACGCTGATATGAAACTTCCTGGCAGATTAAAACTGTGTGCCCGACCGAGACTCGAACTCGGGACCTTGGCAAAGCCATGTCTCCGCAATATCCTTTCTTTCAGGAGTGCTAGTTCTGCAAGGTTCGCAGGAGAGCTTCTGTAAAGTTTGGAAGGTAGGAGACGAGGTACTGGCAGAAGTAAAAGCTGCGAGTACCGGGCGTGAGTCGTGCTTCGGTAGCTCAGATGGTAGAGCACTTGCCCGCGACAGGCAAAGGTCCCGAGTTCGAGTCTCGGTCGGGCACACAGTTCTAATCTGCCAGGAAGTTTCAAATCAGGCAGCAATCATTTTATAGACTTTTGTTTGACTAAGTCTTATTTTGCTTTGAAGAACTGGGAAATGCCTTTCACCTGTCCAAAGCACCATTTGATTGTCACCCTTTCTTTGGAGTTAGGTTTGTTGTAGGATTCTGTAATATGGTGTCATTAACCATGATGTAGTGCCAACCCGTGCATCTCCTAAAATGAAAGCATTACTGTTGTTCCGTCTTAGTATCTGGCATGCATTAGAATTTCTCCATATTCTATCATCAAGGCCATGAAGCACTGACACTTGTAAACTTTTCACTATATTCACATGTTCCCTTGACATTTATACAAGGAAAGCCCTTTCAATTAACATATTCATCTCCATGTACAGAGGGGTTCATGATTGGTATGCACATGCGATAGAGAATCCTCACTGCACATGGAAACTGATACCTTGATAGTCTCTTAACTTTTGCTGTTTCTAGTTTGCATATGTTTCTGGGAAACTGAATCCACAAAAGTGCTTTTTGGATAACATGATGAACAGTAACTGAAAATGTCAGTGACACAGTGGTCAGGTGTATACTTAAAGTCTTCTCTTACACCAGTCTGAAAACCTGGGTCTGCTAAATAGTGCAAAAATGTTTTCGTTCCCAATTTGTTTGAAAAGGCACCCCCTTTTTCATGATTTTCGGGAAGAAAGTGACTCACAAGCCAAATAATGTTTTCATTGTTAAACCTGTGTAAACTTCTACAGTTTCTCTCTTCATTATTTCTTTGTGCTAAATATATATTTTTTTCCTTTTCAAGTACCATAATTTCTTCCATTTTTACTAAAAACATTGGTAAAACTTAGAACATTAACAGAACTAACTCAGCTCAAAGTATACTGCAAAGCTCATTTCAAAAAATTGAGAATGTTCTCCTCTTGTAAGAAACTTTTCTAGTTTTATTCATACGAAATTGGAGAATTTTCTGTGTGTTGAAAACTACCCCCACCTTTTTACTCAACCTATCAACATTCTCGTGTGAAGTACATCCTCTGACTCACTTTATTCATGCAAATGTGAGAATGTTCTCTGAAATTCTGAGTATGAAGTACTTTCTCCATTTTATTCATATGACCCAATGTTTTTCATAAAGTAAGCAAAATGGTGTAGGAAAGGAAGAATGTAGGTGTCTCAGTTTGTACATAAATGCAAAATACATGGGGGTATTGCACTTAACAATCAAGTGCAGCTCCAGCTTTCCTTCACCCAAGTCCAAAATTTTGCGCATATGTCGAATGATGCTTTTCTCTGGCTTCTCATTATAATTGAGGTGGAAATTTGAAAACAGGAAACTAATTACCAACAATGACATAACCTGAAGGAAGGCTAGCATTTACACTGCTTATTAGCTGCTGGAGAAATTTATGCTTGTTATTGTTTGCATTTCAATAGGTGATGTACAGGGTGTCCCAGAAAACACTGACAAGCTTCCGTTACAATGAGACCCATGGTAATGTGTTGCATCTTGAAGCCCAGTTTAAAGGACCTGAGAGCAAGGTCCATGAAGGATTGAATACCCTGAAGTGTCTTAAACACAGGATTTGATGAGAGGGCACAGCACATGCTTACCAGTTTTGTAAAGCTTATGTGCTCTTATTGGTGACTGTATATAGATAAGAGTGATTTGCATGTGTAAAGAGCATAAATGACGCTGATGATGGGATTAATTTGAGGAGCCATCCACTTCAGTGCCCCAAGGTAGATCAGCGTAGCTGTCTAGCATGTGTCCTACCATGGAATTGATTTTCACATTTTGCCCATATGCAGCAAGACTATTTGGGAAGCATGCAATGCATGACCTAATGATGTGGCCCATGTATCAATTACAATCCAGGGTTGGAGCCAATTGTCATCTTGCTGCCAAGGGTTACTTCAGAGCTACTGAAGAACATCAGTTGTACTACTGATTTACATTTCTTCAACTCATTGTTGTTAAATTAATATCACAATTGTTGTTGTTGTTGTTGTGGTGGTGGTGGTGGTGGTGGTGGTGGTGGTGGTGGTGGTCTTCACTCTGAAGACTATGCTATGCAAGCCTCTTCATAAGTAATTACTGCTTCCTACAGCCTTGGGTTACTGAGCTAGGTGTGGGCCTTATGTCTATCTTGGCTACAATAATGCATTCGGTATGATGTTCATTGTAGCTTACGTGCATTCCTATTTCCACTCCTGCATGACCCCTATTTGACTTTGTATTTATAATGCTGTGTTCATCTGATCTAAAGTCTTGTTCCTCCTGCCACCATACTTCACTAATTCCCACGATATCCAACTTCACCCCATCCATTTTCATTTTTAAATTTTCTAACTTACCTGTCCGATTAAGGAATCTAACATTTCACACTCCAATCCTTAGAATGCCAGTTTTGTTTCTCCTGATGCCGACATCCTCCTGAGTAGCCCCACCCGGAGGTCCAAATGGGGGACTATTTTACCTCTGGAATATTTTACTCAAGAGAATGCCATCATCATTTAACCCTACAGCAGAGCTGCATGCCCTCAGGAAAAATCATTTAACCATACAGTAGAGCTACATGCCCTTGGAAAAAATTATAGCTGTTGTTTCCCGTTGCTTTGTCGTTCACAGTACCAGCACAGCAGGGCCGTTTTGGTTGATGTTACAAGCCCAGATCAGTCAGCCAGCCAGACTGTTGCTCCTGCAACTGCTGAAAAAACTGCTGCCCCTTTTCAGGAACCACACATTTGTCTTGCCTGTCAACGGATACCCCTCCATTGTGGTTGCATCTATGGTGCAGCTATCTGTATCACTAAGGCACGTAAGCCACACCACCAATGGCATGGTCCATGGTTCTTGCGAGAATATCACAGTTATATGGTAATTTATTTATTTATAGTATGATGGCACAGAAATATAGACAACTACATATGACAAATATATACATTTCTAAACAGGTACATACAATCACAAGTTAGTAACGAGTTCATAACTGTAAGTCCAGGTTGGAAAGCTGAGCAGAAGCTTCTGCAGACTAATTGTGAAGTCTTCCATTGATACTTTGAGTGCTCTGAGGGAACATTCAAACATTATGTGATGTATTGTTTGCTGCTCTTCACTATAGTCACATTGAGTGGAAGACTTCTATCCACACTGGTGCAACATCTGCCCTGGTCACTTCTGATCCGATTCAGTGTGCACCTATGTTGTCGAGGTAGGTGAAAACCTGCTGATTGCCCCAAGGTAGTTTTGATTAATGTGATGCTTCATGGAAGATTGCTCCTGCCACTGATTTTTCCAGGCTTCATGCATGTTGAAGTTAATGGCCTGCAGGCTGATTTCTGTGTGCCATAATGGTTTTCTAGACCTCAGTTGCTGGGATTCTGAAGATGAAATTTCTGAATGAATTGGTAAGTCTAGGTTGTTATGTGCTAATAATCGGATGGGTCTGAACTGTGAGGAGGTTTTGACTACTGGGTTTTATGTCCTGAGGGTGCTCTCAGGATATTTTTACAAATGACTTTTAAATATTTGATATTTGTATATATGTTACTTCTCTCTCTCTCTCTCTCTCTCTCTCTCTCTCTCTCTCTCTCTCTCTCTCTCTCTCTCTCGCTTCACCGAGTGAGGTGGCGCAGTGGTTAGACACTGGGCTCGCATTCAGGAGGATGACGGTTCAATCCCGCGTCCAGCTATCCTGATTTAGGTTTTCCGTGATTTCCCTAAATCGCTCCAGGCAAATGCCGGGATGGTTCCTTTCAAAGGGCACGGCCGACTTCCTTCCCCGTCCTTCCCTAATCCGATGAGACCGATGACCTCGCTGTCTGGTCTCCTTCCCCAAAATAACCAACCAATCTCTCCATCCCTCCCTCCCTCTCCCCCCTTCCCCTCCCACTCACTCACTCACTCACTCACTCACTCCCTGATGCAAATGACACACACTTTTTCTGCTCTTACTCTGTGAGTGATCACCAGCAAACACAGCGCATTTATCCAGCAGGTAAACAAGTGAAAAACATCCAGAACTCTATTGAGACAAGAGGACGAAGGCAATCCAAATGAATGGTTTGATTTGGTGGATGCCTGGTAACTGTTAGTTGTCATCTAGTGTAATGCCAACTGTGAAGTGCAGAGGAGGTAGTGTCATAGTATGGGGGTGTTTTTCATGGTAAGGGTGTGGTCTCCTTATTTCACTTAAGGAAACTCTAAATGTGGAAGGCTATGAATATGTTTTACATCATTGTGTACAGTGTACACCAGAGGGAAAGTTCAGTGACAGTGATTGATTTTATCAGCATGACAGTGCAACCTGTCACAAAGCAGCACCTGTGAAGTGCTATGGTTCATAGATGGTAACATTCCTACAATAGACTTGTCTGCTCTGAGTCGTGACCTGAACCCAATGCAACACCTCTGGACTGAATTAGAACATCGAATTTGCTCCAGACACCAGCATCCCACATCACTACCTTCTCTGGTTTCAGCTCTTGAGAAAGAATGGACTGTCATTCCACCAAAGACATTCAGACACCTCATTGAAAACGTCCCCAGCAAAGTTCAAGACAGTGTAAAGGTGAAGGGGGGACATAACCCATATTAATGTCCACTAATAGGTGTCTGGATACTTTTGATCAGATAGTGCGTATAAATTAGTAAATATATGATGAAGATTCATATGAAAAATAAATTGGATGGTAGTGATAAATTATTCAGTGAAACAGTAGGAAGTATCAGAATGAGTGCCATTGTTTCCTCATTGTACAAAAATGTTTCGTGGCATGTATGTTGTCCTTGAGGCAAACAAACATGGTCCAGTTAACCAAATTGGCCCAGGAAAAATTTGTGAAGTATGAATGAGATAAAATGTAGCAACATAAGAGAGAAAAAGATTTCAAGTGGTAGTAATGTGACAACAGAAACTGGAATCAAAGTAATATTGTCTGAAATGGCATTCATGTGTCAACCTTCATTTGTGCAGCACCAGGAGATTAGCTGTTTTGTTTGTGCATTGTATTAGGAACTTTGAACTAAAAAGATCTACTTACTTAGCTCTCTGTGTATGCTATTGTAGTTTAATACTAAATTTCTCACATGCTTGTGTAGTGTATATTTCCATCATCTTTAGTATGAATAGTGACTGTGAAAGCTGTGTTTGGTATGCAAGTTGAGTTGGAGACCCTTCAGTCACAGCTCCAGGTGGTTCTGGCTTTAGTCATGCAGCCAGTGGATTTCATTGTGTGTGGAGGACTCAAGGAAAATCCAGCACATCTCACATTTATCCCGATCAGTCTAACACTGTGGTTGGCCTGACCCCACCAGTATTGAGGTTGAGCCATCACCTGTGGTCGATTGGGAGGTCATTTCAAGGTATGGCTGGCAGCGGAAGACATTCTGGGGGACCAATCGACTGGCCTCCCCAATTTTTTTTCTGACAAATATGTTTCAGGTACATTTATAGCTGATAAAGATTTTGAGCCGGCTGCAATTGCCTGCCCTGTTGCAGAGGAAGCCTCATAGCCAACAAGATACAAGCAGTCACAGAGATTGGGATTATTGATATTTGGGAACACCAATGCGAGGCGCGTGATATAGTTGTCAAAGGGCGAAAGAAATTTTGTGTGCACGCAGTTTGCATACCGGGTGAGTCATCCCAGATATGTACCTGGTACTTTCGAATGCTATGGAGAGCACAGGGTGCAGCCAACGGTAGGTAGTTGCTCATATGAATACTGAGGTGTGTCAATTAGGATTGGAAGAGATTCTCTCTGGCTTCTGGTGGCTCTGAAGTGATAAAGACAGCCAGTTTTGCTTGCAATATGCATGCAGAGCTCACCATCTTCAGCATCGTTGACAGGACTGGCAGTGCGTCTTTAGCACAGAGCTGAGTGATAGTCTGAATCAGCGGATGCGAAGTTTCTGTGACCATGCAGGCTGCATTTTCCTTTACTTGCACCATGGACTGTAGAGATATTGGGATCTGCTTCATGGATTAAGAGTCCATTCACACAGGAGGCAGCTACTTGAGGTAGCGGGGGCTGTGTGGAGTGATCTGGGCAATTTCTTGGGGTAGTGGGTCTCAGGAAAGTAAAAATGAGTGTTCAGTTTCAAAGGGTGCAGGTCAAACACAGAACAATGGTAGACCTAAGAAACATTTGTATTATATTCAAATAACTTATGGGTTTGCTGCCGGATGACGTCGTCGACCACCTCCGATATTTCGACAGGAGCACACACTGCCATTCTCAAGGCACAAATGCAAGGAGGAAGCAATGTGCAAGGTAATTTAATACCCCGGTTCATAGAGGAGAAATGAGGAAGATACCACACACAGAACAAGTAATCGCAGAGTCAACACACAACCAAAGATAACCAACATCAGAAATATCGATGGTGACTATTAATCAACAGGTGAGGTAACACTAATTCTGTCCCTCTGTTTTTTGATGAGAGACAGAGCCGGATTCCAAGCAGCATTTAAACAAAATCCACCACCTCTGTTTATAGGGTTGCTTGATAGTTTGATTAAACATCTTCCTTGATAACACTATCCCAATAGCTGGCCATGCAAGCCAGAATCTGTGTGTTGTTGTATGCCATAGGATGACCGGTGTCAAGGCAATGTTCTGCAATAGCAGATTTGCTCGGCTGTTGTAAGAGTGTGTGATGTTTGTGTTAAATACACCGGTCTTCCACAGCCCTGATTGACAAATATATGACATGCCACAACTCCAAGGAATAAGATAGACACCAGCCTTACGCAAACCAAGATCATCTTTTACGGGTGCTAACAGGGCCTTAATCTTGGAAGGTGGTCGAAAAACATATTTCACATCATATTTCTGCAAAATACGGCCAATCCTGTTGGAAATGCTTCTTGCATAAGGCAAAAAGGCCGTAGACTTAGGTGCCACTTCGTTGCTGTCGCCACTCATCCGTTGCACAGAAGGCTGATAGCGCAACACACGTTTGATGTGCCTCTCACTATAACCATTCTGACGAGAGGGGACTTAGAGATGTGATAGCTCAGCTGCCAAACTTTCAGGGTCTGAGATAACGTGGGCCCTGTGAACCAAGGTACGAAGTACTCCTTCACGCTGAGCTGGATGTGACAACTATCGGCTCGCAGATACAAGTCAGTGTGAGTAGGCTTCCTATAAACAGAATATCCCAACGTACCATCAGTCTTGCTTCTGACTAACACATCAAGGAAGGAAAGGCATCCATTCTTTTCCACCTCCATAGTGAACCGAGTATTTGGGTGGATTGAATTCAAGTGTTCCAAAAACCAGTTTAAATTCTCACTACCATGAGGCCAAACAACAAAAGTATCATCTACATATCTGAAAAAACAAGCAGGTTTCAAGGTTGCTGACTCCAGTGCATGTTCCTCAAAGTCCTCCATAAACTATTTGGCCATAATAGGTGACAGTGGTCTTCCCATTGCAACTCCATCAGTCTGTTAATAGTACTGACCGTTGAATAAAAAGTAAGTGGAAGTCAGCACATGTCAAAATAGATTTGTTAACTCGACACCAAACTTAACCTCAATTAGCTGCAACGAATCAGAGAGAGGAACTGCAATCGACTTAAGAAATCTGCAGAGTTCTTAATGTGGTGTTCACACCTACCTACTAGTGGGCTCAACAAACTAGCAAGATGTTCAGCTACATGACATGTCGGAGCACCAATATTAGAAACAGTAGGCCTCAATGGGACAGCCTCTTTATGGACCTTAGGGAGGCCATATAATCTAGGTGGTACAGCACAGTAAGAATTAAGACTCTTGATAGTCTCCTGTGACAAAGAACTTTTCTTCAGGAGGTTATTAGTCTTTCTCTCAACACTCTTAGTAGGGTCAGCACCAATTTTGCGATACGCCGAATCAGAAAGTAGACACTGCATCTTTTGAATGTAATTGTGCTTGTTTAACAAAACCGTGGCATTTCCCTTGTCCACAGGTAAAATAACAATATCAGGATCCATTCTGAGTGAACGTAAAGCGGCCGCCTCAGCTGCTGTATATTGCAGTTCGGTGGACGGGCCCCAGTCAACACATGACAGGCCTCCCTCCTAACCTCTTCCGCAGCCTTGGAAGGTAGTTTATAAACAGCCTGTTCAATAGAACTAATAAAATCAATGACTGGCAAACTCTTAGGCGTTGGTGCGAAATTCAAACCTTTCCCCAGCACAGACAAAGCTGCGTCGTCAAACGTTTTCTCTGTGAGATTGATCACAGAACGTTGAGAATTAAAATTAGAATTAGACACTGAGCCAAGGAAACGTTCAAACTTTCCAAATTATGAGCAGTTACAGATTGAAATTCCCTGTCAGACTGCGACCAAGAGGCACCGTCCACCCAATCCCAAGAAAATTCAGAAACATTAGACACCATCATTAAATGAAGCTGAAATAATTCCTTAGAAACAAAATCTAACTGACAAGAGCTAAACCAGCACGTTGCTTGATGCGATTGGTGGCAGGAGAATTAATATGATGCATAACCTTAGCAAATGTTGGAACCACACTATGATTTTGACACTTCAATAAAAACGATAAAGCACATTCCAACCTTACTCTACTGCTGCTAAGTTTATCCAACCTCCACAAGCAATGATACATTTCCTCCCCGTAGAGGTAAACAATGTGAGACCTTAACTTTTCCCGGTGAACTGAATGTGTAAATAACTTACGGGTTTGCTGCCGGGTGATGTCGTTGAGCACAGCTGATATTTTGGCAGGAGCACACCCTGCCATTCTCAAGGCACAAATGCAAGGAGGAAGCAATGTGCAAGGGAATTTAATACCTTGGTTCACAGAGGAGAAACAAGGAAGATACCACACACAGAATAAGTAACCGCAGAGTCAACACACAACCAAAGACAACCAACATCTGAAATATCAGCGGTGACTATTAATCAACAGGACTGAACATAAATGTCACACACACTTACAACAGCCGAGCAAATCCACTACTGCAGGACATTGCCTTGACACCAGTCATCCTGTGGAATACAACAACACACAGATTCTGGCTTGCACGTCCAGCTATTGGGATAGTGTTATTAAGGAAGCTGTTGAAATCAAACTATCAAGCAACCTTATAAACAGAGATGGTGGATTTTCTTTAAATGCTGCTTGAAATCCGGTTCTATCTCTTGTCAAAAAACAGAGGGACAGAATTAGTGCTACCTCACCTGTTGATTAATAGTCACCATTGATATTTCTGATGTTGGTTGTCTTTGGTTGTGTGTTGACTCTGCGGTTACTTGTTCTGTGTGTGGTATCTTCCTTGTTTCTCCTCTGTGAACCGAGGTATTAAATTCCCTTGCACATTGCTTCCTCCTTGCATTTGTGCCTTGAGAATGGCAGTGTGTGCTCCTGTCGAAATATCGGCAGTGGTCGACGACGTCACCTAGCAGCAAACCCGTAAGTTATTTGAACATTCAATTCGCTGGGAAAAGTTAACGTCTCACATTTGTATCATAGTTCCGAATTGTCATAGTTTTGTCTGGAAGGAACCAGAATTCCAAGCGCTCATAGAAAGCACTGAAGCAGATGATGATTGGTTGCAGCATGTTGGTTGCTCTTAGAAATAGTTTATCTTGTAGTGACATTGAAGTAGACTTTATGTGGGTTAATACGGGTAAAGGTTGTAATTGACAACAAAAATAAATTAATAATTGGTTCATTTATGGAACCCCAACTCAGCTGAAATAGTTACTGAAGGGTTCAAGGAAGACTTGAGTATTGCAAAAATTATCCTGTACTGCATGGATAGTATGTTAGGGGTAATTTGTGTGTCAAAGAAAGAAAGAAAGAAAAGAAAAAATAACAAATGTGTGTCAAGAAAGAATTTGCTGAATAGAGAAACAACAATGAAAGACTGACAACACAGGATTGAAATGTGGGAATGAGGTACGTGGCAAAATTAATACAAGAATGGAAAAAAAAATAGTGTTGATTGCAGTCACTGAGAGAGGAAATGTTGAGCTGTAGTTGGGCAATGAAATATATGGATAAAACATTAAGAGTATCACATTTTTAAGTTTTTGCAGACAGATACTAGATGATGCTGTTGAGATGTGAACAAAATGGTTTATTTCATGTGAGAGTTTTCATTGAAATGATTTTCTGTGAGTTTGATAAATATCTGTTCCTAATGAATTTTACACAGTTTGACTAAAGCTCAGAAACGGACTTGTGTTAATTATTGTAATGGAATGCTCAAGAAATAAAATAGAGGTGGTAGAAGTGGTTCAGTCATTCCAGCCCGTGATGTATCTAATGAAGTTGATGTTGCTTTGTGGCTGATTTGCAGGTGTGGTTGGAACATTTTCATTTCATTTTGCCATACCATTATTCCAGTTCTTTTCAGCACACTTCCGTAAATTGCCCCCATTAATATTTTCCATATTTTTCTGTATTGCAATAGCTGACAGGAATACTTATTTCCCAGGTTCATTGATTCCATGAACACCATGAAAGATTTTCGCATGAAAGGAGAATATTTGCTGTATTACTGGTTCTTGCTTCTTATTGTTTTGTATCATTAATCTTTTGTAATCACTACATTGTTTTTTTTCACTTCATCAGTCATTTGTTACCATGTTTTTTGAGGTAATTATTAACATATCCTTTTTTAGGTATGGGTCATTGCTTTATCTGTCTACACCAGTTCAGAAACACTTCATCATTCATGGCCAGAGTACAGTCCAGCAGACTGTTTCTAAAATTCTGCGCAATCCTTGAAATTGTGCTCCTTCCCTCCACCATGTGCTCATGATAGGATACCTGTCCTTTTCAAGCTACACCCACAGGAATGTTGGGAGCAGTATGGTCTCATTGTTCCATAGGGCACACGCCTGCTGATGATAGGCATAGATTTGAATTTGTTTCTTAATGTTTGCTTTGTTTCTCTAGTGGTATTCTGACATTTTGAGTATTGTTGAACACACTGTTTGGCTTATGTGTGTGCTACATATTAAAGAAATAACTAACCTCACTTTTAATTCAGGCACAAATGTTTGATTAAATTCTCTTTTAGTTGTAATGATAAAAAACTGTTGTTTGTAGATTGATGAATTTAAATGTGAAAAACTAATATACCAGTTACATGGGGCAAATTTAGTTGTATGTCTACTGGGAAGCAAAGGCTTTTAATCTACAGCAAACAGAACTTCTTTGTGTGTCATTGCAAACCTTATTGGCTATCTTATGGTGGTGTAATATGTGGCAACAATGATATTTAGCAGCCACCAGTTCTCTAGTATTAATCTTTTGACCATTTTGGGTAGTTCAGGCTTAAAACTATACTTGTATCATCCCATTTGGGTGGGAGAATGGGAGGTGTCATTATTAATGTGATAACCTCTGATCATTTCGGGAGAGGGGGTGGGGAACAGAAAAGACTTTATGATGTGCACACTTGTGCTTCCTTATCCCTCCCTGGCCACTCCTTACACCCCAAAAACCTTATTTACCTATAACTTAATCAAACATTCGGGGTCCAATGACTAAATATCTTATAAAATCAGTTATGTCCCCTATCGTGCCAGTCTGCCTCTATAACTCAGTGGTCAGTGGGTCTAGCTTCTATGTGGAGGACCCAGGTTCGATTCCCAGTACTGCCAGTGATTTTTTCTTGGTGGGAGGAATATAACAGGGTACACAGATGTCTCGTGATGCCAACAGAGGAGCTACGTGAGAAGTAGAAGGCTAACAACAGCCGGGAGTGTGTAGGACTTCTCCATACTGCATCCGAATGACATCATTGCCACAGGATGACTCAGCTGTCGGTTGGTTCCGATAGTCCAGTCTGGGCTAGAACTTCGATGTATGCTTTGCTTTGTGTTCCGTGCCAACATGTGCTGTATTCTATCTCGGGAAACAAATGCTATGACATTTCTCTGCCTGATTACTTTAAAAGTGTGACAGTATGCAGTCTCATAAATGAATTAGTTGGAGTTAGATGATGGACTTTTTCATTTATTTTAGTACAGTTAAAGAGTGGGTAACATTTTCAACATTTATTTATGATTGAAAGCTTGATCATCCATGCATAGGTGTGAGGTATTTTAAAATCTTTTTCCAACGAATATATATTATAGTGAGTTAAATAGGTGTGGATTAATGATCTGAGTCATTATTGCTGCTGTCTACCTCACTGATATAAGTTCAAAGTTAGACAGTGTTAATGCTCAAGTGCCAACCACAAATAAAATTGCTCTGTTCCATTATTGTTTCAACTGCAAGTCCATACCTATTCCTTCATTATTGCTTCAGTAGACACAGTGATAAATTGTGTTGTCATATGCCACAGTAGGCAGCAGTAATATAAAATAGCTGGTTAGCTAGTTGAGGAAAAATTTATGATCCATGCAAGAAAACGACCCCAATTAATAATCGAATAAGGGGTTCGCTGGCATCTGATACCACTACTCTGTTTAATGCATCAAGTGAGTCATTACTGTGGCGTAACATGTGTCCATGGCAACAGAGTGATATAACGAAAGTTTATTTTATTATTATGTAATTAGACTGTGTGTTAGCTCATATTATGTAAGTTTATATTATCATTGTTTTATTAAACTAAGATTAAACTGTGGTTTTGCTCACAGATATTTATGTTGGTAATGTGTGTACAAAGTATACCGCGAGTCTACTCGAGGGTTAATTAAGATTTCTTTAACACATTCCAGTCAGGCCTCAGTGACTGCTGCAGTCCCCCAGACATAGTAAACTTTTTCACCATACTTTGTATGGCTCCTGCTTGCAAGATGAAAGATTCAAGCAGATTATCATGTGTCTCAGAACTACTGTCATTGATTTCAGAACTATTATCGTCAATTTTAGAACCAGCTTCTTCAAGCAGCTACAGAATGTCTTCATAAGTCAAATTGTCACGTTTTGTGACAAACATTTCTATCAGGACTATTACGGAAGCATACTGCAACAACAGAAGTGTGGGAACTCATTATGCCTTTAATACCTTTTTCAAGTCAAGAAGCACTTTGTGGAAACAGGAACATCCATTTAGCAGCTCTCCAATGTATTTAAAGAGTGACCAACTGACTTCCAGCCATCACTGCTGAGAAATAATGTGTTGCGAATTAATAATTAGGAAAGCTGCGCTCAGAAGTTCTTCAAATGCCAACTGTTAGAGGACTCACAATGTACCCATATTTTCTACAGGCAGCAAGCACAATATGTTAAACAGAATTTTAAATGATAATTGAAACCTTAACAGTAGCACTATTACCCAATTGGAGAAATTTGCATTGCACACACTTATTTTTTTGTATTTTTATTTTTATTTTTTTTAATCGGATGAACTGTTATCATTTCATGCCCAGTTACTCGAAGTTTTGAAGGGAGTGAACATGATAAAGTGTAGTCATTTGCTTAAGTTCTTTATCTGTGGTGTTAATGCCTATCACACCTTGCAAAAATGTCACCAGTTAGTTTGAAAAGCTTAGAATCTTGAAGGTGCCTTTGAGACAACATTATATTTAATATTTGTGGTCATAGAGATCCAGACAAACAAGTTAACTGGTGGATGGTGTGGGGTTATGCATGGGTTGTGTATAGTGTTCTATAATCTTCATCTGCCCCCAGGGTGCTGTCAGATTGGAAGAATTTGAAAGATCTTGGGCAGTTACCACCTCTCAAAATATGGAAAGCAAAGATTTTGCAGTGGAAGAGATTTGTTTCACGGTATCGAAGATGAAGTGCTCGTAGCTCTTAAGGTATGCATTTTAAGGCCAACGTTTACTAGATTTCTTTTGCTTTCAATAATCATTCCTGTTGTATCCCTGAATAATTGACCATTCCTCGTGAGCTCCCAGTATAGCACACTTCAGCATGCTCATATAAATTCATAAAATTGTAGTTGCTACCTCACCTTCCTCTCACCTTTCCGAATGATTTGTGTTTCCTATTAAGTTTGCAATGTCCTGTTGCTACTTTCAAGAGAATGAAGTGCATGGAGAATTACTTGCTTTGCTAGTATCAACAGCCTTGTGTTCACAGTGAAAAGTACTGTTGACTGCTCTCTATTTGTAGACATTCTTCCTCCTCCTTCAGCGTGACAGGGATACTAATTACAGGTGCTGATTAAAGAGACAGGAAGAATTAACATAAAACAATGGCTGCAAGTTTTCACCAGAAAAACACTTGTACATAGATTTTAACTGTCTACACAACTTTTTTGTTTCACTTAGTTTGTCTGAATGAAGATCATTTAATTGTGTTTTAAATTTCAGTAATGTTTTGGCCTTCATGTTTTTGAACAAATGTACCAGATTTTCAAATCTCAATTATGCTAAGTGCTTTCACACATGTTTTGAAGTCTTCAGATTCTTAGCAGAGAAAGAGTAATAGGTCTCAACTACTGGACAATTTAATATGCAGCGTAGCTGTTACAGATTACATTCAAGAACCACACACACACACACACACACACACACACACACACACACACACACACACATACATACATACATGTGCACCTACATTGTGCTGCCCAGACACACAATGCCGGGATTGTAGTTCAGCAGGTGGACTGAAAGTGGAGGTTGTGTCAGGTGGGATAGGTAGAGGGAGAAAGAGGTGGGAGGAGGGGTTGGGGACATGTAGCTAAGGGCTTGAGGGGCAGCAGGGCTGCAACATATGAATGCTGTAGGGAGGTGTGGCAGATGCATAGGCTGGGCACATAACACAATGGTACTGGAGCCGGTGAGATAAGACACACGGTGAAGATGATATGAAGGCGTGGATTGGGAGGGGATGACAGAACAGTGGGAGGGGAACTGTTGGATCAAGGTTGTGAGGACAGTGGATAAGTGGACACTTTTTGAGGTTAGGAGGATTACAGGAACGAAGGATGTGTTTCAAAGTTAACTTCCATAGTACAGAAAAGCTGGTGTTAGGGAGAAGAATCCAGATGGTGCCATTGAATTTAAGCATGTTGTGCCCAGAGGCGTGTTGTGCCACTGGATGGTCAACTTTGTTCTTGGCCACAGTTTGACAGTGGCCATTCATTCTGGTGGTCAGCAGGTTGGTGGACATGTCCACATAAAATGCTGCAGAGTGATGGGACAGTCATTCTGGCGGACAGCTGGTTGGTGGTCATTTCCACATAAAATGCTGTGCAGGGATTGTACCACAGATGATATGGATGTTTTCACAGTGATAGGATAGGACATGCCTGTGACTGCATTGAAGTGGGATGCACTGGATTGGATGAACTGAGCAGGTCTCGCACCTGGATCTTCCATGGAGATAGGACCCATGTGGCAAGGAATTGGGAGTGGCATAGGCATGTTGTGTCAGTTGTGTGGCGATGACATACCACTTTAGAAAGGGTTGGAAGAATCTCGGGTAGGATATCCCTCATTTCCGTATATGATCATGGGTAATCAAAATCATGGTGTGGGGAATGGTTCCGTTGCTGCAGTCCAGGGTGATATGGGTGCCAAGAGGGGTGGGTGGGGGGGGGGGGGGTGAAACAGGTTCTCCTTACTGCTGTGTATATTTCAGTCACCCTTTAGTGTAGTTTTTGCTCCATTATCACATTGTCTCAACATACATGATGTGCATAAAGTAATAAAAATGTAGCCAGGCAGTACACTTGTGCCCTCCTGACTTTTCAGTGGAAGATTGAACTCTGTTAATTTGCAATTTTTGTTTCTGATTTTCACCATGAATATTCCACATTGCAGCACTTTTAAAAAATAATTAAATGTGTCAAAATTGTAAATTCTGAACTATGTTAGTTCCTATCCATTTTTAGATAGCAGCCACAGCCTCATCAACAATAGGTGTGGCCGTGTAGCAACATAGAGGCTGTAACATTGATGACATGGCATAGACAGCTCTTATAAACAGTGACTTCATACTGTCTTGTTGTCCCATATTAGTATGCCATAAATAAAGTGAAACAATAGGACTAATCAGTTAAGTATTGTAAAACCAGATACCATTCTTTAACAAGTTGAACAAGACTGTTAAGTGTCACAGTACATTAACTCGCTTATCAAGTTTTTTTTCAACCATCAGCCACAGAAAACAACAGCAATGTTCATTAATATGATAATAGAAGAAGAAATTACTTATGGTATTCATCTCTTAACCATAGATAGTGACAGAAAGGAGTAAGATGTTCAGCTACAAAATTCTTTGATCACCAACCAAATGATAAATAAGGAGAAGTTGCAATTACAGTACATGGAACAGGCACATAACTAAACTGAAATAAGGTTATTTTACCTTTCCGTCATTGATGGGTCTGTGGAGATCACAGTCTTACAATTAATTAGGAAAAAAATTGCCTCAGACTGTAATTAAATGCTCTTAATTTGATTATACCATGATTGATATTGGCACTTCTAGCCTTATCCTCATATTTACTTGTTTGCAATAGAAATGTGCAGTAAATGAGTGCAATACATAATGTAATTACATTATGTATTGTTTATGTGCTAAAGAACTTGTTATAAAACAAGGTACAATTCTTTAATATAAGACACAAGGACTTAAAAGTTCCAAGACACTATGGGAACTCTATGTTATTAAGGTGTTAGAAGCTTCTGCCTAATACCTCCATGCAATGATCCACATACAACTCTTATTTACCGAATGGTATTACATCACATATCGCACACCACAGTTGAAGGTGTCTCCGTCGATATGGAAGCAAATCTGCTACTGTTCTATACCACATGACTTAACTTGGTTTCTGGTGCAAAAACGTGCTGTATGGAATGCATCATTTCCAGTTTTTATTAAACTAAGACATAATCAAATTGCCAACACCATCAAGTTCTTAAATACCTATATGTTACTTGTCAGTTGTTATGGACATTTGTGATTTATGTACATTCTTGATGTTAGTGTTAGGGCCATTAATCAGTGTCAAGGCTAGAAGAGGCCAATAAACTTGTTAACATGTACACAGTATGTAATACAATTTTATTATGTGTAGCATTGACTTATGGTAAGTTTCTCTTGTTAACAAGCACATGTGATGATGAGGCTACAGCCTTCAAAACTGATCATGATATAATAAAATAAGAGCATTTATTTTCAATCTGAGGCAATTTCTTTCTTTCTTTCTTTTTTTCAATAATCGAACCAAGGACCAGGAGTATGTACAATAAACATTTTGCATAAGGAACTTCTGCTAAGTACATTCAAATAAACACCTCATAACTTCAGTACTTTCCAGCAGCAGACTTAGTACGTTTAAAGAATTTGAACGATGTTTGATGTCATGGTCTCTGCGTTCCTATCGAACTCTGATAGAAATACATTATTTGAAGCCTCTGATCCTGGTGTCCATCATGTAATGAATGTTAAGGCTTCAGGAAATAAATAAACATCAAAAAGAGTGAATTGACTTTCCTCTTCTTTTTATTTAGTGGGATATTTGACATAAATCAGTTTTTATGATGAAAGACTTCAAAATTTGCTTCAGACAAGACCAAAGTTGATATCATATGACTTCTAGGTATGTGCTTTAAAATGATGAAAAGGTCATGACTGTGTTAATATGGTTATTGTGTTTCATTACATTCTTTCCATTCTGTTGCATATACTAGAAGACTGTTTTACGTAACTTCATAAATTTAGAAAATAGATGGAGAGAAGGTAGCAGGAGAGAGAAAACAAAATGCTGTACGAAAGGAGACAAATTCGCTGAAAAGCAGAAGTTTGAAGTTCTTAGTAGGCACACAAAAACTGTTATCCTTTGACGAGCTGCTTCACCCATACATGGTGCCAGCTGTACTAACACTGTTAGTCCAACTGACACCATATAGTGGTATAGGGGTGTGTGTGTGTGTGTGTGTGTGTGTGTGTGTGTGTGTGTGTGTGTGTGTGTGTGTGTGTGTGTGCGCGCGCCTGCGCGTGTGTGTGCGCGTGTGCGCAGGAAAACTTTGAAAGCTAGCAAGTTTCCTTTGTTTTGTGTGTTCCTTTGTTTTGTGTGTGCCTATTGACAACACAATGCTTCTGCTTTTTGGTGAGTGATCTCCTTTAATCCAAAAGTATTTACATTCTACTATAACTTCCTACAACAAAGTACTGTATGAGATTGAGATGCTGCATGTTCCATTGATGATTTGCACAATTTTTACTGAAATTGTGCGCAATGATTCAGTTTACAGGCTATGTATGTATGTATGATTTGTGTATAAGTATGTTGGCCATTTGGAGGTCACTAAACAACACATTGTTAAATTTAATAAGAATTAACATATTAGTCTTTAACACTACTCATGTAACTAGTGGCACACTTCAGTTTTTCAGCTACACATGCTACAAGTTTTAATTAAAATTCTGTCTACAAAATGGGGTAGGATGTCCAGAAGAAATTGTTTAAGGCTAAATTTAAAAGTTGATTTCCTACCTGTCAGCATAGTTTGTGTTATTGGGCAAATGATCAAATATGTTTGTGGCTGCGTATTGAACTGCTAACAGCCACTTTTTGTCTTTGTTAATAGGTTCCAACAGTCAGTTTCCCTCTATATTGTGTACTGTGTACTGTGTGTCATTGTCTAGTATGGCAAGTATTTTTCAGACTTTTGTAATGAACCTACTCAATAAATTTTTGCATTAATTATATATTTGTTTATTTTTCAGTGATCCTACAGTACCTTCGGGTATCCAAGAAGAAAATGGCATTCAGTTTCAATATAAAGTTTATGAAAATACAGAATATGTCTCTATTAAAAACAGTTAAAAGTAAACTAATTCCACCAACTAAGGGAAAAATATATTATTTCTTTGTGTAGTTTTAGTTTCATGCAAGTGGTGGAAAAATATGAACACATGGTAATGTGCTGATAGAAATATAGAAAGACAGAAAAATATAGAAAGATAGAAAAATGAGAAAACTTGATGTAATTGTAAAAACATGTAACATTAAGAAATATATGCAATTTAAATTACACTGGTCTTGTTTGTAAATTGATCCTGTTTTAAATTATTCTTGACATGTGTGAAAAAATTTCATTAAATGCATTTGTAGCACTTAAAATCACCAGACATAGATTTTAACTGTAGAAGTTGACACAGAAAGAAGCAAAAATCTGTCCTATTTCGAGTAATTTCAGTTGTATTTAAATACAGTTTTCATTTGT
Source organism: Schistocerca americana (assembly GCF_021461395.2). Taxonomy (NCBI): domain Eukaryota; kingdom Metazoa; phylum Arthropoda; class Insecta; order Orthoptera; family Acrididae; genus Schistocerca; species Schistocerca americana. The sequence goes on along the minus strand of NW_025726082.1, from coordinate 4,046,745 downwards.
CATTTCATCTTCATTATTTCATCCTCATGGCTGCATTAATTTCATTTTAGTACAGTTGACACTGTTAATCTGGTCCAATCCTGTGTGTTCCTTCTTAATGTGACAGTGTGCTGGGACTGTTGTGCTGTTGTTCCTAATGGACAGCTCTAGGCAAAATTAGTAGTTTGGAAACGGTTACGTACTGTCTAGGGTGACACAGGCCTCCCAGTTGTCTCCAATAAGGCAGTGTGCAGCTCTGTTGCCTCCACCTTGAGACACCTACAATTCATTTTTTATGGGTGGAGGTAATTATGAGACAGTCTTCAATATTTTGTCTCTCAGGGTATGTGCTCAATATCTGAGTAACGTTGCTGTGATGTATGGCCACTTTAGTGGGTAACAACTGTACTTCTCATAAAGTGACAATGTGCTTGTGGTGAAAGTTAAATGACTGTTGAAGATACATTGACAGACTGAACAATCTACACAAGCGACACTGTCCTGTTCACTCTGTCCAGTTCATGATTGTAGACATGGCTTGCTCTGCTGAGTAGCACTGAGAATATGGATGTATTTTTACCTTCTTTACACAGGTAACTACACAAAGTGATTTCCTGTGGTCAAGAGTATTGAGAAAGAAGTTTCTGAGTAAAAAAAAAAAAATCTCACAGCTATGCATTATCATGAGAGGGGGGCAGAACCTCGGTGGGCAATTTGTATTCACATTAGGTGGTGTTGCTCAGAGTAGAAGCCGATCAACTTAAGTCCACACAACTTCTATTTTAATGTAGTTTATTAGTATCTAATGTTTTTTATGGTTGGGGCAATTGCTTGAAAAAATGTGTTCTTGAATAATACATGCTGTATATTCAAAATAAGTGCCTTTATGCACAATATTTTTATTTCTTGTTTTTAATATGGGAATTGAGTTGTCGGTTGAATTAAAAAGGGATGTATAATTTACAAAAAATGAAAAATAAATCATTAAGGAATAACTATACCAAGAAGCAGCAGTTAGTATGCCAAGTCCTTTGAACATGTGTCTGTAAAATGTTTTCAATTTAATACAAAAAATGAGTGCTTTTGAACTCTTGTGATCTTTAGTTTTGCTTGGGGTGTTACCTCAAAATTTGAAACAGCATGTGATATAATGAATGTAACCAAATTATTTGTTAGGCACTTCAGCATTTCTATGATATAATCCTCCCACCTGAATGTATTATCAAGCTGTAATCTCAGGGATATAAATTTGTTAACGTCTTCTATAACCATGTTCTCATAATTTATTTGTATGATTGGGGAAAATCTCATTAAGGTTCCGAACTGCATATAGAAAAGCTTAAAAAGACTCAGCAACAGTGAACTTTGTGAATTTTGTGCTCTTGTAAGCAGACTACACGATGCTTCAAAGCATTTATTAATGCCTGTGACGATTTCATGAACAGCTCTTTCTAAAGTTGCACCCAACTTACTATTTACCAGAATGTAATGTCCTAGTATTTAGCAAAGTAACCAGTGAAATATAAACAAGAGAATGCAATATTTCCAAGATGGAACCCGATGGGACATGGGGAATAATACTTGCTGCATACGTGGTATTTTTTAAAAAGCCATATGTGCCCCAGGTTTCATGAAATGGTGGATGCCTCAGTGTCGTTGTAACTGCCGTCTGCTTCACGTCTGCTGTGCAGCGAGCTACCTTAATTTAAGTATTAACTGTATTTTTCTTACTTGTCACGTCTTCTTCCGTGTGTATTTGCTTTTAGGAAGCTTCAATTGTTGGGTGCTATTAATAGTGTTCCATAGATTTCGTGTTTGTTTTGAATACAGTCAGAGTGAGTCCCTTTAGTCAGCCATAGTGCCAGTAGTGCTAGTGTTTGTTTTCAATACAGTCCAGAGACAGGTAGTGCTATTTTCATTTTTTTCTACAAGAAGTGCCTAGCAACCACAGTTTAGTTAATAAACAGCCGCCTTTACTGAATTAGCAGTCTAGTTAAAGGTTGATTAACTCTCTTCAGTAAATTGATTCCTTAGGATGGATAGGATGTGTGACTGCTGTGTACGGACGCAGGAGGAGCTGGCCACTGTTCGCGAACAGCTGAGCGTGTTGATGGCCACGGTCAGCCGTCTTCAGGCTGCTGCCTCGGAGTGTAGTGGCAGTGGGGAGTCTGGTGCGTCGCAAGGTACACCCCAGGTGTTACATGCTTCACCCACTGTCCCTGCTGTCGAGACATCTTCGCGTGTACTGGGCGCGGTTGGGCCACCCTCTCCCCAAGGGGAGTGGCGGCGTTCGCGGCGCACGAGGCGGAGGGTCAATGTGGAGGCTGGCCGTGTGGCGTCGCCCGCTCTGCCTGTGAGTGGACATGTGGCTGCTCCTACAGCAAGGTCCGAGCAGGCACACGGGGGGAGGGGTTTATTAGTTATTGGGAGCTCCAACGTTAGGCGGGTGATGGAGCCCCTTAGGGAAATAGCGGGAAGGTCGGGGAAGAAGGCCAGTGTTCACTCTGGCTGCTTGCCAGGGGGTCTCATCCGAGATGTGGAGGAGGCCCTACCAGCGATGATAGAGAGCACTGGGTGCACCCGACTGCAAATTGTTCATGTTGGCACCAATGACTCCTGCCGTCTGGGTTCAGAGGTCATCCTCAGTTCGTACAGGCGGTTGGCAGAATTGGTGAAGGCGTAAAGCCTTGCTCGCGGGGTGAAATCAGAGCTAACTACTTGTAGTATCGTTCCCAGAACTGATCGCGGTCCTCTGGTTTGGAGCCGAGTGGAAGGCTTAAACCAGAGGCTCAGACGGTTCTGCGGAGATCTGGGGTGCAAATTTCTCGACCTCCGCTATAGGGTGGAGAATTGTAGGGTCCCCCTGAATAGGTCAGGCGTGCACTACACGCCGGAAGCGGCTACAAGGGTAGCAGAGTACGTGTGGAGTGCACATGGGGGTTTTTTGGGTTAGAGAATCCTCTCCCTAGGCCCGACAAGACGCCTCCTGAGACGCAGCAAGGTAGGAGTAGGCAAAATGCAACAGGGAATAACAATATTAGTGTGCTAATAGTAAACTGCAGGAGCGTCTACAGAAAGGTCCCAGAACTGCTCTCATTAATAAACGGTCACAACGCCCATATAGTACTAGGGGCAGAAAGTTGGCTGAAACCAGATGTAAATAGTAATGAAATCCTAAACTCAGATTGGAATGTATACCGCAGAGACAGGCTGGACAGTGAAGGGGGAGGCGTGTTTATAGCGATAAGAAGTGCAATAGTATCGAAGGAAATTGACTGAGATCCGAAATGTGAAATGATTTGTGTGAAGGTCACGGTTAAAGCAGGCTCAGACATTGTAATTGGATGTCTCTATAGGCCCCCTGGCTCAGCAGCTGTTGTGGCTGAGCACCTGAAGGATAATTTGGAAAATATTTCGAGTAGATTTCCCCACCATGTTATAGTTCTGGGTGGAGATTTTAATTTGCCGGATATAGACTGGGAGACTCAGACGTTCATAACGGGTGGCAGGGACAAAGAATCCAGTGAAATTTTTTTAAGTGCTTTATCTGAAAACTACCTTGAGCAGTTAAACAGAGAACCGACTCATGGTGATAACATATTAGACCTTCTGGTGACAAATAGACCCGAACTATTTGAAAAAGTTAACGCAGAACAGGGAATCAGCGATCATAAAGCGGTTACGGCATCGATGATTTCAGCCGTAAATAGGAATATTAAAAAGGGTAGGAAGATTTTTCTGTTTAGAAAGAGTGACAAAAAGCAGATTTCAGAGTACCTGTTGGCTCAACACAAAAGTTTTGTCTCAAGTACAGATAGTGTTGAGGATCAGTGGACAAAGTTCAAAACCGTCGTACATAATGCGTTAGATGAGTATGTGCCAAGCAAGATCGTAAGAGATGGAAAAGAGCCACCGTGGTACAACAACCGAGTTAGAAAACTGCTGCAGAAGCGAAGGGAACTTCACAGCAAACATAAACATAGCCAAAGCCTTGCAGACAAACAAAAATTACGTGAAGCGAAATGTAGTGTGAGGAGGGCTATGCGAGAGGCGTTCAATGAATTCGAAAGTAAAGTTCTATGTACTGACTTGGCAGGAAATCCTAAGAAATTTTGGTCTTATGTCAAAGCGGTAGGTGGATCAAAACAAAATGTCCAGACACTCTGTGACCAAAATGGTACTGAAACAGAGGATGACAGACTAAAGGCCGAAATACTAAATGTCTTTTTCCAAAGTTGTTTCACAGAGGAAGATTGCACTGTAGTTCCTTCTCTAGATTGTCGCACAGATGACAAAATGGTAGATATCGAAATAGACGACAGAGGGATAGAGAGACAATTAAAATTGCTCAAAAGAGGAAAGGCCTCTGGACCTGATGGGATACCAGTTCAATTTTACACAGAGTACGCGAAGGAACTTGCCCCCCTTCTTGCAGCGGTGTACCGTAGGTCTCTAGAAGAGCGTAGCGTTCCAAAGGATTGGAAAAGGGCACAGGTCATCCCAGTTTTCAAGAAGTGACGTCGAGCAGATGTGCAGAACTATAGACCTATATCTCTAACGTCGATCAGTTGTAGAATTTTGGAACACGTATTGTGTTCGAGTATAATGACTTTTCTGGAGACTAGAAATCTACTCTGTAGGAATCAGCATGGGTTTCGAAAAAGACGGTCATGTGAAACCCAGCTCGCGCTATTCGTCCACGAGACTCAGAGGGCCATAGACACGGGTTCACAGGTAGATGCCGTGTTTCTTGACTTCCGGAAGGCGTTTGATACAGTTCCCCACAGTCGTTTAATGAACAAAGTAAGAGCATATGGACTATCAGACCAATTGTGTGATTGGATTGAGGAGTTCCTAGATAACAGGACGCAGCATGTCATTCTCAATGGAGAGAAGTCTTCTGAAGTAAGAGTGATTTCAGGTGTGCCGCAGGGGAGTGTCATAGGACCATTGCTATTCACAATATACATAAATGACCTTGTGGATGACATCGAAAGTTCACTGAGGCTTTTTGCGGATGATGCTGTGGTGTATCGAGAGGTTGTAACAATGGAAAATTGTACTGAAATGCAGGAGGATCTGCAGCGAATTGACGCATGGTGCAGGGAATGGCAATTGAATCTCAATGTAGACAAGTGTAATGTGCTGCGAATACACAGAAAGATAGATCCCTTATCATTTAGCTACAAAATAGCAGGTCAGCAACTGGAAGCAGTTAATACCATAAATTATCTGGGAGTACGCATTAGGAGTGATTTAAAATGGAATGATCATATAATGTTGATCGTCGGCAAAGCGGATGCCAGACTGAGATTCATTGGAAGAATCCTAAGGAAATGCAATCCGAAAACAGAAGAAGTAGGTTACAGTACGCTTGTTAGCCCACTGCTTGAATACTGCTCAGCAGTGTGGGATCCATACGAGATAGGGTTGATAGAAGATATAGAGAAGATCCAACGGAGAGCAGCGCGCTTCGTTACAGGATCATTTAGTAATCACGAAAGCGTTACGGAGATGATAGATAAACTCCAGTGGAAGACTCTGCAGGAGAGACGCTCAGTAGCTCGGTACGGGCTTTTGTCAAAGTTTCAAGAACATACGTTCACCGAAGAGTCGAGCAGTATATTGCTCCCTCCTACGTATATCTCGCGAAGAGACCATGAGGATAAAATCAGAGAGATTAGAGCCCACACAGAGGCATACCGACAATCCTTCTTTCCACGAACAATACGAGAATGGAATAGAAGGGAGAACCGATAGAGGTACTCAAGGTACCCTCCGCCACACACCGTCAGGTGGCTTGCGGAGTATGGATGTAGAAGTAGATGTAGACGCCAGCATTCATTTACTGAATATAGGTACACTAATGAGATGCATGACTGTTCAGGCAGAACAGTCGTTAGAAGGCAACCTCTGGAGAACCTGCTGTAGCTCAGTTATATAAGGCTTACCCAGACAAGCTAGGCTCTGTCTGGGTGGATGCTTCCTTCCCTAGCTGTTCGTGAGACTTCCATGCAGCCTAAATCCATTTTTCTACTTCCATTGATTTGGGTGATCTATTGAGCAGTATTAACACCCAAACCACAAAGAGACTTCATATGACTAGTCCCCACCTCTATTTGGAGATTAAAGAAGATTTTTTCTGATGAAATGGAAGAACAGCTGGCAAGTTTTGCAGAGATTTGGATGCATGGTTTTATGGTTTGGCAAGGAAGAAATTAATGCAAATTGCTTATCAGTTTGGTGAAGCTAATGGCTGAAGTGACAATTTAATAATAAGATGAAATTGGCTGGAAAAAATTGGGACCAAGAGTATTTGAAAAGACACACACTGTCCTTCAGAAAGCCAGAAAATTGTAGTATGGGAAGGGCCATTAGTTTTAATAAAATACAAGTTAAAAGATTTTTGGCAACTTAAAATTTGTTTATGGACAGAGGAAATTGCTCCTCATAAGATCTTTCATTGTGATGAATCAGGGCTATCAACGGTGCCTAACAAAACACCCAAAGTAATTTTAACAGTTGGTAAAAAAGGAGCCAGTAAAGTTTCTTTAGGAGAAAGAGATCAGAATGTTAGTATTGTTGCTCATTCTAGTGCTCCATATATTTATATATCACCAGCTATGATATTTGCAAGCAAAAGGATGAAACAGAGCAGAAACATTGCCTCTTTTTCTCTCACTGGCTATATGACTGCTAAAATCTTTACTGATTGACTGAAGCACTTTGCTCATCACTCAGAACCAAGTGAAAAAGAACCAGTTTTGTTATGTCTAGGTAATCGCACTACTCATCTTAGTCTTTTGGGTGTGAACTTCTGCAGGGAAAATTTTGTAACAATGATTTTACTGCTGCCCCATTCCAGTCATAAAATACAACCTCAGGACAACAGCTTCTTTGGTCCTCTGTAATCTGCATACTCGGTAGAGGTGGAAAAATGGATGGTGACCAATCCAGGACTTACTTCGATCCACTCACTTGTCAGTGCTATATTTAGAGAACAACAGGATCTCAACAACGGAGAAAGCTGTTAAAGGGTTTCAGGCAGCTGGGGCTGTTAAAGGGTTTCAGGTAACTGGAATATAACATTTCAATCCAGATGTGTTTACTGAAGATTTTTGCCCATTCTTCAGTGACTGAGAAACATCCCCATGTTTTTGTCAACATGCCAAATTACGGTGGAGGAGAACAAGAAACAGAAGACTATCCAACTGTCATTATTCGTGATAACTTGGTGTCCGTATAGGCTTTGATGAAAACATAGCTAAGATTTTTCATTACAGTTGGGATATGGAAAGCTGACCATTTAAATGAAACTTGATAAAACGAGTGGAAACACTTTCCAGTGAAAGATTTAATAACTTCATCTCTCAACCAGGTCATTTATCAGGATTAACTACTGCTGAAATTGATGCAAAGATTAAGATAAAGCTTTTGAAAAGAAACAAGGTAAATTTGGAAATAATAGCAGTGAAACATTCAAAGCAATCCAAAACAAGAAAATGAAATCAGTTTATTTAGGTATTCCATCTAAGACAATGCAAAGAACAACATGACCACTCAGCTTTTTTATATTCACCCCTTGCTGAAGTGTTAAGTTGTGAAAAGGTAAGTCAATGCACAAACGCATGAAACAGTATCGAGCTCACCATTTAAAATTATGCTACAAGGAAAAAAACAAAAACAAAAAAGTGACAAGAACTATGGGAAAAGGAATGAAGGAGAAAAGAAAGAGATAAGGAGCTTGGAAAAATATGTGGAAAGGAAGCTTGAAACAGAAGACGACAAGAGGTGCTCAAAATCTGTCAAGTTGATGCGACATGAAGAAACAATGGAAAAAAGGAGAAGAAACGTTTTGTGCCAGTTGCCATGAGAGTTTTGAAGATTCTTGAATGCAGTGTGGACAATGTCAGTAATGGTGGAATGAGGCACATTCTGAATATACAGTCTCAGGACGTTATATTTGTGATCATTGTTAAAGTTTAAAGACTGTGCAGCCTTATCCACCATCCTGCACAGTCTTACTCATGAAGGCAGTTAAGACTGTGCAAATATAAACTTTTAATAACCGTTAAAACAAATAATTTGTAGTTAGATTCAAGTTTATATAAACATGATAAAGTTGGACTATTAGATGAAGTACACATGGATAAGATTTTCATAAGTTTTGGAATAAAATTGTATTTTTCTTAGCAATAAATATGTTAAGTAAGCATTCTGACCCGACTAGCCTGTGAAACCCAAATGAAAAAGTCAAACCAAATCAGAAAAATGAAATATGAATCAGTGCCATGATTGCCAGTACTTAGTTGTGCAGATTACAATTTCCTACACTGAATTGCATGTACACCTAAATGAGAAGCCACTGTAAAGGCAGGTTGCACTCAGCTGTAGGCGAGGAGATCTGTTGTAGGGCAATAGATCCAGCAGGGAAAGAGTTCCCAGCAGAACTTCATGGAAAGCTCACTCACACACACGCAAGGGATCATGCCAGGCGGTCAAACTGGGCAGTCCTTTAAAGGGAACTGCCTTGTTGCTGAATGGCCCAAAGTCACTATACAGATTGTATCTCCAGATTGTGCAGTGACAACAGAGACTGCTTTTCGTAAGCTGTGTGTGGTCTGGGGGATGCACGCCTTTTTTAGCAGAGTCCCAAAGAGCAGCTATTGTGGAAAGAATTACTGGAAGTCAGAATTTGTCAAAATGCACAGGCCATTACGATAACATCTTGCAGTGTGGAATGGGTACAGGAAAGTTTGTGCTCCTCTGAAGATTGTCAACACTGACACCATGCGCAGGTCCCACAAACTGTAAAAACAGCTACCATTGGTTAACATAAATAATGTAGAATTGGCTGTAAGAATCATGACTATGCTTCTGGGAGTCCACCCTTATTGGTCACCACACGAACGTAGAGCGAGAGTTGGAGTGCCAAGTATAATGAATTTTGTTACTGGTTAATCGCCTGAACTGAGGGTAAGGCAGGGAGAGCAGCATCCTGTAAAGATAACTGCCTGCTGCTCGGCACTTGCAATATTTTTCATTCACCCAATCAAAATTACATGATGCTAGAAAAGCAGAGAGAACTGAGTCTTCCTTGTTGGAAACACTCTGCAGTAAGTTACTTCTTATTTCAGTGTCTTCTCATAATGTCTTCTCTGAAAATTACTTTGAATTTCAGCTTCTTTATAGACAAACTTCTCTGGCAGGGTTCTTCATGCATGAACCTTACTTTGAAGATTAGAGGCTCTCGTTCAGCTGGCTGTATGTAGATTCAGGCACAAGTTGTTAGTACAGAGCCAGTGACTGATTTTGTAGCCACTTCAACCACCACCTGCAGGTTATGATTATGGTGAGCTCCAGCTGCAAAAACAAGACGAACTGTAGGGAAAATCAAATCATTTTTAATGATATTCAGTTGTTTTAATCTTGATTCTGGTGATTTGCTTGCAGTTTGGATTCAACGTGTTTTCAACTCCAGCAGTAGATGCACAAGCACATTCTTCTTTAGTGATTTATATCTGTATGCTCTAACCTTTGGCCGTCATGGTACAACTTCTGCTAGCATAAATGTTTATCCAGATACTTGCTCATTTGAATCACATTCCATACCCTCATTCAGGTTTGTGGGGGCAATAGCTTATTATTTTCAGTGATTGTTAAACTGTTTGTTTTTAATGTACATGTAATAAACTTAGCTAATTAAGATCCTTATTTAATTTCATAGATAAACAAACTCCCTTTTTATTATATTGTTGGGTAATGGTTTGTTTATGTCAGATATATGGGACCATACTAATATAGGTATTCAATTATGTTGCAATTTAAAGCATCTCCCCATTACACGCAGCAACTTAAAATGTCACTGAAGTTCTGAATTTCATTAAAAGTGTTGTTGGTGAGTTACAGAAGTCAGTGTTTTTTGTACTGACAGTCAATCTATCGAAGTGGCCAGAATTATTATGGCAGGCTTTCTCCACCTTAAAGTTAGGCCATATGTACCTACTACAATGTGCTGCTTTAAGTGTCAGTGCTTCATTCATACCACTGTGGGTTATATTGATCAGACAGGTTGCTCTATTGTTGCGAACCAGAAATTCAAAGTACTGCTCCACCCATGTGGATCAGTTGCAAGGAATGCCCTATCTTCACACAAGAAAATAAAATAAAAGAGATTAAAGTCACTCAAGGCATCTCTCTCTCTCACATGAAGAAGGCGTTAAAGGACTCACAGCCACCCAATTTTGTGAAGTCGTGTGCCTCAGGATTAAAGCAGCCTCCACAGAAGACTAGTGTTGGCACCCTGACTTTGACAGTGGAGAGCAAAGCAAATCCGCCCCCACCTATAAATGCAGGTGCAAGCTTGCACCACTAGTGTGCTCCCTGCCGCCGTTGGATAAGCAGCTGCAGCAGCAAGTCGTATACTCCTAGCTCACTCATTTGTTACATAGTTTAATTCTTAATTTCTTTGCGTGTTTTTGGTACTTGCATTGTTTAATTCATAAATTTCGGGCATATCATAGTATTTGAGAGTGTAGCATCGCGTTTTAGTACCTGAATAGTGTAAATTCGCGTAGTCTCCTTCCGCCGCCGAGCAGTGTCAGCAGTGCGCAAGTAGCAGCATTACTGCATTTACTAGGCAATCTTGTATTTTAATAACCGTTTAAATTTTGTCGATTTGTTTACGCTCTCTGTAGATTAGTTCAGACGTTCTTTGCAAAACAGTTTTTAGCATGGATAGGGACTGCAACTGCTGTGTTCGGATGCAGGCTGAGTTGGCATCCCTTCGCTCCCAGCTTCAGGCAGTGTTGGCTTCGGTCACACAGCTTGAGGCTGTTGCCAATGGGCATCACTGTGGGGGTCCGGATGGGGGTTTGTCGGGGACGGCCAGCTCGTCCCACGCATCCCCTGATCGGACTACGACTGTGGTTGCCCGGGATACTGCCCGCATTGAGGCTGATCCCTCACCTGTGGTAGAGTGGGAGGTCGTCTCAAGGTGTGGCAGGGGGCGAAAGACATTCCGGAGGGCTGAACGGAAAGCCTCTCCAGTTTGTCTGACGAACCGGTTTCAGGCTCTGTCTCAGGCTGATACTGATCTTCGGCCTGACATGGCTGCTTGTCCTGTTCCAGAGGTTGCCCCTCAGTCTGCAAGATCCGGGCAGTCGCAGAGGGTGGGCTTACTGGTAGTTGGGAGCTCCAACGTCAGGCGCGTAATGGGGCCCCTTAGGGAAATGGCAGCAAGAGAGGGGAAGAAAACCAATGTGCACTCCGTGTGCATACCGGGGGGAGTCATTCCAGATGTGGAAAGGGTCCTTCCGGATGCCATGAAGGGTACAGGGTGCACCCATCTGCAGGTGGTCGCTCATGTCGGCACCAATGATGTGTGTCGCTATGGATCGGAGGAAATCCTCTCTGGCTTCCGGCGGCTATCTGATTTGGTGAAGACTGCCAGTCTCGCTAGCGGGATGAAAGCAGAGCTCACCATCTGCAGCATTGTCGACAGGACTGACTGTGGACCTTTGGTACAGAGCAGAGTGGAGGGTCTGAATCAGAGGCTGAGACGGTTCTGCGACCGTGTGGGCTGCAGATTCCTCGACTTGCGCCATAGGGTGGTGGGGTTTCGGGTTCCGCTGGATAGGTCAGGAGTCCACTACACGCAACAAGCGGCTACATGGGTAGCAGGGGTTATGTGGTGTGGGCTGGGCGGTTTTTTAGGTTAGATGGCCTTGGGCAAGTACAGAAAGGGCAACAGCCTCAACGGGTGCGGGGCAAAGTCAGGACATGCGGGGAACAAGCAGCAATCGGTATTGTAATTGTCAACTGTCGAAGCTGCGTTGGTAAAGTACCAGAACTTCAAGCGCTGATAGAAAGCACCGAAGCTGAAATCGTTATAGGTACAGAAAGCTGGCTTAAGCCAGAGATAAATTCTGCCGAAATTTTTACAAAGGTACAGACGGTGTTTAGAAAGGATAGATTGCATGCAACCTGTGGTGGAGTGTTCGTCGCTGTTAGTAGTAGTTTATCCTGTAGTGAAGTAGAAGTGGATAGTTCCCGTGAATTATTATGGGTGGAGGTTACACTCAACAACCGAACTAGGTTAATAATTGGCTCCTTTTACCGACCTCCCGACTCAGCAGCATTAGTGGCAGAACAACTGAGAGAAAATTTGGAATACATTTCACATAAATTTTCTCAGCATATTATAGTCTTAGGTGGAGATTTCAATTTACCAGATATAGACTGGGACACTCAGATGTTTAGGACGGGTGGTAGGGACAGAGCATCGAGTGACATTATACTGAGTGCACTATCCGAAAATTACCTCGAGCAATTAAACAGAGAACCGACTCGTGGAGATAACATCTTGGACCTACTGATAACAAACAGACCTGAACTTTTCGACTCTGTAAGCGCAGAACAGGGAATCAGTGATCATAAGGCCGTTGCAGCATCCCTGAATATGGAAGTTAATAGGAATATAAAAAAAGGGAGGAAGGTTTATCTGTTTAGCAAGAGTAATAGAAGGCAGATTTCAGACTACCTAACAGATCAAAACGAAAATTTCTGCTCCGACACTGACAATGTTGAGTGTTTATGGAAAAAGTTCAAGGCAATCGTAAAATGCGTTTTAGACAGGTACGTGCCGAGTAAAACTGTGAGGGACGGGAAAAACCCACCGTGGTACAACAACAAAGTTAGGAAACTACTGCGAAAGCAAAGAGAGCTCCACTCCAAGTTTAAACGCAGCCAAAACCTCTCAGACAAACAGAAGCTAAACGATGTCAAAGTTAGCGTAAGGAGTGCTATGCGTGAAGCGTTCAGTGAATTCGAAAGTAAAATTCTATGTACCGACTTGACAGAAAATCCTAGAAAGTTCTGGTCTTACGTTAAATCAGTAAGTGGCTCGAAACAGCATATCCAGACGCTACGGGATGATGATGGCATTGAAACAGAGGATGACACGCGTAAAGCTGAAATACTAAACACCTTTTTCCAAAGCTGTTTCACAGAGGAAGACCGCACTGCAGTTCCTTCTCTAAATCCTCGCACAAACGAAAAAATGGCTGACATCGAAATAAGTGTCCAAGGAATAGAAAAGCAACTGGAATCACTCAATAGAGGAAAGTCCACTGGACCTGACGGGATACCAATTCGATTCTACACAGAGTACGCGAAAGAACTTGCCCCCCTTCTAACAGCCGTGTACCGCAAGTCTCTAGAGGAGCGGAGGGTTCCAAATGATTGGAAAAGAGCACAGATAGTCCCAGTCTTCAAGAAGGGTCGTCGAGCAGATGCGCAAAACTATAGACCTATATCTCTGATGTCGATCTGTTGTAGAATTTTAGAACATGTTTTTTGCTCGAGTATCATGTCGTTTTTGGACACCCAGAATCTACTATGTAGGAATCAACATGGATTCCGGAAACAGCGATCGTGTGAGACCCAACTCGCTTTATTTGTTCATGAGACCCAGAAAATATTAGATACAGGCTCCCAGGTAGATGCTATTTTTCTTGACTTCCGGAAGGCGTTCGATACAGTTCCGCACTGTCGCCTGATAAACAAAGTAAGAGCCTACGGAATATCAGACCAGCTGTGTGGCTGGATTGAAGAGTTTTTAGCAAACAGAACACAGCATGTTGTTATCAATGGAGAGACGTCTACAGACGTTAAAGTAACCTCTGGCGTGCCACAGGGAAGTGTTATGGGACCATTACTTTTCACAATATATATAAATGACCTAGTAGATAGCGTCGGAAGTTCCATGCGGCTTTTCGTGGATGATGCTGCAGTATACAGAGAAGTTGCAGCATTAGAAAATTGTAGCGAAATGCAGGAAGATCTGCAGCGGATAGGCACTTGGTGCAGGGAGTGGCAACTGTCCCTTAACATAGACAAATGTAATGTATTGCGAATACATAGAAAGAAGGATCCTTTATTATATGATAGCGGAACAAACACTGGTAGCAGTTACTTCTGTAAAATATCTGGGAGTATGCGTGCGGAACGATTTGAAGTGGAATGATCATATAAAATTAATTGTTGGTAAGGCGGGTACCAGGTTGAGATTCATTGGGAGAGTGCTTAGAAAATGTAGTCCATCAACAAAGGAGGTGGCTTACAAAACACTCGTTCGACCTATACTTGAGTATTGCTCATCAGTGTGGGATCCGTACCAGATCGGTTTGACGGAGGAGATAGAGAAGATCCAAAGAAGAGCGGCGCGTTTCGTCACTGGGTTATTTGGTAACCGTGATAGCGTTACGGAGATGTTTAATAAACTCAAGTGGCAGACTCTGCAAGAGAGGCGCTCTGCATCGCGGTGTAGCTTGCTCGCCAGGTTTCGAGAGAGTGCGTTTCTGGATGAGGTATCGAATATATTGCTTCCCCCTACTTATACCTCCCGAGGAGATCACGAATGTAAAATTAGAGAGATTAGAGCGCGCACGGAGGCTTTCAGACAGTCGTTCTTCCCGCGAACCATACGCGACTGGAACAGGAAAGGGAGGTAGTGACAGTGGCACGTAAAGTGCCCTCCGCCACACACCGTTGGGTGGCTTGCGGAGTATAAATGTAGATGTAGATGTAGGACAACCAAGCCTTCCAACTGCAAAAAGCGGTACCAGAGGGCGAATGCACAACGTGATATGTAGCTCGTCTGCCCAGAGGTTTGGCAGAACATGGTTGCTTTTATCCTATACTAATTCAATAAATAATATTCCAGGCTGTGAACAGTCACTGTATAATTTAGAGCTCATGTGACTGCAAAAACATCAAGTAATCTAGGAGTGGTCCATTTTTTACATTTATCCTGACACAGGGTCAAAGTCAAGTTAAGTGTTATTTCAGTCAAAATACATTCCCTCTGTTGGTGGTCATACAGAGGTTAATGTTCACAGATAATAAATGTTTTTAAAAAAAAAAAACCTGTGCAAGCAAACAATTCCTACATGTACAGTGTTTCACTTTTGCAAAGATGTGCTAATGTTGATTAATACCCCATAGTTATCAGGTTCATACAGACTAATACAAAGATCAGCAAACTTTGTTCAAACTAAACAAATAAGCACATCATCACAGTTGCCAAATGTTACATCAAGAATGAATAAATTCGAACTGTCAACCATGTTATCATATGCTAACACCATTGGCTCACAGGCCGTACAGTTCTTACCCTCACAACCAACACCGACAAAAGACTACAAACCAGCACTGCTTTCTCCCTCCACAACTTGGTCATGTGACCACTACTTGAGTTATATCAGTGTTTAACTCCATGACCACCAATTGAAATTATCTGCAATTTATATTCATGTTTCACATTAAACGCGCAAGGTCAAGCATTACTTTTGCATTTCATTATTACACAGATTAACAGATTAATTTTGCACCCAGCTGAAACTGTCTTTTACATACTACTTTTCACACTGTGAATCGGAACTGGTGGAAACTAGTCAAATTTGCAGTTTAATTCTTTATGCACTTAGGTTATGGCTGTAGTAAAATGAGAATTGTTGTACAAATACATATAAACAAAAAAGATAATTATACAGCTATTTATGCAGAGGCTAATCTTTGACTGTAATTGTGGCGGACTGTTTGCCTTGGCACAACCTTTATATTAGGATATATAAATTTTATTAATGTAACTAATATCTGTATTACATGGTTGGTGGAGACTTTATTGGACTTTTAATTTACTTTCTGTGTTTTTTGTGTGCTTCTTAGTAAATATATTATTTAGCTGTAGACACACTCAGAATCTCAACATGTTAGTACGCCATCTGCTAACATTAGCTATGTGGTGTATTTAATGGTGCGGGATTTCCTGGAGGTGGTTGCACAGCCAGCTATGGCTTGGTTATAGCCATCTTGCTAACCAGCTATAAGTCACTCAACCTAGCCTTCACACATCATGATTGATATATGCATATAAACCTACAGCCTGTAGTGTTACATACCCACACTTTAAATCATATTAGTATGCTACATGTGATTTAAAGTAGCACCAAACACCCAATTAAATATCTGTCATTACTTAAAATTGCCTAATCTGCAATTGTGCCAAAACACGTGTATGGAATTTGCACTGATTAAATATATGCATAGACATAAATAACACTCATATAAACTACAGAGTGAACATCAGTAAAACTGACAAACTGCAGGGACAGATCCACGACTGGAAATGGAGGAAAAAAGATCCAATGAACATGTGTCTGGAAATACATCGTTACCACGGTAGATGGTATTGATGAATGAGAGTTCCTCTGACCAAGTGCTATGTGTTCCTTGTGTGTTTTAGGCTGTGTGATTGACAAAGAGTCCTGTAAGCAGCACAGTGGTCCAATATTTATGTCAGGAATAAGCCAAGATGGTGTTTGTATGCAGCCAAGCAGATGGCAACGGTCGAGAGGCAGCACGGGTATACCAAAACAAGTAACGTCACAGATACCAACCACATCACACAATACTTCAAGCACTTTTTGAGCATTTGTATGATTAAGGGTCCTTTCAGACAGATGAACATGCAGGGAGGCAGTTGTTGAGATGGACCCTTGTACAAGCTCCAGGTGAGTGGTTGCCAACATGGTGTAAACCAAAGTATGATTATGTATATTCTGCATGACAACTGCTTACTATCCATATTATGTGCAATCCCATGGAGGCCACTTTGAATATCTGTTGTGATGTGGATGTGATGGAATTCTGTACTTTGTTCCAGAATGATTTGTTGTCATTGGCTGCACACTGCCCATTTCTGCACACATCCGTAGGACCTTTTTTCCTCCATTACCAGTAAGGAATCTGTGCCTGCAGTTTGTAGGTTTTATTAATGTTCACCCAGTATATGTAAATCAAGTCATTCAATTATGTCTATTATAGTTACTAGTTCATTTGTTATTTATGAGCACTTTCCTCATATTACATCAATACTAATATCACTACAGCTCTATGTGGTGAATGGTTCGTGCGAGTCAAGGCCAAGGCAGTTAGTTCTTGCATCAGTTCACTGTAGATTGTCTTCCATCCCGTGCTGCTTACAGCCAGCAGTGTGGTGTATCTATTGCCAGCCAAACCATCAGGTAAGACAACAAATTTTCCTAATCAGTGATTGCTCAAGTAAGTAGACCCATGACACCCCCCCCCCCCCCCCCCCCACACACACACACACACACACACACACACACACACACACACAGTGATCAAGATATATGAGCCCAACACTGGAACATCATGTGCCAGTAGTGCATTGATCTTAAGTGAGGCTTATTCAGGTAAAAATCACAAAATACATAATATATAAATGCAAATATCTGGTTATCTCTTCTACTTTCCCTTCACTACAATGTCCCACATGACTAATCCCAGCAACAAGGATACCCCCAACACCAGTTTCAACTCCAGGTGCCATAGACCCATTAACAAATTTAATAAAACCCTAAGATTAGTTTTTAAGTGACTATTTTCTTAAACAAACAGTCCACAGATTTTCTCCATACTTCTATATTTACTTTCCTCACTCATTTATACAGAAATGTGGACATTTTACAGATTAGGTTTCATTTCCCATACAGACAACACTTCCGACATCTTTCTGTCATTTGTGCATATCTTTTATCACACCACATACATGCATATTGAATTTACACAGTGACACCCCCAAAATAATCACAACTTTACAAACCTGGCAAATTATTATACGCACTATTTATCTGATTACTTGAATTATTTTTCAGTATATAATTTTACCTCTTGTCTTCCTGAAGCCAAATGGTTTCTTTAATATGGGTTACACTGACCCCTATGCATTTGGGTGAGGACATTCATACACCACAAATGGTCCACGATACAACCTGAAAAGCTTTTTTAATCTGTCAAGACTACTTAATTCCTGCCCAAGATACTGGAGGTGGCCATCATGTGTGCGTGAGCTGTGCTTGCTTGTGTGTATGAATGGTGTGTGTTTCTCTTTCGCTGATGAAGGCTGTGGCCGAAAGCTGTATGTAAATATCTTTTAATTGTGCCTGTCAGCAGTATAATGTGTCATCTTTATGATAAGTAGCAATCTATCTTTTCCCACATTTTTGACATTCCTACCTGGAGTTTCCATCTTTTGATACTTTGTTTTTCCTTGGTTTTGACTAATACTTTATCTCTTGGTTTGAATTTTGTTACTTTGTATCTGACATCACGCTTTCTCTTTCTTTCTGATTCGATTTTTGTCATTCGCTCTCTTGCTGACATAGTATCAAATTCTACTATTCTATTCCTTATTATGATGCTACAATCATACTTACACAAGAAATTCACGCCCACTATATCGTACAACAGTTACAGGCAGTTTCACTAGATGTTTGCTTCTAATCTGTTGCCAGAAGGTTTCAGATACAGCTGAAATACTTGAACCTGAGTCCAATAATGCTACCTGCTCCATTTCTCCCACCCTAATATGTATAACTGGTTGAACCTTTTCAACAGTTTTCCTATTTAACATCATGTCCTCCAGTAGATCATGTTCTGTACCCTTTCTACTGTCTTCTCCATTGTATATATCTCCTTACATTTTCCCCCATATTCTATTTCAATCGCTCATCCAAATAGTTCATTAAATGCATCTACAATATATTGTTCTCCTTCAAATTTTTCTGGCTACTTTGAACTTCAATTGATCCCACTCTTCTGGTAGCAAAGCTTTATGAACCTTAGCATAAGATATCGTCATTAATATTGTACTCAGTCTCCTCTTTTCCTAACCTGTTGCAATTAACTTCGCTATCCAGAATCAAATGTTCATCATTCCAGAAAACATGACTTTCAGTTTCCTCATCAGGACAACCATAAATAAAACTATCCTCCTTATTCCCACACAATCCAACTTTATCAACCAGTTCATCACCACATAAAATATACACATAAAAAAACTTTTTGCATCACCCCGGTTCCCACAACTCCTGAAGATAGACATTGTATCACAGGCACAGTCCCTTTGACTGTTCAGAGATGTCACTAAACCTGCCCACAGATATGAACAACCATGCATGAGCAGCACTTATTAAACAGAGGGGGTCCGACAGCCAATCAGTCCAGTCATTCAACTAGGAAGGAGGTACATGGCTGGTGTTGTCTGGAGTTCAACCATGCCTAGATGGTCAACACCATGGTTCGATCACGTCTGCATTGTTACTCTGTGCCAGGAAGGGCTCTCAACAAGGGAAGTGTCCAGGTGTCTCAGAGTGAACCAAAGCGGTGTTGTTCGGACATGGAGGAGATACAGAGAGACAGTAACTGTCAATGACATGCCTTGTTTAGGCTGCCCCAGGGCTACTACTGCAGTGGATGACTGCTACCTATGGATCATGGCTCGGAGGAACCCTGACAGCAATGACACCATGTTGAGTAATGCTTTTGGTGCAGCCACAGGACGTCGCGTTACGACTCAAACTGTGTGCAATAGGCTGCATGATGCACAACTTCACTCCCGACATCCATAGTGAGGTCCACCTTTGCAACCATGACACTATGCAGTGTGGTACGGATGGGCCCAACAACATGCCAAATGGACTTCTCAGGATTGTCATCACATTCTCTTCACCGATGAGTGTCTCATATGCCTTCAACCAACAATTGTTGGAGATGTATTTGGAAGCAACCCGGTCAGGCTGAACACCTTAGACACACTGTCCAGCGAGGGCAGCAAGATGGAGGTTCCCTGCTGTTTTGGGGTGGCATTATGTGGGGCCGACATACACTGCTGGTGGTCATGGAAGGGGTCGGAACGGCTGTACGATAGTTGAATGCCATCTTCTTATCGATAGTGGAACCATATCGGCAGCATATTGGCGAGGTATTCGTCTTCATGGACGACAATTTGCGCCCCCATTGTGCACGTCTTGTGAATGACTTCCTTCAGGATAATGACATCGCTCGACTAGTGTGCCCAGCATGTTCTCCAGACATGAACTCTATCGAACGTGCCGGGTATAGATTGAAAAGGGCTGTTTATGGATGACGTCTCTCCAACCACTCTGAGGGATCTACACCAAATCACCGTTGAGGAGTGGGATAATCTGGACCAACCGTGCCTTGGTGAACTTGTGGATAGTATGCCACAACAAATACAGGCATGCATCAATGCAAGAGGACGTGCTACTGGGTATTAGAGGTACCAGTGTGTACAGCAATCTGGACCACCACCTCTGAAGGTCTTGCTGTATGTTGGTACAACATGAAATGTGTGGTTTTCATGAGCAATAAAAAGGGCAGAAATGATGTTTATGTTGATCTCTATTCCAATTTTCTGAACAGTTTCTGCAACTCTTGCAACTGAGGTGATGCAAAACTTTTTTTGATGTGTGTATAATGAAAATTTGTTGACACATTCCTACCAGCAACCAATATTTTATCATTTATAACGTCACTGCTACAAACATTAGAATTAACACCCACTCCATACTGAATAGGCTCACCCTCATTACTTGCATAAATTTTCTCATTGCAAATAATACACTTATATCTACCTCTTCCTTACAACTGCCTTCATTGCTGGTTATACTTTTGTCTTTTGCATCCGCATCGACTGTTA
Organism: Schistocerca americana; assembly: GCF_021461395.2. Classification (NCBI taxonomy): domain Eukaryota; kingdom Metazoa; phylum Arthropoda; class Insecta; order Orthoptera; family Acrididae; genus Schistocerca; species Schistocerca americana. Next base: position 4,026,179 of record NW_025726082.1, on the reverse strand, counting down.
CTTTCTTTTGCCTGATAAGACTAATGGATCTGCTTCCAATGTTTCAGTAATTTTTATTGAACATAAACCCACATTGTCTTCATCATTTATTGACTGAGCTGCTTCATATCTGTCAAACATTTCCTCAGTATGGAAATTGGATTGGTCTTTAAATCTGGTTTTATTCCATTGATTATTTTGCTCCCTTTTTTTCTTATTTCTGTATTTCTTACATCCCTCAAAAATCTGTCAGTTCCTATGATAGCATCCATGTGACATATACCCATTTCTGCACTCTCCCTGTGATAATATTTTTTGTTGTATTGTATCCCTGCCTGGTCCTTTTCATTGTGTTGTTACCAGCCTCTCTGTGGACCTTGAGTGAGACCTTGGTTGGTTTTCTGGCCATCTGTTCTATAAAATAGCATTTGGTGGTCCCTCCTGCCTTGCACCCTGCCTATCATGATCCCTTCTTTGCTCAAAATTATCTCTTCTTCCTCCAAAATTTCTATTCTCTCCAGGCTGTCTATTCCACCAATCCCTTTTTTGATTAATAGGTCAATTTCTCTCATCCCACCATCTATTAGCAATGCTTCCCCTCGATTTCCCCTGTTCTGATCTGTAGCATTGTGCTCAACGTACGTTGATCTGTAACAGACAGCCCTATCCATATTTTCAATAAATTAATAAATTCTTCCATAGATTCAGCAGGACTATTGTGAAGAATGAGGCAGCATTCTCTTGAATGTTGAAATCTCAGTCGAAACACCTAGTGGTTGATCCAAATGAATCAATTTGTTTGGTGCCTTTAGACAAAATTCCCACAAACTTTTCTTCCCTCTGTTGTATTCTGACCCATTTAAAAAATCATTTTGTAGCCTCAACTGCTTAGCTTGTCCCCTGTACTTATTTAGAAAAATTGTCTCAAATCTCTTGAAATCTACAAACTGCTCAGCATGTTGATTAGCCCAGGTTTGAGCTGCTCCTTTTAACTGCCTTTTTATAAATTTTTCTTTAGCACTCTACTTATATCTGCTACAAAACAGTCTTTTCAAGAACCTAGGAAACCCACTGCATGATATTTGTCCTCACCACTAAGAGGTTTAGTATGAATCCTTGGCCCATAGGTAACGTTAACAATACACTTCCTTGTCCAGCAGCCACACTACTTATTGTTTCCTTTAAATTATTTACTTCCCCTTCTAATTTCTTATAGTTGTTTCTAATTCATTTGTTGCACTCACATACGTCTGTTCTAATTGCCTTGAACTCTGCATCTGTTTCCCTTTCATATAACCTGGACTTTTGTTCTTGTGCCTGAACTTGCCCCATAATATTACTTTGCACTGCTCAAGTTTTGTCAATTAATCCTTCCTTTTCTTTCCTTGTCCTTATGACGAACACCCTCTACCAATTTAACATTGCTATCAAATTTACTCTCAGTATTTGTAAATCTGAATTCTAAATGACCAACTTCATCGGTTGCAGTTTTTATTCTATTCCCAAGCTCTGTTTTTAATTCCTAAAATTCTGAATCCATACTACTTTCAAATTTATCACTAACTTGTGATCCCAATTATTTGGAATCCACCTCTCCTACTATCTCAGATTTTATGCTCTCAATTTTTGAATGTGTTTATCGAAAAATACAGAAAGCTGACTTCCTACCATCCAACGTATTTCTTCTTGTGCCCCAGGATTACCCATATCAATCCTTGCTTCTGACTCTCAATCACTTTCCACCTTGTCAGTTTCATCACCCGTGGCTGATGATTTGAAACACTTATAGGAACTAGGAGACTGCTGCTGTTACTTATCTTAAATATCTCGCTTGATGTGATAGTGCAGTGTACTGCAGCAGATGACATCAGGAATCGACGTCTGTGGTTAAGAGATGCAGCAGCTGTGGTACGGAGACAGTGTGGCGCTGATTTGATGGTTGCGGCACTTTTGGATGCTGCGATGTGGGTATGATGCAGCATAGGCAACAAGACAGAGGTGGCTGGGAAACTGCACCATGACTTGGCCACAGCTTGTGAAAGTGGCAGCACAGCAACGAAACAGCAACACTCAAACTGGTGTGGTCAGCAGCAGCCCACTATTGAACACACAACACAACAGTTCTGAAGACTCACACAAACACCAGGCTGCCTGAGTTTGAAGAATAAACTGCATCACAAAATGTCATGGCACAAAAGCAGTGTACACATAGGGATATCACCTATACTCTAGCTTCTGTCAAATTCCATTTATGCTTAACAGTAACAATTAAACTGCAACTACTGCTGCTGTTGCATTGCCTATAGCTCAGAGTTCCCCATGAACCATGGAAATTATTCAAACAGTTAAAAAGAGACGAAAATTTAATTCTGATGGAGCACTGGAATTCAACTGTAGGAAAAGGAAGAGAAGTAAAAATAGTAGGCGAATATTGACTGGGGGGGGGGGGGGGGGGGGGGGGGGGACAGGAATGAAAGAGGAAGCCACCTGGTAGAATGTTGCACAGAGCATAATTTAATCATTGGTAATGCGTGATTTAAGAATCATAAAAGAAGGTTTTATGCATGGAACGGACCTGGAAACACTGGAAAGTTTCGTGTTGATTATATAATGGTTAGACAGAGATTTAGGGATCAGATTTTAAACTGTAAGACATTTCCAGGGGCAGATGTGGACTTTGACTACAGTTTATTGGCTATGAACTGTAGATTGAAACTGATGAAATTGCAAAAAGGTAGACCATTAAGGGGATGAGAGCTGGATAAATTGAAAGAACCAGAGGTTATTAGGAGTTTCAGAAGGGGGCATTGGGCAACAGTTGACTAGAACAGGGGAAAGAAGTACAGTAGAAGACAAATGGATAGCTTTAAGTGTCTATACAAAGCAGATGAACATGAAAGCAATATTATAGAAAGAAAGTGGACGTAGATGAAATGGGAGATATGATACTGTGAGAGGAATTTGACACAGCACTGCAAGACCTGAGTTGAAACAAGGCCCAAGGTATAGACAACATTCCGTCAGAACTACTGATAGCCACGAAAGAGCCAGCCATGACAAAACTTAATTCTGGCGTGCAAGATGTATGAGGCAGTAAATACCATGAAACTTCAAGAAGACTGTAATAATTCCATTTCCATAGAAAGCAGGTGCAGACAGGTGCAAAAATTATCAAACTATCAATTTAATAAATCATGTTTGCAAAATACTAACACAAATTCTTTACAGAAGAGTGGAAAAACTGGTAGAAGCCGACCATGTGGAAGATCAGTTTGGATTTTGGAGAAATGTAGGAACTCATTAGGCAGCACTGACTGTATGGCTTATCTTAGAAAATAGATTAAGGAAAGGTAAACCTTCATTTATAGCATTTTTAGACTGAGAGAAAGTTTTTGACAGTGTTGACTGGAATACTCTCTTAAAAATTCTGAAGGCAGCGGGGGTAAAACACAGGGAGCAAAAGGCTATTTACAATTTGTTCAGAAACCAGATGGCAGTTATAAGAGTGAAGGGGTATGAAAGGCAAGCAATGGTTGTGAAGACAGTGAGACAGGATTGTAACCTATCCCAGATTTTATTCAATCTGTACACTGACAAAGCAGAAAAAGAAACAAAAGAAAAATTTGGAGTAGGCATTAAAGTTCAGGGAGAAGACAAAAACTGTGAGGTTTGCTGATGACATTGTAATTTTATCAGAGACAGCAAAGGACTTTGAATAGCAGCTGAATGGAATGGACAGTGTCTTGAAAGAAGGATATAAGATAACCATCAACAAAAGGAAAACAAGAATAATGGAATGTAGTTGAATTAAATCAGTTGATATTGAGGGAATTAGCTTAGGAAATGAGACACTTAAAAGTAGTAGATGAGTTTTGCTATTTGGGCAGCAGAGTAATGATGATGACTGAAGTAGAGTGTGTATAAAATCTAGACTGACAATGGCAAGAAAGCATTTCTGAAGAAGAGAAATTTCTTCACATTAAATATACACTTGGTGACAGGAAATCTCTTCTGAAAGTATTTGTCTGGCGTGCAGCCATGTACAGAAGTGATAAACAATTTACACAAGAACAGGACAGAAGCTTTTGAAATATGGTGCTACAGAAGAATGCTGAAGATTAGATGGGCAGATCATGACTAATGAGGAAGTACTGAATAGAACTGTTGAGAAGAAATCTGCAGCACAACTTGAACAATAGAAGGGATCGGTGGATAGGATACATTCTGAGACATCAAGGGATCACCAGTTTAGTATTGGAGGGAAGTGTGTGTGTTTGTGGAGGGGGGGAATTGTAAAGGGAGACCACAAGATGAATACAGTAAGCAGAATCACAAAGCTGTAGAACACAGTAATTATTCAGAGATAAAGTGGCTTGCACCGTATTGAGTAGCATGGAGAGCTACATCTAACCAGTGTTTGGACTGAAGACCACAACAACAACAACAACAACAACAACAAGATAGATCAGAGCCCCCACACGGACAGTTCAAGGGCCTAAAACTTTAGTGGGACATCCAAACTCGAAATATGTCACGGATTAGATGAGGATGACGGTCAAATCCTGGACAAGACCCCAGTTGCAATGTTACCTGAAGGCTAGTGAGCCCTATACTAAATCAGTAAGTAATACAGCAGCCTATGGACAGTCAATGAATAATTTAAAGCACATTCCCTCAACTGGTGACCATACGGAGGCTAATTTTTGTATTTAATAAATAATATTTTGTAAAACAGTGCACGCAACAATTCCTACACATGCAGCATCTTACTTTTGCAAAGACATGCTAATGTCAATTCATTCCCCACAGTTATAAAGTACACACAGTCCAATACAAAGATCAGCAACATTTGTTCAAGCTAACTCAATGAACAATCGCTGCTTCACAGTTCCTGACTGTCAGATCAAGATTGAGTAAGTCCAAACTGCCACCCATGTTATCAAATGCTAACACCAGCACCTCATAGGCCACACAGTTCTTACCATCACGATGAACACTGACAAAAGACCAGGAACCTGCACTGCTTTCTCCTTCCACAACTTGGTCATGTGATCACTACTTGAGTCATATCAACATTTAACTCCTAGACCACCAACTGAAATTATTTAAATTTTATAATCATGTTTTACGTTATGAATGAAACACACACAACACTAATGTAATATTGTGCAATATTTATTGTCTGTTACACAAACGAGTTTTCGGCTGTTAGGGCATATTGTAGAACATTACACTAATGTGTGTGTTTCATTCAGAATGTATAAAATATTTAATGGAACAGTCAACCAATGCAATACATTAAACACGCAAGATAGATTGCGATGTCACTTTTGCATTTCATTATTACAGATTAACAGATTAATTCTACACCCAACTGAAACTGTCTTTTTATATACTACTTTTCACACTATGAATCGGAAATGCAAGGAACTATTCAAATTCACAGATTAATTCTTTATGCTCATAGGTTACTGCTGTAGTCTAATGACAGTTGCACAACATTATTTTACTAGAATGTCTTACTAATGTATACAAACAATAAAAATAATTATATAGCTGTTTATGCAGTTGTCAATCTTTGAGTGTAATTGTGGTGGACTCTTTGCATTGGCACAACCTTTATATTACAATATATAAACTTAATTAACATAACTAATATCTGTATTACATGGTTGGTGAAGACTTTATGGGACCTTTTATGTACTTTCTGTGTTCTTTTTGTGTTCTTTAATCAATATATAATTTAGCTGTAGACACACTCAAAATCTCACAATGTTAGTATGCCATCTGCTAACACTTAGCCTTGTGGTGTATTTAGTGATGCAGGATTTCTTGTAAGCAGTTGCACAGCCAGCTGTGGCTCACTCATAGCCATCTCGCTCGCCAGCCTTAAGTCACTCAACCTAGCCTTCATATTTCATGATTGATATATGTGTATACACTGAAGTGACAAAAGTCATGGGATAGTGATATGCACATATAGAGATGGCAATAGTATTGTGTACTTATCGTATATAAGGGGCAGTACATTCGAAGAGCTGTCATTTGTACCTGTGATTCATGTGAAAAAGTTTCCGACGTGATTATGAGCACATGACAGGAATTAACAGACTTTGAATCCAGAATGGAGCTAAATGCATGGGACATCCCATCATTAAGGAATTCAGTATTCTGATATCCGCAGTGGCAAGAGTGTGCCAAGAATATAAATTTTCAGGCGTTTTCTCTTACCACAGATTATGCAATGGCCAACAGGCTTCTCTTAACGACTGTGAGCTGTGGCATTTATGTAGACTTGTTTAGGACAGTGCGGCAGAATTTGGCACTAATAGGCTATGGCATCAGACTCCCGACGTGAGTGTCTTTGCTAACAGCTTGACATTGCCTGCTGCAACTCTCCTGGGCTTGTGACCATAGACAAGTGAAAGACCATGGCATGATCAAATGAGTCCCAATTTCAGTTGGTATGAGCTGATGGTATCTTTGAGTGTGGCACAGACCCCATGAAGCCATGGACCTAGATTGTCAACTGTGCAAGCTGGTGGTGGCTCCATAATGGTGTGGGTTGTGTTTACATGGCATGAACTATGTCCTCTGTTCCAACTGAACCAATCATTGACTGGAATTGGTTATGTTCAGCCACCATTCGCAGTGAAACAATTATGGAGTTTTAATGGATGATAATTTGCATGTCAGTGGGCCACCATTGTTCACGATGGGTTTGAAACACGATTGTGCACAGTTCGAGCAAGTGGTTTGCCAACCCAGACCACCCTACATGAATCCCATCAAACATTTATGGGACATAATTGAGAGGTCAGACCATGCACAAAATCCTGCAGAGGTAACACTTTCGTAATTGTGGATGGCTATAGTGAGTCCATGTCACATTGAGTTGCTGCACTACACAGGGTAAAAGGAGGTTTAACATGATAGAACTAGTTGTTTTGCACATGAATGATATTTTCTGAATCCATATTGACTATGTGTCAATAGATTGTTTTCTTCGAGGTAATTCATGTTGGAACACAGTATATGTTCCAAAATTCCTCTGCAAATCAACATAGCCAAGACTTTAGTCACCTCGGTGTAAATCCACAGCCTGTAGCATTACTGTATTGTTGCATTACCACTGAGATAATGGTGGCTGGCGAACCTAATGTCATAAAGGATAGCAGACCCTCACAGCAAACAGTGGAAGAGACAAAGCAAAATGTTTCTTTAACAATGGCCATGCCACTGTCCCCAGAATTCAAGACGGGGACAAAAACTAACAGTTCAAAACTATCAGGTCTGAAGCCATCAGACCTTGTTACCTCTGTCCAGTCTGACAGATCAGATGATGAACATATTATCAATGGTTTGGTGTCTTTAAAGTGACCCTTCTCTGCTGCAATTTCCTCATCAAGGAGGATTGACAGGAGGAAAGACAGAGGAAAACCTCACCATTAAGATGACTTCCATACTTCAATGGAGCTCGAATAGGTTCACGACCCATGTGGAGGAAGTACATTTTTATAAGCTCAGGTTAGTTCAATGTGTCTCTTTCTTCGAGAGACATGTTTTAAATTTACTGACACACCTGAGCTACATGGCTACATTCTCCACAAAAAAAAGACAATTTAATGGAGAGAGAAATAAAGAAGCAGTGGCAATTTTCATAAACATTGCCTACCAGTCCTCACTTCTCTCCCTCTCAACCATCCTGCAAGCAGTCACTGTATCAGTACACGTGCATCATCATTTGACAATATGTTCACTCTGCCTGCTGCTACATGAGATGAGAGATGAAAAGACTGTGTATGGCCTCCTTACATAGCTCTCCCATCGTTTCATCCACTGTGGTGATTTTAACATGCACAGTGTGCTTCAGGGCCCTGGAATCATTTGCCCAGGAGTACAGCAATAGAGAGTCTTCTAATGTGAATGTTTGTTGAACATGGGGCAGAGCACACACTGCAGCAGTGAAATAGAGTTGTTCTCTGCTTTCAGTGTCTCAGTATGCCTTCCAGCTCTTGCACACACTGTTCAATGGAAAGTGGTTGATAACTTGCACTCGAGTGATCATTTCCTGATCTGGGTTCACCTGCTAGACTGAGTGGTGCCCGAAAGAAAACCACCACAACAGGTAGACAGTAGGGCAGACTGGACACTTTACAGCCAACTTTCTGTATTTCAGCCTCTATCAGTCTTGTCTGGTAAGGATCCCATACTACTCAACAGTACTCTAGTACAGGACAGAAGGGCACAGTGTAGGCAGTCTTTTTAGTGGATTTTTTGCATCTTTTAAGTGTTCTGCAAATAAAATATAGTTGTTGATTTGCCTTTCCCATAACATGTTCTATATGATTGTTCCAATGTAATCCTTAGGTATTTAGTTGAACTGACAGCCTTTAAATTTTTGTGGTTTATTTGTAGCCAGAATTTAAGAGATTCATTTTAGTACTCATGTCGGTGAGCTCATATTTTTCATTATTTAGTTTCAATTGCTGCTTTTTACACCATACAAACATCTTATCTGAATCATTTTGCAGCTAGTTTTGATCTTCTGATGACTTTACTAGGCAGAAAATGACAGCATTATCTGCAAATAATCTAAGAGGGCTGCTCAGATTGTTACCTGTAACACTTCATTGGGAAGCACCAGATACCAGTTCTATCTTACCCGATGACTTTCCATTGCTTACTATGAACTACGACCTTTCTGACAGGAAATCGCAAATTCATTTGCACAACTGAGACAGTACTCTGTAAGTCACAGTTTGATTAGAAGCCACTTATGAGGAACAATATCAAAAGCCTTCTGGAAAATATTGAATCAGTTTGAGATCTACTATCCACACCACTCATTATTCACGAGAATAAAGAGCTAGTTATTTTGCACATGAATGATATTTTCTGAATCCATTTTGACTATGTGTCAGTAGATTGTTTTCTTCGAGGTAGTTCATGTTGGAATGCAGTATATGTTCCAAAATTCCACTGCAAATCAACATCAGTGATATGAGTCCACAATTCAGCAGGCTACTTCTCTTTCTGTTGTTGTATATTGGTGTGACATGTGCAACTTTCCAGATTTTAGGTACAGATCTTTCATTGAGTGAGTGGTTCTATATGATTGCTAACTATGGGAGTGGTATATCAGCATGCACTGAAAGGAACACAATTGGTAAGCGACCTGGACTAGAAGACTTGCCTTTATTAAGTGATTTTATCTGTCACGCAACACCAAGGGTATCTATTTCTAACTTACTCATGTTCACAGCTGTTCTTGATTTGAATTCTGGAGTATTTACCTACTCTTATTTGGTGAAGGAATTTTAGAAAATTGTATTTCGTAACTCTGCTTTAGTGGCACAGTCATCGGTAACATAACCATCTTAATCACACAGCAAAGTCATTGATTGTCTTGCTACTGCTGTACTTAACATGCAACCATAATCTGTTTGGATTTTCTGTCAGATTATGAGACAGAGTTCCAGTGTGGAAATTATTGAAAGTATGTTGTTATTGTTGTGGTCTTCAGCCCAGAGACTGATTTGATGCAACTCTCCATGCTACTCTATCCTGTGCAAGCTTCTTCATCTCCGAGTAACTACTGCAACCTATGTCCTTCTGGAATTTGCTTAGTGTGTTTGTCTCTTAGTCTATCTCTATGATTTTTACCCTCCGTAATTCCCTCCAGTATTAAACTGGTGATCCCTTGGTGCCTCAGAATGTGTCCTGCTAACCAGTCCCTTCTTTTAGTTACATTGTGAAACAGTTTCCTCTTCTCCCCAGTTCTGTTCAGTGCCTCCTCATTTGTTACATGATCTACCCATCTAGTCTTCAGCATTCTTCTGTAGCACCACATTTTGAAAGCTTCTGTTCTCTTCTTGTTTAAACTATTTATCGTCCCATGTTTTACTTCCGTACATGGCTACGCTCCATACTTTCAGAAAAGACCTACTGACACTTAAATCTATACTCTATGTTAACAAATTTCACTTCTTCTGAAACACTTTCCTTGCCATAGCCAGTCTACATTTTATATCCTCTCTACTTCAACCATCATCAGTTATTTCTCCCCAAATAGCGAAACTCATCTGCTACTTTAAGGGGCTCATATCCCAATCTAATTTCCTCAGCATCATCTGACTTCATTCAACTACACTCCATTACCCTCATTTTGCTTTTATTGATGTTCATCTTATAACCTCCTTTCAAGACACTGTACATTCCATCCACCTGCTCTTCCAAGTCCTTTGCTGTCTCTGACAGAATTACAATGTCTTCGGCAAACCTCAATGTTTTTATTTCTTCTCCATGGATTTTAATTCCTGCTCCAAATTTTTCTTTTGCTCCCTTTACTGCTTGCTCGATACACAGATTGAATAACATCTGGGTTAGGCTACAATCCTCTCTCACTCCTTTCTCAACCACTGCTTCCCTTTCATGCCCCTTGACTCTTATTACTGCCATCTGGTTTCTGTACAAATTGTAAATAGCCTTTCACTCCCTGTATTTTACCCCTCCCACCTTCAGCATTTTAAAGAGAGTATTCCAGTCGACATTGCCAAAAACTTTCTCCAAGTCTACAAATGCTAAAAAATAGCTTTGCCTTTCCTTAGTCTATCTTCAAAATGAAGTTGTAGGGTCAGTATTGCCTCCTGTGTTCCAACATTTCTACTGAATCCAAACTGATCTTCCTCAAGTTCGGCTTCTACAAATTTTTCCATTCGTCTGTAAAGAATTCATGTAGTATTTTGCAGCCATGACTTATTAAACTGATAGTTTGTTAGTTTTCACACCTGTCAACACCTGCTTTCCTTGGGATTGGAATTATTATATTCTTCTTGAAGTCTGAGGGTATTTTGCCTGTCTCATATATCTTGCTCACCAGATGGTAGAATTTTGTCATGGCTGGCTGTCCCAAGGCTATCATTAGCTCTAATGGAATTTTGTCTATTCCTGGAGCCTTTTTTACACCTATGTCTTTCAGTGCTCTGTCAAATCCTTCACGCAGTATCATATCTACCATCTCATCTTCATTTATATCCTTTTCCATTTCCATAAAATCACCCTCAAGTACATCATCCTTGTATAGACTCTCTATACACTCTTTCCATGTTTCTGCTTTCCCATCTTTTCTTAGGACTGGTTTTCCATCTGAGCTTTTGATATTCATACAGATGGTTCTCTTTTCTCCAAAGGTCTCTCTAATTTTCGTGTACGCAGTATCTGTCTTACGCCTAGTGATATATGCCTCTACCTCCTTACATTTCTCCTCTAGCCATCCTTGCTTAGCCATTTGACACTTCCTCATGATCTCATTTTTGAGATATGCCTCTTTCCTTTTCTACGATAGGTCTAACAGTTCCAAAAGCTGAGATATTTATTCCCCTCTTTATATGTTTATCTGGAATTCTTAGAATTTGACCTCCTAAAGGTAACTACTTGTCAGCCGCCTTGTGTCTATAGCATATAGACATGATTTTGACTTTATCGAATTCTTTAAAGCCTGTTCTGCCATTGCTAGGCAATGATGAAAGTAATAGTTTCTTATTTTTGTGATTATTTTTTTATAGATCCAAAAATAAGAAGCAGCCATAACTATTTAATAATCATTGAACTGATTTCTGTGGATGACTTGAGTTATCTGAATTAATGAGATGCAACAAAATATGTCCAACAGGGGAACTTGAAGTACTCAAGAGTCCTCAGTGGAAAAGGATATAATGAGCATTTTTTAAAATCTTCAATATGGCATAAAACTGAAAAAAAATTGAGTATCGGAAAGAACATATATACAGATACTACATACATGTACAAATTATTTCTCAGCATGATCACCTTGCTGATCACTTGTAATGATGTACTGATATTGCTACCTCTCTGGGGGAAAAAAAATCTGTTGCGTGAATATCAAGTCAACACAGTGTCCTGCAGTATCTCATATGAGGTGAAGCATTGTTACTTGATAGCAAATGCAAAATCCTTCATTTGAATCATTAAAGATGTTTTTGAGACCATGCAGTCATGCATTCTGAGGCAGCAAACTGATACCTGACAACAGTGTGACTCTTCATTCATTCTAAATGGCCTTTAAAACCTTCAGACATGACAGAGTGGTTCAGTGGATTATATTTTACCTCAAGTTAGGGGCTGTAGGGCACCATGTTGATACAGCTTGACAGAATGATGGCATCATATTTTGGAAAGGGATGGAAAAGCTAGTTTACAGTTACAATAAATGTCTTAAACACAAAAGGGTTGATGATGAAAAATTTTCAATATACATATGCAATATTTGTAAAGAAACCCTTTATGATATCCTAATTTTTTTCAATTTCCTATCTTCTTGGGAGCTTTCTTTCTTTTTTCCTTTCTTTCTTTCTTTTTCTTTCTTTCTTTTTTTTTAAAAAAAGGACCACCCATCATACAGTGAGGCACACAATCTTTATCCAGTTGTATGTAAGAGAGGTAAGAAGCCAACAAATAAAAGAGAGTATGTGGGGTGGTACTACTTTCCAGCAGTAACTGTCTAGATATCCTAAGCTAGACTATCCAACCAGTGAAGACACTCCACAATACATCTTATATTTTTGAAGACTACGAGGGTTACATCACTACTAGCCATTTCCATTTAGCTCTTTTCATTTTATTACTCCACCACAATCCCTTTTCTCAAGTTGCTACCTACTTTGTATTCTCTGATCTACTTATTTATTGCTTGCTTTATTTCACCAACTTATCCTGAATTCTTCATCATGTATCGTCACTTGAGTGACAGTGATATGAGTCATTCCAAAGTCATAGAAACTAAGTAGTATACACATATGCTAAGAAGTCTCATCAAGATGGCTGATGTGATTAGCTGAACGAAAATAACTCAAATGACACTGCCCAGTATAGACGGATTTCCACTGACTACCAGCTTAAAGTATCAGACACTATTATGTCTAACAAGTCAATAAATAAGATGATTTAAAACACAATTACATACAACATTTCAGAAATTCTTAGCCTCATGTGTCACTCTACTCCTATGGAAGTTGGCACATTAAATGTGTTTTGTGTGCATCTCCAGTTGCCAGCAAGCAGGAAGCAGCAAGTATCAGTGAATGTCATTTGAATTCTTTTGATTCTGCATCTCTTGTCATCTGCCTTGCTGAGTGTCCTTCGCAAGTATAGTGTGTATTACTCTATTATTTTCTGAGTGTTGAGAAGGAATTACACTACAGAAAAGTACAAACAACCTTCAATTCTATTCTGGGTGTCATATGTATTACTTTGAATTCTTTGCTAAGGTGGGTGGCCATCATATTATTCCCGAACATTTGAATTTTTTCACCACTATGATATTGTTGTTTAAATAGATTCATAGGTGCTCAACAGTACCATCATCAGTATGTTCTTAGATAATACACTTAAAGGAGAAACACCACAAGTTATAGAATCTACTCTAATTATTCCATTACTTCATAAAATTCAACTACAAAAGAAACGATGTACTGGAACAAAAATCGGGCTGGCTGTTCACTTACAAGAAATGTCTCGGCCAGTCATTCTGTGAACTTGTCAAGATTGAGTAGGCAACGCTGAATAGAACAGAATACAATAGCAGTTTACTGTCTAGTAATGTACAATTTCAAGTCATTGACTTAATGTACAGGAGACTTGTCAATACACAAAGATTGCTTTACAATTTCTCTTATAGTATATTTGACACAATATACTGTACTGGATATGTAATTAATATGCGACCAATAATTTTTCCTAAAAAGCAACAAAATTTTAAAAATTAACAGTCCTAAGTTCTTGCTCTCTCCTGCTCAAATTTTCAGGACATCCTTCATGAATTCCTCTACTGAATAGTAACATTTCTGCACAAGTTTCTCATATACGTTTTTTTTCAGTGTTTCTAAAGTTATACTGAGCAATTCTTTTCACTCTGTTATAAATTTTCATACCCATGTACTGTGGAGTTTGAGCATAAAGTCATAAAATGTGGGTGGGCAGCATGAAATTATTTTGATTTGGGTATTGTAATCATGCTGAAAATGATTTGTTACAAATAAATCAGGATTACTATGTACAAAGGTAATCAACTCATAGATGTATAGTGAGGGAACATTTAATATACTTAGATTTTTCAAGAGAGGTTGACATGATTTTCTTCGCCACACTGTGTGTATATTTCTAATGATGGTTTTCTGAAGTTTTAATTTTGACACATTTGATTGTAGTTAACATAAAATGCAATTCCGTACCTTATTACCAAATTGAAGTAGCTGTGATGTACTTCTTTTTGTACGTCCTTACTGGTTGCATTGTACAATATCCTCATTGCAAATGCTACGCCATTTAATTTATTTGTAAGGTGATGTATAAGTGAACCCCATGATAGATTTTTATCCAGTAGTGTTCTTAGGAACTTTGCACAGTTAGCCTCCTGCAAATCCTGATTTTTGTGATTGATTTTAATATCATTTAATTTTGCTTGTTTTGTTTTAAATTGCATTGACTGAGTATTTCTCATGTTTAATTTTAACCTATTTTGATAAAACCAGGTATCTAATTTTTCTAAAGTATTTAATACAGTTTAACTGAGTGACACTCAGTGTTATGTGGTAGATCATTTATGTAAAACAGAAACAGAATAGGACCTAGGACAGAATCTTGGGGGGTGCTCCTTGTGAAATGGTTTTCCATTTTGGTGTATCAGTTCCTCTCTCAGATAATATAACCACTCTTTGTCTTCAGTTGTTTACATAGGACTTAAACCAATCTAATATTGTGCCCCTATTTCCATATTTTTCCAATTTATAGAGTAGCAAGGAGTGGTTCACACTATCAAAGGCCTTTGATATGTCACAAAAAGTTCCTGTGGTGTGCAGTGAGTTGTATATAGAGGAGCTAGTTTTATCTACAAAATGGTTTATAGCAGATACTGTGTTTTTGCCGTTTTGAAGCAGATACTGTGTTTTTGCCGTTTTGAAATCCATGCACAATTTTTGAGATTATTTTAAATTCTTCTATGAAATTTTGAATTTGATTTGTGACTATCTTTTCAAATATTTTTGATAGTGTTGTAACAAGAGAGATTTTGTGATAGTTTCCTGTATGTTCTTTTATGCTTTTTTTGAATAGGGGCTTAACTGTTACATACCTAGGTGTGTCTGGAAAATAACCTTCTTGAAGAGACTAGTTAACTATGGTAGACGGTGGCTGTGCAATTATTTTAGATACTGGTTTTAACAATTTTGTATCCCATCCCATTCTGCTCAAGTTTCACCTTTTACTGGTAGTATCACATTTTCTATAGCTTTTATAGCAGTTTAGCTGAATATACTGAAAAGTTTACCTTCAAATTGCTTCTTGTAAAAGAAATTTACCTATCTGGGTAAATTTTTATATTGATGTTTGATTTGTGTACATTTATAAAGAATTCATTAAATAATTCTGAAATTTCAGCAGGATTTAGGATAGTTTTGTCCTTTATCTTGATTTCAGAAATATCATGGTCTCTAGCTGTGGCACCTATTTCAGCTTTGATCACTGACCATAGTGGCTTTGATTTGTTTTCACTATCCCAATAAATCTCTTATTTGGAAGTTCTTCTGCTGCCTTTCCAACTTTTTCAAAAACATTTTTGTGATTTTTTTTTTTTGTGTAAGTAACAAAATCAGGACTTGTGTTATGTTTTAGTTCCCCATGTAGCTGTCTTTTTATTGCACTAGAGACTTTTATTCCTTCAATAATGCACTTTACTTTATTTCCTACTTTTTATGGTGTAAAATAAGGGGGAAGTTTCATTAAAAATGTGTAGGAAGGTTTCTAAGAAAGTAGTAAAATTTCCACGACATGAAATACTGTGATCTACAGCACACTCCACCTTATTTAATCTATGATGGAATAAATTCATATTTCCTGTGTTGAACTGGCATTTGGTGTAGACATTTTTTGAACAAGATTCTATTGTTTTCGATTACTCCATAAACAAAGCACAATGATCAGAATGTCCTAAATCTAAACAAAACTTATTTGTCTCATTATAAGTATAATTGCTTAAAATATCATCTATACTTGTTGCCGAGATTCCGTTTACTTGAGTAAAATCAGTGAAATTAGCACTGAAACCCAATATTTGAATCATGTCAATGAATTTTGTTGATCTGCTGATTTTGACAGCTAAATCTGTGTTGAAATCTGGAGTTATTAAGAAACTTTTCTTTGTTTCTTTTTTAAGCTTTTGCAATAGGCATTGGAATTTTGACAAAAATAGTTTTGTTATTTCTGTGCCTGAAATCCCATACAGATATAAACTTACAATGTGCAGCAATTTCACATACAAATGTTGGCTTGGATGATGTTTTGCACCAGAAAAAAAAAACCAATGTTGGCGAACAAAGCAGTCAGGCAAATTAACGTAGTAAGTGACAGGGTTGCTGCTGATTATGGGATTGGACTCAAAGCTGATCTCTGAAAGATGGTGCTATTGGGAGATGGGGATACACAAGACATGGTGCATACATTAACAGCGTGGGTGGGTGGGTGGGTGGGGGTGGGGGTGGGGGGGAGATTAGCTGAACTGATATCAGAAAATATAAGGGGGAAGTACTATTGCCAATAGGAGAATTATTGTGGTTGCAGGCTGTAATCTCCCCCTCCCTCCTTTGTTAATGTCTCGACTATTGTCGATGGTAAAGTCTTTTCAAAAAATACGAGAGGAAGATTTACAATAAACTTTTTACTTATCTTCTTTTCTCATAAATGGCTCCAGTTCTTCGTATTGAGGGGTCTGAGTCTTGAAGCTGGAATTTTCACATTTTAAGTTCTCATGTTCAAATGGACGTAAATAAATTTGATGAATGCCTGTGCATATATTTTTAATATATTTATTTGCTTCACATTTTACTATATCACATTGTCTTTTGAATTTTCACATCAACAAAGACAAAATTACATTGTTCTTCCAAAATACAAAAACACATCTGATCACATCAGAGGCATGTCTGCTACTACTTCCTCACTCTGCAGTAATAAAAATATTGCAAAGGGCTTACAAACATTATTGTCAAATGAATTTCTATTAATTTATAAATGAATCCAGAAAATAACATAATGAACCGTACTATATTGCATAATTAATAATAGAAATTTTAAGTGTACCAAATATTTCCTAATTTCAAATGTATCAAAAAAATAATAATTTTAACTGTACATACAGAGCTAGTACACATTGATTGTAACAATGAAAATAAAGTAATTCAATTGCATTATTTTTAACTAGAGGAGGGTATCCCTTTACAATATCCCCCACACAAAATTTGGAAACAATGTGTGTACAATATTTTCTGACCTACTACAAGGTTTGCCAAACAATGTACAAAATGCCAGAATGAGATTTTCACTCTGCAGTTGTGTGTGTGCTGATATGAAACCTCCTGGCAGATTAAAACTGTGTGCCGGACAGAGGCTCGAACTTGGCACCTTTGCCTTTCGCGGGCAAGTGCTCTACCAACTGAGCTACCCAAGCACGACTCACGACCCGTCCTCACAGCTTTACTTCTGCCAGTACCTTGTCTCTTACCTTCCAAACTTTACAGAAGCTCTCCTGCAAACCTTGCAGAACTAGCACTCCTGAAAGAAAGGATATTGCGAACTCGGGACCTTTGCCTTTCGCGGGCAAATGCTCTACCAATTGAGCTACCCAAGCACGACTCACGACCCATCCTCACAGCATCCCGAGTTCGAGCCTCGGTCCGGCACACAGTTTTAATCTGTTAGGAGGTTTCATACCAGTGCACACTCCGCTGCAGAGTGAAAATCTCATTCTGGAAACATCCCCAAGGCTGTGGCTAAGCTGTGTCTCCGCAATATCCTTTCTTTCAGGAGTGCTAGTTCTGCAAGGTTCGCAGGAGAGCTTCTGTAAAGTTTGGAAGGTAGGAGATGAGATACTGGCAGAAGTAAAACTGTGAGGATGTATAGTGAGTCGTGCTTGGGTAGCTCAGTTGGTAGAGCACTTTCCCACGGAAGGCAAAGCTCCCGAGTTCGAGTCTCGGTCCGGCACACAGTTTTAATCTGCCAGGAGGTTTCAATGTACAAAATTAATCTAAAAGATAGAATACAGATGTATAGAAGTATCTAATACATAACATATTATGTAAAACATAAGAAAAATATTTACTATACAAGTAATAATTTATACATATATGAGGATATTGCATTCAGATTTTCAGATTCCTGGAACATTCTGTCACAAGACAAATGATACAAAGTTCAAACTACAACATTACAACACTACTAAACTATAGAAATAAATGCAGAGACAATGTAAATTACTAGAATTACAAATTACAAGTTTGCGTCTATAGAATCACACCTTCAAAATCATCAAATGAGGAAAAAAAAAAAAAAAAAAAAAAAAAAAAACATCAGAGCATAAGTGTATGGCGAGTGAGCCAACTCGAAAAACACAGCAATGGGTACAGACCAGCAGAATATGCTCAGTCACGGGTAGGAGTACAACACAAAGTAAATCAGCCACATAAACCTGAGTAAGTAAGGATATGTTGACTCATGGAAGGAGAAAATAATGAAAAAATAATAGGACCTATGCCAACAATGTGAGGACTGACCTATGAATGCAAACCACACCAACTGCAGACCAGCAAAAAAGTTTCAACCAAACAAAATGAATAAAGTTCACAATCATATATCGATAAGTTCAATCATATGCAAAGAGTAATTATAGGAAGCATCTAGCCTCAATCAATAGTTGTATGCTCTCCTTGAGTACACACACACACACAATTGCTATGACGAAGGGTACCCAAACAGAATTAAGCATGAGTTTGCTCACAACTCAATTTCCAATGAGATACAATATTGCAGTACTCAGGATAAATCCAGGTAATCAGAGTCATAAATAGCTTTGAATGATGACATAATCGAGTACTTGAGGACCAAACTCAGTGTGTGAAATCAGAAATGTATATATTTTGTTATATTGTCTATACTAGTAAATGTCTCCCACACTATTTGCCAATTGTTCATACAAACTGACCTGCATACATAGAGGTCTGGGAAATTCATTTACATTTGATAAAAAAATACATATTTGATTTAAAGTTACAATATGTGTTGGAAATTTAATGCCCCAACTTGGTAAAACATACATTTATGTGGAATAATACTGTCCATGCCAGTGACAATTTTTCTAAACAAATAGTTCCATGAAATCTTGATATAGGATAATTTCTTGGCTAAAAATTTACAAATCTTAGTCACAACAGTGATATAGTTGACAGATACTTGAGTACATTACTCAGCACCTATGATCTTGTGGGAGTGGATCCACCCACATCTTTCAGTTTCCTCCCTAGATTTCTCTTGTCACACTCTAACGGATAGGTTACTTCCTGTCTAGCATTCACATCAAATCCTGCAATATTGTCTTGTGTACTAAGTATGCTGCTCAATACCTCCCCCACATCATACGGCATATGCTCTGCTTATTTATATTGAAGAGGGAAAAAAACTACACACACACACACACACACACACACACACACACACACGTGTGTACAGGGTTTATATCAGACTGGATAAAAAAGTGATCACATATGAAACTTTATAAACAAAGCTAAAGGCAATGAAAGTATGAACTAGTAAGTTGCGTCTATAGAATCACACCTTCAAAATCATCAAATATTCCTTACTTTTATAGTGCAAATTATGAAAATTTATTACTCGTTATTTAATGGCATTGTCCCATTTCAAAATTGTAAAAGAATCTACTCATTTAGTCACATGGCATATACACTCCTGGAAATGGAAAAAAGAACACATTGACACCGGTGTGTCAGACCCACCATACTTGCTCCGGACACTGCGAGAGGGCTGTACAAGCAATGATCACACGCACGGCACAGCGGACACACCAGGAACCGCGGTGTTGGCCGTCGAATGGCGCTAGCTGCGCAGCATTTGTGCACCGCCGCCGTCAGTGTCAGCCAGTTTGCCGTGGCATACGGAGCTCCATCGCAGTCTTTAACACTGGTAGCATGCCGCGACAGCGTGGACGTGAACCGTATGTGCAGTTGACGGACTTTGAGCGAGGGCGTATAGTGGGCATGTGGGAGGCCGGGTGGACGTACCGCCGAATTTTTCAACACGTGGGGCGTGAGGCCTCCACTGTACATCGATGTTGTCGCCAGTGGTCGGCGCAAGGTGCACGTGCCCGTCGACCTGGGACCGGACCGCAGCGACGCATGGATGCACGCCAAGACTGTAGGATCCCACGCAGTGCCGTAGGAGACCGCACCGCCACTTCCCAGCAAATTAGGGACACTGTTGCTCCTGGGGTATCGGCGAGGACCATTCGCAACCGTCTCCATGAAGCTGGGCTACGGTCCCGCACACCGTTAGGCCGTCTTCCGCTCACGTCCCAACATCCTGCAGCCCGCCTCCAGTGGTGTCGCGACAGGCGTGAATGGAGGGACGAATGGAGACGTGTCGTCTTCAGCGATGAGAGTCGCTTCTGCCTTGGTGCCAATGATGATCGTATGCGTGTTTGGCGCCGTGCAGGTGAGCGCCACAATCAGGACTGCATACGACCGAGGCACACAGGGCCACACCCGGCATCATGGTGTGGGGAGCGATCTCCTACACTGGCCGTACACCACTGGTGATCGTCGAGGGGACACTGAATAGTGCACGGTACATCCAAACCGTCATCGAACCCATCGTTCTACCATTCCTAGACCGGCAAGGGAACTTGCTGTTCCAACAGGACAATGCATGTCCGCATGTATCCCGTGCCACCCAACGTGCTCTAGAAGGTGTAAGTCAACTAC
Source organism: Schistocerca americana (assembly GCF_021461395.2). Lineage (NCBI taxonomy): Eukaryota > Metazoa > Arthropoda > Insecta > Orthoptera > Acrididae > Schistocerca > Schistocerca americana. The sequence continues at coordinate 4,005,357 of NW_025726082.1, read as the reverse complement.
CCTGGCCAGCAAGATCTCCGGATCTGTCCCCCATTGAGCATGTTTGGGACTGGATGAAGCGTCGTCTCACGCGGTCTGCACGTCCAGCACGAACGCTGGTCCAACTGAGGCGCCAGGTGGAAATGGCATGGCAAGCCGTTCCACAGGACTACATCCAGCATCTCTACGATCGTCTCCATGGGAGAATAGCAGCCTGCATTGCTGCGAAAGGTGGATATACAGTGTAGTAGTGCCGACATTGTGCATGCTCTGTTGCCTGTGTCTATGTGCCTGTGGTTCTGTCAGTGTGATCATGTGATGTATCTGACCCCAGGAATGTGTCAATAAAGTTTCCCCTTCCTGGGACAATGAATTCACGGTGTTCTTATTTCAATTTCCAGGAGTGTATGTATCAAATTCTAAAGCACAAATCTATTACAAAACATAATTATGTTGTTGTATGAACCTGAAAATGCACTGTGGCATAGATTTAAAGTCGGTCAGTAGATAAGATGGAACTTCAGAAATCACATCGTCTTACATACTACATTCCTGAAAAACAAAACACAATTATATAGTAGCATGAATCTACAAATATAGTGTATATTTTCTTCCAAACTATGGATCATTATGCGTCCATGTTCAAAGGTCTTCTCTCCTATACTACAAGTTAACAGAACTTGAGATTTTAACAATTTGCATTGCTTACCAGTAGCTCCTCTTATCTTCACACATACAGTGGACATTTCCACAAAATTCTTACTATACATGATCTTGTCTCTAAATTGTTCAGATATACCACAAATTGGGCTCTCTCTATCAATCAAACAATTACCTTCCCACTGATCAATATTAATTTTAATGTAAGGGCACCCAACATCTAAATCATTTTCTCTGTTGTCAGACACTTCATGCAAAAGATCACTTTGAATTTCATCAAATGCTACATCTACACTGTCTTCACAGGGTTTTATCAACTTTACTGGTATCATAACATTACTTTGGTTACTCATGTTGTCAGGTAAAGATTGAACACAATGAATAGATTCCATGGCACAACTAACATCACTCGTTACAGAAGGAACACAAAACCCATTACTGTCAAAATTACAGTTTCTGCTTAGATCCTCTTTCACTTCATTCCACCAATTGGGATACAGATACTGACTAACTGCAGCTAACTTATTCCAGAATGCACATTTATTTATATTATCATCAATCTGATCCCGAACAAACTTCAAAAGGTTTTCACCTTTATTCATCAGGCTCACAGATAATGCACCTTTACTGTTTGGATCATTACACTGCATGACATTAATGAAAAACTGCTTTGTCTGGATTGTTATTCCATGACTCTCACCTACAGTATCACATATGTCACTTACCTTACCTTTATTGCCAACATCAATCACAAATAACTCTGAAACTTCATTATTCTTGAACTCCACAAATACCTGATACTCATTGTCATCATCATATTCCTCTGAAATTACGTCATCAAAATCACTAACAACACAAGGCCCTTCTCCATCAAAGTCACTTATCTCACTTACATTCATTTGCAATATGCCATCAGTCTCAGACTTACCAGTGTCAGTTATTTCACAGCTCTCATTCACGTCTACATCAAGAATATCACCTATTTCAGATCAAATAAAGTCATCACCTGATTTACATACAACAGTAACACTGTTCTTCAACCAAGAGAAGAAATAGTTAGTACATACAACATCAAAATTATCACTACTCTCACATTCTGGTTTGTGATTAGCACCTATATCACCATAATTAAACATAGTATCCCAAAACTTTTGATCAAAACATAAATGAGAAATCTGATATTCCTTCTGTTCAATTTCGGGCTCATGTGCCACATTATTAACACTGTTATTATTGTCTAATTGCAAGTGTAACTTGGGGGTAAAACTGTGGACCTTCATTGAGGCAAACTGCCATTTCCCGAGTAGTTACGTCTGTGATAGGATCATTCTGTTAAAATACCCATGGTTATCCTCATTATTCCTATCCTGCTGATGCTCAAAATTTCTCTCTCTATTGACATTTTGATCTTGATAAGTTACCATTATGTCTGTTTCTGTAATTACTCCCATTGTGATTTCTATCATTCCAATTATTATGGTACATACTATTCAGCCTGTCAACATATCATAAAAATTGTTCAAGACAATTGCCAGGTCTGTGTACCAAATCACCCTGCAACCTTTCTAGTAATCTTCTTTCAAGTGCATTACTCAAGGTCATTTCATCAAATGGTTTGTCATGGTGTGTTAATTTTTTAAGTTGGTTCTTACAAAAAACTTTCAAAGTGCCATCCCCAATCCTATAATTAACACCATTCTAAAATTCACTTTTGATTCTCTGCTGTTCAGCTTCCAACTAAAATTTATTTAGAAAACTTTACTCAAAACTTTGATATGTTTCCCGATGATTTAAATTTAAATTTACCCATGATAGAGCTTCTGGTTCAAGACATCTTTTAACAAATTTAATTTTTTTTTAATTTTCATTCATGCCTAACACAAAACTATCTCTACATTGGTGCATAAAATCCACTGGATGTAAATTGTCTGATGGAAAACTTTTTATAGGAGTTTTTGACCACACAATACCATTGTTTGCAACCAGATTTTTGTGAATGCAATTTCCCTGAACTGCTGAAAGTTTTTGATCTGAAATGGCTACATTAATTTGCAAATTGTTTTCAGCATTTAAAATTTTTTGGTTTAAACAGATGATGTTTTGTTCCATTTTTTCCACTATGGTCTTACAAACCATTTTTAACTCTGAAACTTGATTACTAAGTTGATGCATTTGATCTTGTACTTTGTCTAATTTACTATTGTTATCTGTCCTCATTTCCTCTATTTTTTCCAAAATTAACTGTAAAATATCAGGTTTTACTGTTTCTTTACTGATTACAATTTCAATCCATTGAAACATGTCCTGATTGTACCCTGCAGCCTCCATTTAAACCTCACTCCTACTCTCATCCCTATTCATTTTGTCAACAAGCACACAAGTCCAGAAACAAATTAACTTCACAAATAGTTTGTGCTTATCTTTCGTTTTTGATGTCCCTGGTTGAAGTTGTAAAGTCCTCTTTCACTCGATCTGGTCCGTCATTGTTGGTAGTACATTGTCACTGTTGATATGATTTGCTTTGTTGGGCAGCCTTCGGTCTTCTTTCTTCGTGTCATCGGAAATTAATTCATACGTTAATTGTAAATGCAATAAAGCACTTTCTTTTCTGCAACAGAAAAACTTCAATATTAGTCAATTGATCCCGGCCGATGACACCACTGGAACCTCCCCCCCCCCCCCCCCTTCCTTTGTTTCTGTCACTACTATTGTCAATGGTACAGATACTTCCAAAAAATAAAAGAGGAGTAAGACTTACAATAAATTTATTACTTATCTTCTTTTCTCATATTTGGCTCCAGTTCTTCATGTCTAGGAATCGGATTCTTCAAGCTGAAATTTTCTCATGTTCCAATTGACGTAAATAAATTTTATGAATGCCTGTGCAGATCTTTTGTTTTTTTATATTTATTTGCTTCACACTTTACTATATCACACTGTCTTTTTTTGGGCGCATATGACTCCAGTTGTTTTTTGCACCCTAAAACAAAACAAACACTGTCTATTGATTTTTCACATTAACAAAGCTGAAATTATATTTTTCTTCCAAAATACAAAACACATGCAATCACATCAGAGGCATGTCCGCCACTACTTTCTCACTCTGCAGTAATAAAAATATTACAAAGGGTTTACAAATTTTACTGTCAAATTAATGTCTATTAATTTATATATGAATCCAGAAAATAACATGTGGTGTCGATAGGTCGCATCAACCATGTAAAGCATGATCTTTGAACTCTAACTGCTCTGATGAGCTGCCATGTTAATGTTCCAGTCAGCCTTTGTACCTTGTACAGTGTACATGTGTGTCTTTGTGCTGAAATATATGTATTTATAGACATTTTTGGGAACAGTTCGTTGTGTATACAGTTATCCGTATTCCCGTTTCCCATATTAGTGACTCTGAAGCTTCTGTCTTCAATGACTTCCACGCCGGCTGTGTGGAATCAACAGGTTTTATGTCAACACCATGGCTGCCTCACCCAATGTTTTATACGAGGATTTGGAGGCTTAGCTACTACTACCAGGCCACTCCAATCCCCTGCCAACGGTTGTTTCAATGCTAACGGACAGTGATTAAGGATCTCTAATGAAGTTAACCTCAAACTTTACAGCTCTACAATGGCCGAGTGCTATGCCGTTACCTCAAACAATGGACTCAGGTTTCATGTCGCTGGACTGTGCACACCAACATGTGAAAGGTGAAGTGGCGATTTCCAGAATTGTGTAATGATCACTCAATCACGTAGTGTTCAAAGGGACCGAAATTCGCACACGTGCTTTGATCCTCTACACGCCGCAACATCAGTTACAATAGTGCTATGTGCAACACCGCCATTCATGCAAAATGCATACATGGTCAACTGCTATCGAGCTATGCCAGTTTTGCCTTCCTCACAATTTAATAACGGACATTTTTATACATCAAGTTCACCAGGCTCAACCACCAGTTCTGTCGCCCAGTTTCTCGACCATGTGGGTTCGAGCACACCTGATGGCGCTTTGCCATCCAGGAAAGTTGTACCATGACAATGTGACTGCCAGCAGGTTTCACCAGTGATTTATGGTCCTACCACACGGGGTGCATCTCTGATGTGCACAGAAAACTCTCCCTGTTGCCACGCCAAGTACCAAACCTCCCCCCCCCCCCCCCCCCCCTTATCCTTATGCCCCCTTCACTCACGGGGGGCTTCGATTCTGACCATACAGCCGCTCGCTCCTTCTGCAGTACCGTCTGTGCCTGCTGCACCGGCCTTCCACATCATTTCCGAGGTGGACAATTTAAGTACTGTGTCTTTAACCTTTGGTCCACTTTATGGGCCTACCTCACGTGCTGCTCACCCGTTCATTCCCACAGTACCAACCGTGCCTGCTGTGTCACGCTTCTGTGATTCATCAGGGACATTGCAACCAGCCATTATTCACTACATGTTTGCTAGTAACACACCCACGCCAGTAGTGCCGGGTTACAGGACAGCCTATCCTACCATGGGACAGCAGGATTCCAAGATACGCCGAAGCCACTCTCGTCCCCCCCACCCCCCTCCCCTTGGTTGTCTACTGAAGCTACCTCCTTTATACGAGGACAACCCCATTTCATGGTTCGCACTTGTGGAGCACCTTTTCGAGTTACATCAGGTGACTGACGACAACTCTAAATTTCTGTGTCTCATCATGCACCTCCACTACCACTTGGATTTAATTTGTGACCTCCATCTTTCGCCACCACAGCCATCAAAATACAAGAAGACAATATTGGACTGACTCGCATGCTCTCCACAGGAATTAATAATCAAGATCCTGTACGAGGAACACCTGGGGGACCGCACTCCGTCACAACTCTGGCGCCACCTTCGTCTACTTGTGAGTGAACACACGATGCCCGACATTACTCTGTGGGTGGTATGGTCTGCCAAGTTACCTACTGACCTGTAGATACACCTAATACTGCACTCCTTCGAGTCTATTGGCTCTCGCCTTCACATTGCAGATGAGCTGTATGCACTACTGCGGCAAGCACAACCAGCACACCTCTCACCGCTGGTTGGCACTATGACGCCTGTTTACCAGCTGTATGCGGGCAGAGGCAGGGTTTGTTCCACCTCCATGGCATCTACACCACCAGGCGGTACTTATTCACTCTCTTCTATTTCCGAGCACTCAAGAATCGCACATGCACCATACATCCCGGTTTATATTCCGGAACAGATCAACAAGGACAAACCTTCTCCGCTGTCACAATCACCACCACCACCACATCTGGCTCATCGGTACCGTTGGTACCACAAGATTTTCGGGGATGAAGCCAAGAAGTGCAGATTACCTTGCCAGCATCCAAATGCTGACCGCATGATCTAAAAGATGCCGAGTCCTGTGGGGAACTTCACAGGCGTCTTCAAACATTGCACTCTGTCCAGTCATCCTCTTGGCTGAACGGTCGTTCATACATGAACGACATTTCGTCGTGGCTTGTTTTCCTAGTCGACACAGGCACTGACGTGTCCATAATACGTACATCATTGGCTCCTCCCATTTTTTCACTGACAAAGTCGCTTCTACGCGCTCTCAACGAATCAACATTACAAACTGTCGGCTCTGCTAAAGTTATGGTGCATCTTTCTCCTTCTCTACATTTCCCGTGGACTTTTTACATCACCGATGTTGACGAACCAATTCTCGGTAAGGATTTCTTGTCCCATTACAAACTCTCCCTGAACATAGTCCAAGGTTCAGTGTTACACCACCCTTCTGACACTCAGATACTGTGCTCAGGCAGTTATGCTCGTCGTTCCATTTCCATCGCGACGCGTGATTTGGTTCGCGAGTGCTCCATCCTCACGGACAAAATTGTGACCTGCATCACTAATCTACTGTCAGAGTATGACGCAGCAGCACAACTCTGTTGGCATAATGACGAATTGAAACAACGCATTGCTCACACTTTCGATGAGCTCACTGCGGCTCGTACCTCGCTGATGCAACTGCAGTTCACAGTTCCTTCACCAGATCGACCTTCATCAGCAGACACCAGCATGGACATTCATCAGGTTAGCTCAAAAACATTCATTACGTGTGACTATTTGTGTTCAGTGATCTCTGCACCCTCCACACGCCTGCTACATGCAGTGCCATGTGTTTCAAACAGTGCTTATAATGACAGTCACGCACGTGATGCGAACACGCCCACCATGCAAGCAGCCGCCCCACATGTTGGTAAACATTCCCCCTATCTCGCGCGCCAACCACGTGATTTGGCGGCCATCGCTGTTACCTGTGCAACGCCAAAGCCTTTCTCGCCTGCGCTGGTTACTCAAGTTAACAACAGACAGTCGTTGCGCACCCCGATCTGCTCCATGCTGCGTGTGCAGCCAACCTCTCCAAACAAGCGCACGCTGTGCTTGTGAAATGGGCTTGTGACTTACGTGCTACCTTTTCCCACTTGCGCTAACAGCTACGCCTCATTGTGTCCCACTCATCCCAAAACTTCATGTCAGGACGTTACTCAGCCTCGTGTGCAGTTCTCAGTCTCTTCCGTCACTGACGGAACGATGCACAAGATAATTACCATTGCCGGCTCTCCTATTAGGCACAAGATTAGATGCCTCAACCCAATTAAGTTGCGGCAGCAAATTAACGAACTTCTGGAGGCAGGCATTCTACAGCCATCTGACAGCAATTGGTCTTCACTGATTCACCTTGTCATCAAACACGATGGTTCGTTTCGAATATGTGGTGACTACAGATGCTTAAACGCTCGTACCATCATGGACAATTACACAGTGCCAAACATAAACTATCTCACCCATATGTTATCGGGTGCCACAATCTTCAGTGTGATTGACTGTAAACGTGCCTATCACCAGATTCCCGTAGCATCGGAAGACATTCCAAAGACTGCTATCATCACACCACTTGGTTTGTCCAATACAACTTCATGCCATTCAGCTTAAAGAATGCTCCACAAACATGGCAATGTTTCATTGACTCGATCTTACGACAGTTTGAGTTCTGCTTTACATACGTGGATGACATCTTCATTTTCAGCAAGTCAACTGAGGACCACGAAGATCATTTATCCCAGGTCCTCGAGACCTTGAATTACAACAGTGTCAAGGCCAACACAGATAAATTCCAATTGCACCAGTCTTCTGTGACATTTTTGGGTTACACCATCTTTCCAAATCCTGTGTGCAGGCTATCACGTCATTGCCACCCATGGCTACATACAAAGAACTCTGACATTTCCTGGGTACTATAAATTACTATCACCGACATCTACCTTCTGCCACCGTCGTGCAGACCTTGCTGACGGACTCACTGTCCAGCAAACAGACTTCGGGCCTTAAGCCAGTCCATTGGTCTGAACCTATGTTAAAGGCCTTCAGGGCTCTAAAGACAGCGTTAGCTTAAGCCGCCATATTTGCCCATCCCAATCCGTCTGCCAAGTTGTTCATCACTAAGGATGCCAGCGACATCGTGGTCGGGCCAGTATTGCAGCAACGCAAAGGTGACACAGTTTCATCCCTTCATTTCTTCTCTAATAAACTGTCTACAGCACACAAGAAATATTCCGCTTTTGATAGAGAACTTTTGGCGGTATATGTAGCCATCAAACACTTTCGCCCTGACATCGAGGGCCATTCTTGCTTCAACCTTACTGACCACAAACCACTGGCGGATGCCTTGTGCAGCCTCCCCGAGGACCCACCCCTTAGGCTTTTCCACCACTTCAACCTGGTCTCTCAATTTACTATGGACATATGCTACATCAAAGGCATGGAAAACATCCCCACTGATTTCTTGTCGCGGATCAATACTGTCTCATGCATCGTCGATTTATCCGACCTCGCCGCTCTCCAGGCCTCTGACGAGGAATCTCAAGCTCTCCTCACAGATCCTCAGACACTGCTTGTGTTTAACAAAGCCAAGTTCCCTGGCGTTTCAGATGAAGTGTGGTGTGACTCTTCTACTGGCACTCTGCAGCCATTGCTCCCTCCCATGTTGTGCTGACAAGCTTTCGACACCTTGCATAACCTCACACTCCCTGGCGTCCACACCACCACATGCCGCATCACCATGCATTCTGCTTGGAAAAATGTTAAGCAAGACTGTCAAACCTGGGCATGCAGCTGCATTTCCTGCCAACACAACAAAATTGTACGCCACACCTCTCCCATACACTCGCACAACAACCCACCTTTTCTGTCTCAGAACATACTGACCATCACTTTTCTGGTAGACGGTGTTTGTTTAGACTTCCATGGCTTCGGAAAATTTTAAAGCCATCACTGATGAGACATTTCCTTAATTACAGGTGTCATTTAGTGTACCCAGGTTTCGTCAGTAGTGATAACTGAATTAAAATATTCTTCGTCCTGTTTTGTATAGCGCTCCAGAAATTTGCGGGCTGCCTTAACATTTGTGGTTTATTGTGTTTGGTGAGCATTTTTGGGACCCACATCAAATAAAACCTTGTGATAATGCAAACATTTGGTCAAAATCTTGTCACTTGTACTCTTACTGACTTGAAGTATCAATTTTAACAGCACGTGAACAGTCACACATTGCTCTTCTAGCATTTCTTTCTCTACTTCTGCAATTTTTTGGGCAAAAACAGAAGGCTGACTCCAACTCTATTCGTCATGGATGACTGTACATCTGTCTTTGAACTCTCTGCACACTCTGACACGTTTTTGGTGTGCGTGCACTATGGCCCATAGGCTTTCCATAACTGACAATGAATGTCCATGGGGGTAGTGACCTATGCACTCAAAAAATGGAACACTGCATGCATCTCGCACATGCTGGGAGAAGCAAGGGGGAGCTCTACTGTGAATGGCTGCCCTGTCAAGACTGAGTGTCACAGTGGGCTCAGGTGTTTGGGCATTTGAAGGGGAGAGCCAAGCTACATGCCAGTGATGCTGGATCTCACTTAAAAGCATTCGTCATGGCTCCACCACCTTGGAGACCTTGTTTTATGGACACTCCTCATAGTATAGTAGAAGCAAAATTACAGTTTAAACTTAGATCAGAAAATAAAATTAAGAGAATTGCTTAGGGTGTATTATAATATATTTGACAGAAAAAAATTGGAAAATTTACGCCATGGACAACACACTCACCCTTGCCCGATGGAGGACTCAAAGCTTCGACGGGGGGAACCGCACGGACCGTGACAAGGCGCCTCAGACAGTGCAGCAAAAAATGTTTAAACTGTGACTGTAGATTAAAGCTGAAGCCTCATCATCCTTTGATTATTAAACTATATGGTGCTCCTTTATCAAACAGAAAAGCGGTAGACAGGGAGCTGCAAAAAATGGAAAGCTGAGGGACAAGAGAGAGGAGCAGTAGTGACTACAACAACCCTCTTGTAATCCATAAAAAATATGGGATGTTAAATTTATTCCAGATTCTGGACATCTCAGTAAATTTTTAACTGGATAAACTAACTGCCTTGCTAATATTAATGAATTGTTAGGAAACTTTGAACATAATAAGTTTATTCATATTTTGGAGGTTACTTGTGGGTTTCACCAAATTCCGCTTGAGCATGATTCCAGAAACTATGATGCTTTCTTGTTTGGGGGGAAATGTTAGTATTTTTGTGTAGGATTATTTAGACTAAATGTATCTGTTGCCGAATTCATTTTTGCTTTAGATTTTGTTTTGGGGGAATATATGTTTGCTAAATTAAGGAATTATACTGGTAATATTTTAATCATAGAAATAATTGGGAGAAACATTTTGTATTGTTAAGGGAAGTGCATGAAAAGTTAAAGAAAGAGCGTATGTCTTTAAAACTTGGAAAATGTAAATTTGCTGCCATACAACTTAAATTTTTGGGACAGAGCATTTCAGATGACAGAATTTAGCTTTGAAAAGACAAAATGCAGACCACCGAAAAATTTCCTACACAAAAAAATAATCAGTCAAAATCATTCTTTGGACTCTGTGGATTCTATAGACAATTCGTTAGCACACAGGCTTTAAATGCGCCATGTGTGAATAATTTGTTAAAAAAATATGCCTCAGTATCTGGGTTTGGGGTCATAGTTGCCAGGAGGATTACAAGAAGATTGAAAAACAAGTTTGTGACTAAAGAATTTTGTACAGACTTTTTTTGTCAGTATGTTTATACTTTATGACAGGTAGCAGTGACAGAGAAATGGGAGCACATTTATTTCAGGAGGAAGCAGTTGATGGGAATGCTGAACACAGATCCATAGCTTTTGTCTGTAGAACTTTGCAGAAACATAAACAAATGTATACTGTAACAAAAGAAGAATTCTTAGCTGTACACTGGGCTTTCAGAAAATTTAGCAATTATTTCATGGTTAGCAGAGTCATAGTTTACTGAGACCACACAGACTACAATACTTTTAAGAGTGTAAACTGTGTCACATTAGACTGACTAGGTGAGCATTATTGCTGCAATAATTTGACTGTACTATTAAACACCTAAAAGGGACGTAAAATTTAATTGCAGGTGATTTATCTAGATTTCCACAGGGGGTGAACTAGAAAGCAGTGGTGGGGATTGTGAAAAGAATTTTAATTTTTTGCTTAAAAGTTATTGAGAATGAAGAGAAACAAATTAGAATTATCTGCAAATATATACGGAAAAATCAGAGCCGTGATCAAAACTGGAAGTTAGTAAAAAGTTATACAGGAAAAGTTTGATCCATACTACAAATTATAGCAGGAAATTCTTTTGAGGAGAACTAGTGTTGGTAGTTATAACTGGAAATGATGTTGGCCTGACCAGTTTACGAATATTTTAATTAAGTTTGTACATGAAAGCTTTGGGTATTGTGGAGTGCTAAAATGTATCCAAAAGATTCAGGAAAATGCTTATTTCTGTAACATTGACAGAAGAGTGAGGGAAAAAAAGCTAAAACTTTGATAGATGTCTAAGAGTTAAAGTTAACAATCAAAGTTACACTCAAAGTGATAGAGGGTTCATGCAAAACATTACACAAAAAAGTGGATATAGCAGCAGTGAATATTCATCAATCATTACCTAAAATTAGAGGTGGTTTCTGTTACATGTTTTAATGGCAGGTTTATTCTCAAACTGCATAAAACTGTATCCATTTTAGAAAGTAAGTAAGAAAACCATTTTCAAATATTGTGAGAGACTATTCCTAAACCCCAGAAAACCTAAAGCCATCCTATAAGATAATACCACACATCTCATCTCAAGAACCTTGAAAATGTATATTGAGAGAGAGTAAATAAATCACATAGCAATTTCTGTTTACCAGCATCAAGTAATCCAGCTGAGAGATATGTGAAAGAAATTGGCAGATTATGTAGAACTTATTGTAGCAAAAATTGGATAGAATATGTCAACACCTTTGAAAACATCTTGAATAGTTTACAACACACATACACTGGTTTTTCCCCATATGAAATTTTGTTTAATAGAAAACCAGCCAACTTTCTATTGGAACTTAGTGAATATCCTGCATGCTAAGGTATCACAAAACAGCTGAGAGAAGAAATTGTCATAAAAACTACAGAGAAGCAAAGGGAGTTTAGGAGGCAGAGACATGTTAAAAAAATTAAAAAAGTCACTGTTTAAAGTAAATGATTTAGTTCTCCTTAAAACTCCTCAAGGAACAAAATAAATTAGTGGAGAACTGAATAAATTCTCTGATATTTATATAGAAAATCCACATTCAAATGTTTATAGATTAGTGCATCTTAAATCAAGAAATGGCTGCTGTGGAATGATTTAGATGATGTAATTATCCAATTTTTATTAATCAACATTCTTTTGCAGCACAATTGTTGCAATTTGATTTCATATTCTGTATATATTAGCACTCAAATGTTATATCTAGGAGTAGTAGTGCTTAAGCATGTTTCAGTATGCTGGCAGATTATGTATGTAACAAACACATGGAAATGTTGGGACTCTGTTTCAATATGTTGCCAAAACCACCATTATTCACTTATACTGTGGAGAGCAAACTTTTATGTATATTAATTAAAACCATAGAGCAGCCAGAAGTTACATGTGACTTTTTCTTTACTTTTACATGTTTCACTTGACCCATGTGAGCACCTTTGCAATGTAAAAATGTAATCTGTTACACCATCATTGAATAAAATAAATTCACAGATTCAACTTTGAATGTGATACCTTAAATTATGGCCACACATTACAAGTATCAGAGTGTGCATAGTGTTACTGTCATTTGTAAAGTAGAGCACATCGGTTGTGTACAGTTATCGTAAAATAAGAAATAACAGCGAGACATATCATCTCGAGCCAAAGCCCTGCCAATATGTGCTTTGGCTGAAGCTACCTTATGAAGCACAATGTAAAACCATGGAATACAAAAAAAAAAACTCTCACTAAACTATGGCAAATGTCTGCTGCTTTTCCAGACGTTTAAACATAGCGTATATTAAATCTACCATACAGACATGGTGACATGATTCCTTTTACATCTACAGCTATTAGAGTGCAATATTTGTGGTGAAAGGTATTTACAATATACATATTTATTTAAATATATATAGTTGTTATACATACACATTTACATATACTCATGAACATAAAAAATTTCAAGTTGCATAGAACTTTAGTATTTAAATACCAGCAATTAAGGAGACTATTCATGTTGTCACTGTTGACGTCATAAAAATGGTAAGGAATCACTGCTTTTATGGGAGTGAGCACATTTCTATGATTCAGAGCTGATTGAAATACACAAATACACAAAAAAGACATTAAAATTGCCATTTTTACAGGGATTGACTTATGTATGTCATATTTATAAAAGCACACTAAAATAGTTAAGAATCACCTACAACTAGTGTATATCACTTGTGTAATAATATTACTTCAACATAATTGCAATATCTGTATACGTAACATGTAAGTACTGTCTCTGTCTGGTATTGTTAGTGAGTACTTACACTTTTTTTTACATAAAATATTTTTGTGTTCCCATAAATATGTTATTATGTTATAGACCACTATTTCAAGCAGTGTAAAAGAATTCTAAACAAGGTAATTCATGAAGCAAAGAAATTGAATAATAGGCAATTCATTATCAACTCAAGTAATAAATCAAAAGCTGTGTGGAGATTGATAAATGAAACAGTTGGCAAAAAAGACAAGATACACTCAATAACCTGCATTAAAGATCAGGATGGTGTTATCACTGACCCTAAGCAATTATGTGAAATATTTAATGACCATTTCACAAATATTGGTGACAAGTTTTCTTCTTTAATCAAGACTCCTGCACTCACTCATCACTCAGATTCAGCAGTGTTTCCACAATCAATTTTCCTTGACTCAGTTACATCAAATGAAATCTGCAATATTATAAGGCAGAGACCAAACAAACATTCCTGTGGTCTTGTTGGTATATCTGATTGCCTTTTAAAACGAGTCTGCCATCATGTGTGTGAACCACTGTCAGATATAATAAACTGCTCTTTATCATCAGGTCAATTTCCTAGAGTTTTTAAGGCAGAAAAAGTTATTCCTCTGTTTAAAAAAGGGGAAAGGAGTGATTTAAACAACTACAGACCCATCTCAGTCATATCAAGCTCATCAAAAGTCCTCGAAAAATCAGTATACGACCGTGTTATAAAATTCTTGGAAAGTAACTGCATACTAAGTGCTCACCAGTTTGGGTTTAGGAAAGGGAGATCAATAAATAGAGCATTATACTCATTTTTAAATGAAATCTATAGGGCACTAAATGGTAGGAAACCCACAACAGGTGTGTTTCTTGATCTCACTAAAGCTTTTAATCTTGTCAACCATGAATTGCTTTTGGAGAAACTACTACGTTATGGGATTAGGGGAAATTGCAATGACTGGTTTAGGTCATATCTCTCAGGCAGAGTACAGAAAGTAGTGATTACATCAAAAATTGGTGAAAATGCTCAATCAGAGGAGCAACTTGTAAGACAATGTATTCCCCAACACTCTACACTTGGTCCCTATTTATTTCTAATATTCACCAATGATTTGCCCCAAAGCATTCAGGAAGGTCTACCGCTAATGATTGCTGATGACACCAATATACTGTTTTCAAATTACTGTCCTCATCAACTCAACTCAACAATTGCTGATACAAATTGTAGTCTGGTAAACTGGTTGAACAAAAACAAACTTCTCCTAAATAAAGATAAAACAGTATATATAAATTTCCACTCGACACAAAAGGTATCGTTCGTGATAGATGATATCAGGATTGAGAATGTGCCCATACAGCGAGAAAGAGCCACAAAATTCCTTGTAGCGTGGATAGATGACACACTACAGTGGGACATACATAAAGATAAATTATTAAGTAAAATGAACAGTTTGTGCTAAGCTTTTAGTATTTTAAGTAAAATCTATGATATCAAAACACTAAAATGTGCCTACTTCGCTTTAGTACACTCAATATTTACATACTGCATTCTTTTTTGGGGCTTCTCCCATAAGAATGTATTTATTATGCAGAAGCGAATAATTAAGACAATGAAACAAGTACCCCTGTGTTCCACCACTAAACATCTCTTTAAGGAGCTCAGTATTTTGCCAGTGCCTTTTATCTATATTCATGAAACAGTGTGTTTTATTCATGAAAATCTCCATATATTTACAGAAAATAGAGATGTTCACTGTCATAATACTCGTCATTCCAATGACATATTTATTGCTGATCATCGGCTACATAAAGGGCACAGTAGTGTAAGGCACAGGGGAGTACTTCTGTGCAAGAAGCTACCTGAAAATGTCAGGTCTTCCAGAAAGGATTCGGATCTAAAATACAGTCAATCCTACAGAAGCACTGCTTCTATTCAGTGGAAGAATGTATGAATAATAATCTAAAACAATTTTTGTAATGTATTTTACTGCATGTGTTAAAATATTACTTTCAACTGACTTATTTGACTCTATTCACAGATATAACTGTTCCTTGTTATGTTTCATCTGCACTTATGATAACACAATGTAAGTAATGTTACTCTGTAATCATTATCTGATGACTGTATGTAACATACCAAAAAAGTTATGATTCGCTATGTAGAGCATAAAATTTATATAAATGTACATCTTAAGAATGTCTATACTTATGCATGTAACTGAATACCTACAAAATAAGTATATTTATGTATCAAAGCATGTTAAATGTAACTTATCCTACATCTATGTGTAACAACACAACAAGATTTCTGGATGAATAAATAAATAAATGAAATAAATGAAATGTCTAAATTCTGATGAAGGAACTCTTAGAAGTGTTGAAACTAAAAAACTGTGACTGACATCTCATTTGTTTAGATTTTAATTTATAAATGGTCACTGAACCAAGCAGCCATGTTCAAAACTTTGATGTAACATTTCATCAACACTTTTCAGCAATAGTGATCCTCCATCTGTAATATTACTCACTGTTTATTAGAATTTTCGGAGCTTGTTTCTACTTTGTTTATACTGTTCTTTAGTACATATAGTAATTGCAACATCGCATTTCCATTAATGGTAATTAGTGCTGAATTATTATTCCATTATCCCACATACTTCCAATAGAAACACAGTTCACAGTTAAATCCAAACATGGCTACACTTTCTTTATCTCAAAATCTCCTGATTACAAAGATTAAATTTTGGTTTTTTCCTTGTGAAAGAGTCTGCTATTAATTACACTCCTAAAATATATTTCGCCTTTAATGCAATCGGCACGACTCTGTGAACATAATATACTATATTTCATGACCATAGCTTTCTCATCCTACATCATAATTATTAACATCATTAACTTCATCAATAGTCTCATCATAATCATCAGCTCATAACAAATCTCAGTTACCTCTCACTTAATTTCAACATCATGAAAATAGTACAACAGTATCCACATCATCATAACTCCACAACAAACAGAACATTCTGAACCACATTAATGGTATGCATGCAATGTTAGTTAGTGCTGGTCATGACAAGAGCTTGCTTTACTTCTCTTGCAAGATTTTCTTTAAACTATGTAGTCTGACATTACACCAGGTATTCCTCCCAGTGGTTAACAAATGCATAATTAAGGTAAAAAATGTTCTATGTAACAAATGCTTCCACAGAGTACTCTGTTTCCAACACAAAACTTAATATCTTATATGTTGTAAAATAAGGCTGACAATTAATCATGAACTTCAGAACTACAGCATGACTGTAGAAACAAGTCTGACCCCCATGACCATTCATAATGATTTTCATTACAAATTAAATTTTGAAACCACATAATAATAATTGTTGGAATGTAACACAAAAGCATGGCAGAATGTGCTGAAAGCCACATAAAAAGCGTAATTACAATGCAACACAATTCTCTATTCTATTAGTGATCTAATAATTATGAAAGGATGTACCAGTATATACGATTAATTTCAAAAATATCAATCTGGTATCTTCTTACAACGAGTTTTTTACAGAGGTACCGGTATTCCATCAATTTTACCTTTCCAATCACTAAAATATACACAAAAAAGCTCCATTAATTGTAATATTCCCTGTATAAACACACAAACACATGGGAAGAAAAACAGTGGCATGTTATCATAGCAGGAGGGAATGACGTCTATAAAAATGATCTGAGTAGAGCAACATATACCCTAGAATCATTGCTAAAATGCAGGGGAAAGAAATGTGATGGTTGTAGGAATTCCTCAAAGGCATAATTTAATTCCTAAAGTGTGCTTAAACACAGAAATACAGAGAGCAAATCAATTGCTCACTGAAATATGTAAAACATACTATGTGTTTTATATAAATGTGAATTACTTAGAGAGAGACTGTTACACTAAGCATGGTAAGCACATGAATGGCAAAGGTAAGAGAATTATCTGCCAAAAGATTTCTGATGTAATAGCAGAATCAGAACGCGAAGAGGAAATAGACACTGAAGCACCGACAACAACAAACACCTCTGCAGATATGACAATGTCCATTCCAACTTTTGTGCCTGATCGAACCTCAACAAAACCAATAATGCCAACAGTCCTAGCAATTGAAAATTCACCCCTAGCTGAAAGTTTACCAGCAACAAGGACTCCCATATCAACATCACCTACAAGATTAAAAGTCACACCTACAACAGCAGTAACAACACCTATATCAATGACTATCATCCCAGCAACGGGAGGACATTCAGCAATTCCAGTGAGGGGAAATTTAAGGTGACTATCTCATATGCAAGATTTTTTTATTTCCAAAAGGCCTCAAGACCAAATAAGGATAAATAGTGCACTTATCAACAACACTTCCAGTAGAAGTCCTTGCAGTAAACACAGAAACCACATCAGCATCAACCATACAAGAAGAACAACCAAAGAAATAGAGAACTGCCCCCTTTCACCATCAGGACATTTTCTTATGACCAACGGAGAAAACCAACTCACACTTCAAGATGAGAAGGAAGATTTCCCACATAATTTAAATTTAGGAATAAAGGTAAGTGGTCAACCAAGTACAATCAGAATAAACCTAAAATCTCACTAGGTCACTCTTGTTCATCAGAATATAGTCACTTAGGAAAAAAGTAAGACAGCTAGAAATCTTGCTATCAAGTAAACTCAGATATGTTTATGTACTTTGGTTAACTGATTGCTGCCTGAAAGAAAATGAGTTAAAGACAGTGAAAATAACGGATTTTGTGTTAGAAACACAAACACGTAGAAATCAGTTTACATGTGCAGGGCACTGCATATACATATAGAAAGATATAAAATTAAATGACTTAGACAATGCTGAATACTTAAAAACTGAGAAAGATTTTGAAATATCCGATATAGAAATTCCAGCATTCAAGTTAATTGTAATATCTTTATATACACTCCTGGAAATTGAAATAAGAACACCGTGAATTCATTGTCCCAGGAAGGGGAAACTTTATTGACACATTCCTGGGGTCAGATACATCACATGATCACACTGACAGAACCACAGGCACATAGACACAGGCAACAGAGCATGCACAATGTCGGCACTACTACACTGTATATCCACCTTTCGCAGCAATGCAGGCTGCTATTCTCCCATGGAGACGATCGTAGAGATGCTGGATGTAGTCCTGTGGAACGGCTTGCCATGCCATTTCCACCTGGCGCCTCAGTTGGACCAGCGTTCGTGCTGGACGTGCAGACCGCGTGAGACGACGCTTCATCCAGTCCCAAACATGCTCAATGGGGGACAGATCCGGAGATCTTGCTGGCCAGGGTAGTTGACTTACACCTTCTAGAGCACGTTGGGTGGCACGGGATACATGCGGACATGCATTGTCCTGTTGGAACAGCAAGTTCCCTTGCCGGTCTAGGAATGGTAGAACGATGGGTTCGATGACGGTTTGGATGTACCGTGCACTATTCAGTGTCCCCTCGACGATCACCAGTGGTGTACGGCCAGTGTAGGAGATCGCTCCCCACACCATGATGCCGGGTGTTGGCCCTGTGTGCCTCGGTCGTATGCAGTCCTGATTGTGGCGCTCACCTGCATGGCGCCAAACACGCATACGACCATCATTGGCACCAAGGCAGAAGCGACTCTCATCGCTGAAGACGACACGTCTCCATTCGTCCCTCCATTCACGCCTGTCGCGACACCACTGGAGGCGGGCTGCAGGATGTTGGGACGTGAGCGGAAGACGGCCTAACGGTGTGCGGGACCGTAGCCCAGCTTCATGGAGACGGTTGCGAATGGTCCTCGCCGATACCCCAGGAGCAACAGTGTCCCTAATTTGCTGGGAGGTGGCGGTGCGGTCCCCTACGGCACTGCGTAGGTTCCTACGGTCTTGGCGTGCATCCGTGCGTCGCTGCGGTCCGGTCCCAGGTCGACGGGCACGTGCACCTTCCGCCGACCACTGGCGACAACATCGATGTACTGTGGAGACCTCACGGCCCACGTGTTGAGCAATTCGGCGGTACGTCCACTCGGCCTCCCGCATGCCCACTATACGCCCTCGCTCAAAGTCCGTCAACTGCACATACGGTTCACGTCCACGCTGTCGCGGCATGCTACCAGTGTTAAAGACTGCGCTGGAGCTCCGTATGCCACGGCAAACTGGCTGACACTGACGGCGGCGGTGCACAAATGCTGCGCAGCTAGCGCCATTCGACGGCCAACACCGCGGTTCCTGGTGTGTCCACTGTGCCGTGCGTGTGATCATTGCTTGTACAGCCCTCTCGCAGTGTCCGGAGCAAGTATGGTGGGTCTGACACACCGGTGTCAATGTGTTCTTTTTTCCATTTCCAGGAGTGTAGATATCCAGATAGCCACTTTAAAAAAATTCAACACTCAGCTTCATACTTTACTAAATAAAGTAGTAACAACCAAAATAACAGTTCTTATATGTGGAGACCTAAACGTAGACTTTAATAAGCCAAGAAATTCAAAATCTGAGTTGATGAACATATTGACAGCCAATAATTTGGAGATTATAATCCACTCTACTACACGTGAAATGAGTCATTCTAGTACTACTATAGACCAAATAATAATTAGCTCTAAAACAATATATAAATCAGTCGTAATTAAAGCTGGACTTTCAGTCCGTCATGGACAGACTATAAGTTTTTTCGTAAACACTAATTCTTCTTATAATTATATGAGGAAGACTACACACATAGATAGAACTTTCAGTAATGGAGCAGTACAAACATTTCAGAATTATGTCCAACAAAAATCATGGGAGCTACTTTATGGAATAGAAAATATTTCTGTAAAAATTCAGACATTCTTGAATATATTCAAATATTATTTTCATCTTGCTTTTCCACAGAAAGCCAAAACAAACCAAACCACTAAATGCAAGAAATGGATTAATAGTGGTATAAGGAAATCTTGTGCTAGAAAACGCCAGCTACACAGTATTGCTAGAAGTTACAACACAACTCTGGAGTTTGATAGTTACTTCAAAAAATATAAATCTATCTTAAATAAAATAATAAAGGAGGCAAATAAACAAAACAATGACAAATACATTGAAAAAGGTTCAAACAGAACCAAAGCAATCTGGCAAGTTGTATAGAAAGAAACCCTATCTGACAAAAATAGAGCGAATAATATTGTTATAAAGGCTGACTAGGAAAACATTAATAACCCAGAGCAAGTAATTAGTTTACTGAGACCTTAGCTCACCTATGTGACCTATCTTTTTCTATAGGAACTTTTCCTTCATATTTGAAAATAGGAAAAGTAAAGCCATTGTACAAGAAAGGGAACAAAGAAGATATTTCCAAGTACAGACCATTGGCACTTTTGTATGTTTTCTCAATAATATTAGAAAGACTCTACAATAAGGGACTAACAGACTTCTTAGAGGATAATGGAATTCTGTCAGAATCTCAACATGGATTTAGAGCAAACTGTTCAACCAAATCAGCAGTTCACTCCTTTCTATTTGATGTACTGTTACCATTAGGCAACAAAAAACTTACCATGGGCTTATTTTTAGATTTGTCAAAGACATTTGACACCATAAACCATGATAAATTGCTACACAAGCTAGAAAATCTCGGCATCAGAGAAACAGCTAACAATTGGCTAAGCTCTTATCTTAAGAACAGGGAACCATATGTGGAAATAGATCAGGAAAGGGATAAAGTCATTAGGAAATGTAATTCCAAGCCATTGACTGTTAAATATGGTGTGCCACAAGGATCAGTAATAGGTCCTGTTCTGTTCTCACTTTGTGTAAATGACCTAAACATAAGCAGGGACAGCAGTAAAGTATTTCAGTTTGTTGATGAAACAAACGATCTAATTACAGGAAAGACAGAAGAAACCCTCGTAAAAAACATAAGAGAAGCCACTGACAAACCAACATGTTATGTTGATTAAAAAATTAACAATAAACACTGGAAAAACTGTAGCTATGTGTATACACACAACACAAAGAAAAAAAACCTGATATCGCCCAATCTAGAGCTATATGGACAGTCAATTACCAAAACAGTCTGTAGCAAATTTCATGGACTTCATCTAGAAGAGAACTTGAAATAGATATTGAGCAAATGAACAAAAAATTATGTACTTCTTGTTCTGTGCTGCATACATTAAAAAAATTATACCAGCTACAACACATGTATATTATGCAGTCATACAATCTCACGCCCAGTATGGGATTATGTTCTAGGGAAATTCTGGAGATGCCATCAAAAAATCCAAAATTCAAGAGAAAATTATAAGAATAATAGAAGGGGTAGATAATCAAAAAAGGGTGATCCTGCATTTTTCCTTGTATATATGTTCTTGAAAATATAATGTATTTAAAACAAAAATTACCCACAAAAAGACCACTCATCATTCAAAATCACATAATACACACTAAGGTATAATATAAAAATTAGATATACATGTTCAAAGTGGCAACACAAAATTATTCCAAAACAGTCATATCCATCACAGTATCAAACTAGACTATACATTACCAGATACCATTAAACACATACAGAACATTGGTCACTTCAAATCTAAATTGAAGTCATGCTTGGTTGACCACTGCTTTTACACAGGAAATGAATATCTACAAAAATAAATTTTTCTATGTTAACTCTTTGAAGGGCAGGCAGAACTGTAACTAACCACATAAGTAGACGGTTTCAATGGGCGGTAGTCACTGTGGCTAACCACATAATATTTTCACCCTTTACCGCTCAGGGGCCAGTAGTCTCTCTGCCAACCACTTAATTGTTGCCTAAAGTGCCGCTAGATGGCAGTGCAGGTCTTCTGCGCGAATTTTGCCGCGATTTCAGAACAATAGTTGATACTTCTTCATTGTTAGCACTGTTCTGGGAAGCGGCGTACAGTATTCTCTGTAGCTCTTCTTTATACAACTATTTTTGGTAAGTAATTGCTTATATTTATGTGTTGAACACATATAAGTCTACGTGTAATGTAACTTTAAATTGAAATAGAATTTTCCATGTTTTACAGACAAATTTCTGTGTGGTTAGTGCTGCTAACCACCGCCCTTCTGCTCCACCCAGTGTATTTTCTTCGTCTCAATCGAATATGTCTAGCCGAAAAGGAATAACTGAGGACGAATGTTACCGAATTTAATTTGAAGAAATATCTTCTAGTGACAGCATTGTTGACAGTGATGGAAATGACCCCACATTCACGACAAGCTGTGCAAGTTCTAGTCTTGTGTGCTGTCGTGTGGTTCTAAATTTAACCAGTTTGTCTTCATGGAAGGAATCATATTATTTTCATTGACAATTATTTTACATCATATTATCTGTTCAAGGACCTAAAATCCAATGGTGTGTACGCTTGTGGAACAATAAATCCAAGAAGGAAAAACATACCAAAACTCAAGGAGGAAAAGGAACTGGAAAGAGGGGAATTCACTTACAAAATAAGCAATGATGGCATAATAATCTATAGATGGAAAGATAACAGTGCAGTCAGCTCGATTTCAACATGTCATTCACTATCAGATGTGTCCACAGTAACTCGAAAAATGAAAGATGGAACAATAACCAATATCACTTGTCCACTTGTATTGAAAGACTACTGTTCCAGTATGAACTATGTGGAAAATTTTGATCAACTAAAGTCAGACTATGCTATTGACAGAAAAAGCAAGAAATGGTGGATGAGATTGTTTCTTCACTTTTTAGACTGCTGTGTGACAAACGTGTTCATTGTGCACAAAGAAATCGAAATGGAGCAGTTCTCCAATAAAGACTTCCGTCGAGAGGGTACAAAATCTTGTTGGCTCCCAAAATAGTTTCAGTGGCAGCTAATTTTGCTTCTATATCCCAAAGTAGTATAGCAACCTAGACCAAATCACACAATCCACACGTAGACGAAAGTATCCACCACGAAAGCAGTAAACAACAACCAATTCAATCATCATCTAGAAGGTGCGCAGTCTGCAGTTCAAAGAAAAATCCATTGGGAACAGTGTGGATGTGTTCAGTGTGCAAAGTACCTTTGTGTCTGAGAGCAGGCAAGAACTGTTTCAAGACATACCAAGAAAATTAAAAACTAGTTATTTCAAAGTTCAACCACCAAATATCGAATTTGTACGCTGTAATGGGGTGGTGGTTACCTTTAGTGACCACATTTAATGTTAATATTTTGTTGTTGTTTAAGCGCATTTTTACAAACACAATGTATAAAACATGTCAAGACAATAAAACAAATGTGTTACAAGTAAAAGAAACTTGAAATTTGCAAATAATTTTTCTTTCCCCACTAGGGTAAATTTTAGTGTTGTCTACCTGCCCCTCAAAGTGTTAACCCAATGCAAGCTACCCCATAGTTCTATTTCAAATGACAGTACTGATTCAATGTGTACAACATAAAACATTTTGAGCACTTTAATACTTACAGTATTGGCTGATTTCTGTAGTACATAGCAGCCTGAATTTAATTAACTGTTTGTAGTACTGATGTGCTCTGTCCATATTAATTTACCATCAAGGTAGAGACTCAGTAATTTTACACATGGTACTTGTCAAGTTTGTTTTCCTTGGTTTTTAATACTGACTCATTATCTTTTGGCTGACTGATTTTAAAGCTCTTGATGTTTGTTCTTCATAGTCTATTACTTCTAAACCAGTTTTCTAGACTGCATAATATCCTTTCAGCTACCTGTATGGCTTCTTCTAGATCCATTCCATTGCTTAAAATGTTTGTGTCATCCGCAAATAGTATTGATTCCTATTAAATTCCATTTGGTAGGTCATTAATATATATGAAGTACAGCAGTGGCCTAGAATACTTACCTATGGCATGTCATTTTGGATCATCTGTATGTCTGAGGAGTATTTATTTCTCTCCTCATCTGTTAGTTCTACTTTTTGGTGTCTGTCCGTTAAATAGGATTTTCAGGCAATGTAAACTCTAGGTAGTAATATTAACATGTAGGAAGAGACCAATTGCTACTTACCATAAAGGTAACAAGCTAAATTGCAGACAGGTACAGTCAAAATGCACTTACACATAATTTTTCAGTCTCAGCCATCATTGGAAAGGTTGAAAGCTTATGTGTAGTCATCTTTTAATCATGCCTGTCTGCAACTAAGCATTTTATGTTTATTGTAATTTGCAATTTATCTTTTCCTTCATTGTTAAGTAGGATTTTGTAATATTGAATGTCCCATCTCTTTGAGGGGCAATCTTTAGCAGCCCTAGCATGCTCCCAGTTTGAAACATCTGTGTCTTTTTCCTATGGAGCTGTCTTAATTCCTTGATGTATACCAGTCATTTACAGACCCAGGGTGACTTACAGAACAAAATTTCATGCTGCTATTGCCAACAAAGACAGGAACATGCTGGATGTAGTGGACTGAAACTTGTGACTTTGACTCTCCAAATGCAATGAGCAGAACAGAGGCCACCTTCAAGATATCATTTTCAAAACATATTGGAATACAATTTTATATGTTATTCTATGTAAAAAAAAAGAGAATTAAATTGATATCTCTAGTTCGTTCTGTTTTATGATTTTTTTAAATAGGGAAGTTCCCTTGACACACCCTGTACAATATAAGGTTTTACAATAAACTACATTATAGAAAAATTCCAACTTACAAAAACATACTGAAAGATTCCTACTATTTACTTTTGATAAATATCACTTCACAAATTGTAATTCTTTTCACAGCTAAATTCTTTCACAAGAAATATTCTACTAGTATAATATGAGTATTTCTACTACACAATTCTCTCACAAAAATATAAAGTAACTAATCACTATCTACCTTCAAAATTATTAATTACTATGACATAATACTACATCTAATCAACATAAGTGGAACATATTCAGGTCTTGAAACATTCTTGCAGGAGATTACACAAAATTAGCCATTAGTTAGTCACAGTGTCTTTTGGAATATGTTAATTACTGTTATACCACACAGTATTACTCAGCAAAAAGCAATGACAAGTAATCTTTAAGCAAACACAGAGTATTTCAATTTTAAACTTCACCAAAATATGAAATATGCCACCGTTCTCACATCATTAAGTCATCACAATGTATTGCTTTCCCCAACACTGACCACTACAAAGAATAAACAGGAAATTAAAGAGTGTAACAAATCCTCAGATCATCACAAGCCGACATAATCCATAGCATTAACTACTACATAGTAAAATCAGTAAGTGACAATGATTAATACAATATATTTATCAGGATACTGCAAGATAGAGACGAAAACAAAGTTCTCAGACAATCAAGCCATCATAATACATCTCGATCACTAACACCAATCATTAAACAGTATAAACGGTAATCTAAACAGTATCCACATTTACATCATACTCTGTAACCCATCTAATGGTGTGTGGCAGAGGGTACCTCTAGTGCCACTAACTGATCCCCACTTCCCTGCCCCACTCACGAATGGCAAATGGGAAAAATGGTTGTTGCTAAGCCCTTGTATTAGCTCTAATTTCTCAAATTTTCTCGTCATTTCACAACATGTGTGTGGGAAGAAGTAATACATTGTCTGACTTTTTTGGGAAAGTGCTGTCACAAAATTCCAATAGCAAATCTTTCTGTGATGTACACTGCCTTTTTTGTAATATCTGCCACTGAAGTTTGTTGAGCATCTCTGTAATGTTCCCATGCTGACTAAATGATCCTGTAACAAAAAGAACCACTCTTCATGGGAACTTTTCCATCTCCTCTATCAGTCCTATCTTGTAAGGATTTCAGACTGACAAACAATATTCAAGAATCAGTAAAATAAGTTCATTGTAGGCCAGTTCTTTCATGGATAAGTTACATTTTCTTAAGACTCTTCCTAAGAATCTCAATCTGGCATCGGCTTTTCCTACTATTTGTTCCACACTGATCGGCCAAAACATTATGACCACCTGTGTAATAGCACGTTGTTCATCTTTTCATACACAATACAACAGAGATTCTGCTTGTCATGGATTCTACAAGTCCTTGACAGGATTCCAGAAGTATGTGGCACCATATGTCTATGCACATATCAAGTAATTCTCACAAATTACGGGATCGGGGATTACAAGCACACAGCTGGCATCTGATATGTGATACAGATTGGGCACATTCACTAGCCAGAACATCAATGTCAGTTCACTATAATACCTCTCAAACCAATGTAGCATGATTCTAACCTTGAAACATGGACAGTTATCTTGCTGGAAGATGTTATCATTGTAAGGGGGAGGCTTCCAGCATGAAGTGATCAGGATGTCTGCAATAATATTCACATAGTTCACTGCTGTCATGATGCCTTTGGTTACCACCACAGATCCGATGCAAGCTCGATTCAATGCACCACATAGCATAATTCTGCCCTCACCAGCCTGCATCTGTAGAACAGTGCATGTTTTGTGCAGCCATTCACCTGGATGATGGTGTGTAAGGATGCAACCATCAATCTGATGTAACAAGAAATGCAGTTCATTTGACAGGCAACACATTTCTATTGATCCACAGTGAAAACTCAGTGATACTCTGCCCACTGCAATCATAACTAATAGTGTTGTTGGATCAACACAGGAACACATAGGGGTTATGTGATTTGGAGCTCCATGTTCAACAATGGCCTTTGAACAGTGTCCTCTGAGTGATAGCACCAGCATTGTCCTCTGTCATCAGTTCTGCCACAGATAGCTGCATATCCTGAATTATAAAGTGGATGATACTCTGACCTCTACATTTTTTGATGAGACGTGGTCAGCCAATACTATAAAACCTACTCATTATTTCACCATCCTTCAACCACTTTCCATAGGTGCTCACGACTGTAGTATGCCAACAGCAAATTAGCTTTGCGGTTTCAGAGATTCTCATTTCCAGCTTCAGCGCCACAACTATAACACCTTTCTCAAAACTGCTTATATCTGTGAATTTCTACATTTGTGATCTGTGTGTTCACTATGATGACTGCCCATTCATCTCTGTACTGCTTACATTTTTCCCTTAGTGCATTATGTGCCCACATCACCACCAAGAGGCATTCAGCCTCACAGTGGGCGGTGGTCATAATGTTTTGGCTCATCAGTGTATGTGGTCATTTCACCTAAGATCTGTCTGGATAGTTACTCCTAGATATTTTATTGTAGATACTTTTTCCAGCAATTTGTCATCAATAATGTAGTTGTACAATAGTGGATCCCTTAAGACAGTATAATGCAAAATAATCCATAGTATAAAATTCTGTTTAGGTAAATGAGTATGTCAACAAGCATTACATTAACATAATTCCTTGCACTAACTGCTACACAACATAATTAGTAACTAATTCAGTGTAATACAACATATTTCCTGGCAGTGCAACAGAATTCTTACGAATAATTATTTCACAATTTAAGCAAGTTTCACAATTTAAGCAAATTAAAAAAAGTAATTAATGACATCATTTAGCATTTACCATGAGAGTGATAAAACTATTTAATGTTCGTAGCACAAACCATTACATAACATTATCTGCAAGTCACTCTGAATTACACATCATATTTTTCAACATAAATCTTGAGGATGGCAAAAACAATAAGTATTCAAAGCTCAAAATCAATCATACTATGAAATAAGGTTGTTCAAACCTAGAGTTAATATCAGGGAGAGTAGTGGCAATTACAAGTCATCCTGCAAAGCATTACAGAGTGCTTCTCTGAGAACTACTTAGAACACATAGTTCAGAACCCCACTCATGATGAAAATATATTAGATATAATGGCAACAAACACACCTGGCCTCTTTGAGAATGTCCATATCAAAACTGGTATCAGTCACTAAGAGGAAGTCATGGCAACAATGATTACCAAAGTACAAAGGGCAACTAAAGTAACACATACCTTCAGTAAACTAGATAGAAAAGGAGTAGCATCATATCTCAATGAGGTACTTGAAACTTTCAGCACAGGCTCAAGTTTAAAAGAATAATCGACTGTGCATTGGACAGGTATGTACCCAGTGGAACAGTTTGTGATTTTTGGGGGGAAGAGGGTGGGGGGGGGGGGAGGGAGAGATGGTCCATGAGATATAGCCACTGTAAAGAAACTTCTACAGGAACAGAGACTACTGCATAATAGGTATTTGAATGATCTTTCACAAAACCCAAAGAAATTATGGTCATACGTAAATGGTATTAGTGGCACCAAAGTTAGAGTACAGCCTCACACAGATGAGACAGGAACTGAAACTGAGGGTAGAAAAGCAAAAATGCTTATCACAGTTTTTAAATGTTCCTTTACAAAGGAAAAACCAGGAGAAATGACCCAATTTAATCCTCGTAGCACTGAAAAGGTGAGTGAAATAAGTACTAATGTTAGTGGTGTTGGGTACAGATTCTATATTGATTTTACAGATGAATTATCCCCTCTTCTAACTACAATCTATCATATACTGCTCAAACAAAAAGCAATGCTCAGTAATTGGAAGAAAGCACAGGTCACAGCTGTTTGCAAGAGGGGAAATAGAAGCGACCCACAAAACAACTGTCCAATGTCCTTGACATTGATTTGTTATAAAATCTTAGAACATATTTTCAGCTCAAGCATAATGTAATATCTTGGACAGAATGACCTCCTCCATGCTAACTAGCATGGATTCCAAAAACATCAATCATGCGAAACTCAACTCCTACATTTCTCACATGACATACCAAAAGCTTTGAATCATGGCAGCTAGGTAGACAAAAGTATTTCTTGATTTCTGAAAAGCATCTGATTCAGTACCATACTCATTGTCAAAAGTATGGTCATATGGGGTATCAAGCAAAATTTGTGATTGGATCGAGGATTTTTTGGTAGGGAGGCTGCAGCATGTCATTTTGGATGGACAGTCATCCTGAGAGATAGAAGCAACATCAGGCATGCCTCAGTGAAGTGTGTTGGGTCCTGTGCAGCTCATGTTATCTATTAATGCCCTTGCAGAGAATATTAACGTAACCTCAGACTTTTTACAGATCGTGCAGTTATCTATAATAGAAAGCAGCTGCATGGATATTCAGACAGATCTTGATAAGAATTCAAACTGGTGCAAAGATTGGCATCTTGCTTCAAATGTTCAGTAATGTAAAACTGTGCACTTCACCGAATAAAAATGAGTAGTAGCCTATGGCTATAATATCAGTGAGTGACAACTGGTGTTGTACTTTGTAGGGATATAAAATGGAATGAACACACGAGCTCAATTGTGGGTAAAGCAGGTGGTAGACTTTGGTTTCTTGGTAGAATGCTGGGGAAATGCCATCAGTCTACAAAGGAGATTGCTTAAAAATCAGTCATGCAACCCTTTCTACAACACTGCTTATGTTTGTGCGACTCTTACCAAATAGGACTAACAAGGGATTTTGAATTTTAACAAAGAAGGGCAGCACAAATGGTCACAAATTTGTTTGATCCATGGGAGAGAGTTACATTGATGCTGAAGCCACTGAACGTGCAGACTCTTGAAGATATATGTAAACTATCCCAAGGAAACTACTTAAAAGGTTTCAAGGACCAGCTTTAAATGATGAGTCTAGTAATATACTACAACCTGCCAGGTGTCACTCCTATAGGGATCATGAGGACAAGATTAATTACAGGACACACAGGACCATTTAAACAATTATTCTACCCATACTCCATAAGTGAATGGAATAGGAAAAAACTTAATAAATGGCACAACGGTCATGCCCTCTGCTGTGCATTTCACAGTGGTTTATTGAGTATAGATGTAGATGTAGAAACAAACAAAAGTGGTATTTAAATCGTAACATAAACAGACAAAAGTATCAAGTAAACATCTAGTTGTCTTAGTATGGCATAAATTCTGACATGAACCTGAACAGAGCAAAATTACAACTTCATGCAGTGAACAAAGTAAAGAAGCAGTCTTTCATATATCACGTGGAGTCAAATCTGCTTTAGCACTTTTGTTTCTACACTATACATTAATCTATCTGCTGCCTCCTTAGCCTTCTTAATTAACACAATCTGTGGTACATGACATTCTCATATTATTCTACTTTCACATCTTACATCTCCTGGAATCTGCTTTCAAATGGAAGATATGTGATATTTGGTGATAACAAATATAACTCCACTTGTACAAACTAATATTATAATTTCTTGTAAGGTAATTGACAGCTGAACATTAAGTAGTTTTTAAATTAAAATGAAACATTTTACACGAATTAAAAACATTATCACAAAGATCTTTTGCATTGTATTTTATAATGGTTGCAAAATTCACTTCAACACGTTTTCCACCAGTAAACTTGTAGCTGACTACAAAATTTGTATAGTATTCTGCATACATAATTGTTTTTACAAAATTTAGGTAGATTCCCCCCTCAAAAAATTTCTGTTTAATACAAGTAAACACTTTATCTCATTGTTACTATTATTATCCTTACTCAAAACATGTATTTCTGCACAGTCATTATGTGAAATAATTACTTATCATTAATATTAACTACATCATGTTTGTTAACATTTTCTACTTAAACCACAATATTTTGTTCATTTACTTAAACAGAGTCCCTATTGACAGTTACTGATTGTTCACAAACTGCTAACTTGACATTTACCATATGAATTATTCTGGATTTCACATATTGTCCGCAAAGTTTTGTTTACACCTTCAGTCAAGTCTCTTAACCAGTCACTTTATGATTTTAATCATTTTGTCAAGTTTATCGGTAGTTTCTCTGACATTAAAATTCTTTCCATTTATTTTTCAGTTAGACATTTCATTTCATTATCATTTTATTATCTTCCTGTATATCATTTACATGATGTAGGAATTGTCACAACAAAGTTATCATACTAGTACAAGTACTACAGACATAATAATGGAATATCACTTTCAAGGCATTTTTTTAAAAGTACAAATTTAGACATATAAATTAAATTTTTTGGCAATAAATTTACACATAATCAAAGTACTCATCTACATCATAGAAAGTTTTGCTTAAAAGGTAATTTTTAAGCTCAGTCTTAAATTTTACTTCATCTATTATTGCCTTCATGTACACTGGCAGAGCATTGTAAACTTTTATTCCAAAATAACTTACATGCTTTTGGGTTTGTGTTGTCCTTACCCTTTCTACATACAAATTCTTACAAGTTCTAGTATTATAATTATGGCAGTCCTCATTTGTACGTAGATTTTTCATATGTGCTCTTGTACACAGAATGCTTTTAAAAATATACAGTGATGGTATTGTGAGTATTTGCAGTTCTTTGAAAAGGGGCCTACAATGAGTTCTTGGAGAGTTATGTGTTATGATTCGTATTGCTCGTTTCTGAAATTTGAAGATATCTGTTAAGCTTGATTTAGTTTTACCCCAGAACACTATGCCGTAAGACACGATGGACTGAAAGTAAGCAAAATACACTAGTCTAGTACAGTCTGTGCTGCATACTCTAGATAATATCCTCAATGCAAAACATGCCGAATTGAGCCTTTGGGATAAGTACTTGAGATGGTCTTTCCAGCTTAAGTTTTGATCAATGTGCATTCCCAAAAACTTTGTGGATTGTACACTCTCTATCTTCTTATCCATTAGTTTTAACTGGAGGTCCATATCTTGAGTTGCTTTGCCATACTGTATATAATTTGTTTTACTTAGATTAAGTGTTAACTCATTAGCATTAAACCAATGTTGAATATATTTCAGGACTATATCAGTTGTGGTAGTTAATGATTTTTTATCATCACTTATAATTATGCTAGTGTCATCTGCGAACAACATTATTTTGGTAGAAATATTAGGATTTTTTATGTCATTTATATAAAGCAAGAATAATAAGGGACCAAAAACACTGCCCTGTGGGACACCTATTTCCAATTTCTTTGCATCTGAGACCCACTTGATTTTCTGATTTTTATGTTCTGCGATGATTTCTACTACCTGAGTTCTATCTTGAAGGTAAGATTCAAACCACTGCTTCACAACTCCCCTTACACCTATTGCCTCCATCTTGTTTAACAGAATTTTGTGATTTACTGTATCAAAAGCTTTAGATAAATCTAAGTTAATTCCCACTACACATTTTTTAGTGTCGAGACTCCTGACAATCTCTTTGGTATAGGCATGGATAGCTGATTCTGTGCTGTGGCCCAAGCGAAAGCCATGTTGATTGCAGTTTAGAAGTTTGTGAGCATCTAAGTAATTTATGAGTCTGGTTTTCATTAATTTCTCTAGAATTTTTGAAAATGATTGGAGAAGGGATATTGGTCTATAATTTTCTACCTTGTATGGATCTCCTTTTTTAAACAGAGGTCTAACCTTAGAGATTTTCAACCTCTCAGGAAAAACACCTTCACTGAAAGACAAATTGGCAATATGTACCAGGGGCTTTATAATTTGATTGGCAACTTTTTTTATTATTGACACAGGCACTTCATCCACACCTGCAGACATTTTTGATTTTAGACTCTTTATCACCTTTAATATTTCATTATCATTTGTGGGAGTTAACAACATACTACTGTCTACTTTTGGGGCTGTTAAAGTCTCATGTTTGGTAAAGTTTTTACTTAATGACACTGGTACACTTAAAAAGTAATTATTAATGTAATTTGCCAGAGTTTCATCTTTTAATTCAATATTTTCACTATTTTTTAGTACTATTTCCTGATCCTTGAGGCCCTTACCTGTTTCCCTTTTCACAATTTCCCAAATAGTTTTTGATTTATTGTCTGATTTTCTTATTAATTTATCATTGCTTAGTAATTTTGCTTTTGTAATTACTTTTCTATATATTTTTTTGTAATTTGTTACATATTCTTTAAACTTGGGGTCAGTCCAACTTTTCAGTCTATAGTTAAGCATTTTCATGGTCCTGGAGGAATTTATAATACCTGTTGTGATCCAGGAGTTAGCATGTGTATGCCCAAATGTGTTTGTTTTGACAAGTTTCTTAGGAAAACACATTTCAAAATTCAACATAAACAGGGAAGAAAAAACATTATATGCAGTGTTTGTGCTAGTTTGTAACAGTACTTCTGCCCATGATTGGTTAGTCAGTGTATTTATGAAGTGACTGCAACTATTTGTGGAGAAGGTTCTTTTGTACATTTGGTATGAACTATTTTTGGTCACAGGGGCTATGGAAAATTTAAGGATAAGTGCATTGTGATCAGATATTCCTAGGTCAACATTTATTACATCTATATCTGTGGCATCTATATTTGTGAAGATATTATCTATGAGACTTTTTGAAGAGTTTGTTATTCTTGTAGGGTTAGTTACATGTGGATACAAATTGAAGCTATGTAAAACATTCAGGAACTGATCTTTGGATGCACCTTCAGTCAATAAGTTGACATTAAAATCTCCACTTATAATTATTGTTGATTTTTTATGATGTAATATTTTGAGCAATGCCTCTAACTTATTTCTAAAAATTTCAGGATCACCACATGGTGATCTGTGCACTGACATTATTATTAATTTACTCTTTTGCATATTCAACTGTATTGCTGCAGCCTCAAAATGTTTTTCTTCATTCAAGGATTCAGTTACAGTCATATTTTTAACCTTTACTCCAGGTTTTACATAAATGCAAACACCACCATGTCTTGTTTCCTTCCTGCAAAAATGGCTTACTAATTTGTATGGAGAAATGCAAATATTTTCCAGTTCATAACTCATGCACCAATGTTCTTGAATGCAAATACAATCTATACTAGCTTCACTGGCTGCAATCTCAAGTTCTAATATTTTATTTTTAATGCACTGTATGTTAAGGCTCATTATTTTTAAATTATTGACATTAGATTGAGAGGAGTTTGTACTCATGTTTCCCAATGTTACCGGCTGTTCCTTGCTGAGGCTGGGTACCAAAAATCCTTAAGAATTACACGTTTCCTGCTCCTTGTATTTCTTACCCCTGGACGTGTCACCATACTTGTTGTATCTGTAGTTGTAGCTGCTGTTTCACTGGATGCTGGAGGTGTTTCTGAAGCTGATGATTCAGTGGATGTTGGAGATGCTGCCAGTTTTGATGCTGAATCTGGTTTTGTAAGGGATGTTCCATTTGATACTGGAACTTTTGCTGAAACTGTATTTTCGTTTAAATCTTGAACTACAGTTGGCACTGACGTTACTGTGGACGTTGAAGCTGTGTATGAAGCTGATAAATGATGCTCCGATGGTGTTGATTTTTCTTCTGTTGATGATATCTGAGTGGCATTTTGTACCACTGTTCTTGCCTCTGTTCTTCTGATTGATGGACTAGTCACAGATTCAGGACTTGATTTTGAACCTGCTGGGGAGGGTGGTACATCTGCTGCTGATGATAATGGTTCAGCTCTTTTTGATGATTTCGACACTACTGACAATTTGGCTGATGTGGCTGCTGTACTGGACGACACTTCAGATTTTTTTACTTCTTCTAACGTCAAAGAATCTTCTGTTGCTACCAATGATTGTGGGACATCAGCTCTTCCTGTTTCCACTAATGTTGATACTTTAATAAGGCCGTTTTCAGACAGTGTAATAGTGTTTCGTTCTACATGTCTCCCTACACATCATTTTTAGCACAATTTATGTATAAACATGGCAACGAGTTCTAATATTTAAATTTTCTAGTAGTCCAAAATTTCAAAATAAAAATGATCATCACATGCAAAGTCATTTTCACAGCACACAAGATAAAAATGGTGTCTTGTACTTATCTATTTTTGTGCTTGAAGTTCCAGTTCAGGCTGCTGGTAATACTTGTTTCCATTCCAGGTCTTCATCTTATTTTTGTATCCCTTTTTATCCATGCAATCCTTCACTAATTTTAGTTTTACTTCAAACCAAAGTTGCTGCAGAAATTGCATGTGCATTTTTAACATCACATTATTAACAAATACTTAAAGATCTCAGGTACACATCACAACTTCTTATGTCCAATAATTTCTAGTAATAGTAGCCATTATCTGACATTAGCAAAAATTAAGTTTGTGATTTTCAGGTGACTTAATTGGAAAAGATAGCAAACAAATGTCTTTGAAAGACAATTTCATGAAATAGTAACATAGAGTTTAATTAATTTTAATTGAAGTTTTTGGATGTAGAACGCTCATACACTGTTCCTTTTCTTCTTTTTTTTTTGTACGTATATTCTGACCCAACAACTATTTTCTTTTGGTCTTTCTATTTGTTCCAATTACACTGATTAAACACAAAACTTCTTACACTCCTCATTTTTACTTTTTACTGTCATTACAAAACTTTTTACAGCAACAATTAGACTACAATTTAACAGATGTTGAGTATGCACTGGTTTTGCTGAGTGGAGCCACCATGCTGTAAATAAATACATAACAATACCATTTTACAAATCCATTATTTAAACATGTGTATTTGTAAATATGTGACGGAAAATTATGAGTTGACAAATGTCTGAGTACAAGTTTAAGCTTTACTGTTAACAACAATATGTTTGCCATATTTACAATTCTGTTTAGTGTGCATTTTCACTATGTAAATTTTCAAATTAGGAACCATTAACAAATGCATTTGATTAATTTCAAGTTATACCTTAAATACAGGATGATTATGATGACTAATATTTTCACAGACTCTCGGTCAGTTGTTTAGAATTTACTACAGTTGCTTTGGAAATATACAGTTTGAGTGTACTATTAAACCAAATTAGTATTATGTCAATTTTCCAAAAGAAAATTTAAAATAACAGTATACTTTTGAGTTTGATAGCATATGTATGTTCTTACAACAGTAAAAAATTACTGACAGTGTATTAAAAGCAATTACAAAGCACTTCCATATTCAAGACCTCAGATCAGGTGCTTCATTAAACATAAGGATTGATTGTTACACTAGTCTGTTACATTACAGTACATAATTCTTACATGTAAAATTTTTTTTTTTGTTATATGTAACAGTGTTAGAGTCACATGAATAAATATTTTGCATGAAGTTGGTGGTGTGTAATGTAACAGACAGATTTACCAGTCAAACTATGTGATTATTTTAGTCATGGCTGTAATTTTCAGCAACTGTAATATTATTTATTCAGGGTAAATTTTCAGTCATCAGTTGTAAATAAATTTTATTGTGCTTTATGGTTTTGACAAATTAATTTGTCATCTTGAGAAGTCTACAAAATTAAGGACATTGTAAATCTTTAGACATAGGGTATGTCTAAAGATAGTATGAAAAATACATTAGAGAAACTTGCTTAGTTTAGCAAACAGTCAATATCTTATTCATAGAAGGAGAGTGGCATGGTATGTTCAGAAATGTGTGTATTATATGTGTTTATTTTAAATACCTATAAAATGTAGAAATTAGCCCATCCCTTTAATATATTGGATTATGTGTCACGTTTTTCTTCAAATGTGTTATATATAACTCATTTATATGCCTTGGTTATATTTTTTTACATATGCTTTTGTATATGATCCTTGCTGTTAGCACAACAGATACATAGATGTGATTCAGTTATTGTAAATCATCAGAGAGTTTTAAAATAATCAATTTCTGAACATAACTGTGGCATTATCCTTCAATGTAGAAGATATTGACTGTCTGCTAAAGTAAGTAATTTTCTGTACTATACTTTTTATATGTCACATAAATGCATAGCCAAGGTCTAAAGATTTATAATATCATTTTAATTGAATAACTTATCATTTTAATTGAATCAACTGTGGGTTCTTGGTGAAATATTGTAAATTAAATAAACAAACACTGCTTTTTAGCCTTGTTTCACAATTTATTATTAATGTTATTGCACAACCTAGGTTTCGTGTTATAAGCCCATTTTCAAGTACGTTACTGTTTCCCATAGATGATAACGCACAGATAAATGTGATGATAAGGCAAAGCTAATCTCAGCTTCTTAAGGTATCAATTTATATCTTAATGTACAATTACATCAGTGACCATTTATTAACAAATTACACACATTATTACACATTCACCAATTATGCTACAATGATTGGACTAAAGTTACCCATCAGCCAAGATATTTTTAACTACGATGGACCGGGACCCAAAAGTTTTGCTTCTATTCTGGGGTTGTGATCTCATCCAAAAGAGGTGAATAATTGAATTGGATTTGCTCATTTAATAATAGATGTGCGGATATACCCATATTTTTTAAAATTTCTAAAATTTCTAATTGGTCTAGTTTGGCCCCCTTTTCCTCTGTGTGTAGGACTGCTACATCTATTGTGTATTTGTGATTATTGTTCAGGCAATGTTCTACAAAGGCTGAATCAGGTTTCCTCAATATCCAGCTTTTCTGGACATTAGCTTAAAGATAGAAGACAGTAACCATAAATTTAAAATTTACCAAAAAGATTCCTTCACTGACCGATTTATCCCTGGTTCCTTGCAAAATCCTACAACCTACAAATACACAGCATTCCATCACTGTCTTCTTTCTATACCTATGTCACAAGAAGACACTGATCAGGAACTTAACACAATAAAAACGATAGCCATAAATAATGAATTTGACCCCAACACCACTGATCAAATTGATCCCAAATGAAAAACACAGAGAAACAGGAAAAGAAATATTGCAGATTACCTTTTATAAGGAAAAAATCAAATAGCATAAGTAACATCTTGAAGGCAAAGGGTTTCTCTGCGTTTTTCTATGTCCCACAGACAATAGGTAGTTTCTTGTTCAATGCAAAAGACTAACAACTAGCTATAAAAAAAGTGGGGTTTATAAAATCACATGCTGTGAGTGTCAGTCTTGCTACATTGGACAGAGGGGGAGATTCAGTCTCTGCAAGGCTTAAGGAACACCACAGAAGCTGGAGATTGAGGAAGCCTGATTCATCCTTTGCATAACATTGCCTGAACAAGAATCCCAAATACACAATAGATGTACAAGTCCCACACACAGAGGAAAAGGGGGTGAAACTGGACCAATTGGAACTTTTAGAAATTAAAAAACATCTGGGTATATCTGCAAACCTATTATTAAATGAGCAAACCCAATTCAACTATCCACTTCTTTTAGATGAGATCACAACCCCAGGATAGAAGCAAAACTTTTGGGTCCCAGTCCATCATATTTAAAAATATCTTGGCTGATGTATAACTTTAGTCAGGTCAGTGTAGTATAATTGGTAAATGTGTAATAATGTATGTAATTTGTTAAAAAATGGTCATTGATGTAATTGTACATTAAGCTATGGCTTGATACCTTAAGAAGTTGAGATTATCTTTACCTTGTCATCATGTTTATCTGTGCATTATCATCTTTGGGAATCAATAATGCACTTGAAAATAGTCTTATAACCCGAAACCTAGGCTGTGCATGTTTGTCTAGTTAATTTATAATATCCCTAATTTTGTAGGCTTTGAAGATGGCACATTAATTTGTTGAAACTGGTAAAGTGTAATACAATTTATTTTTCAACTGAAGACAAGAAAATACACTCCTGGAAATGGGAAAAAGAACACATTGACACCGGTGTGTCAGACCCACCATACTTGCTCCGGACACTGCGAGAGGGCTGTACAAGCAATGATCACACGCACGGCACAGCGGACACACCAGGAACCGCGGTGTTGGCCGTCGAATGGCGCTAGCTGCGCAGCATTTGTGCACCGCTGCCGTCAGTGTCAGCCAGTTTGCCGTGGCATACGGAGCTCCAGCGCAGTCTTTAACACTGGTAGCATGCCGCGACAGCGTGGACGTGAACCATATGTGCAGTTGACGGACTTTGAGCGAGGGCGTATAGTGGGCATGCGGGAGACCGGGTGGACGTATCGCCGAATTGCTCAACACATGGGCCGTGAGGTCTCCACAGTACATCGATGTTGTCGCCAGTGGTCGGCGAAAGGTGCACGTGCCCGTCGACCTGGGACCGGACCGCAGCGACGCACGGATGAACGCCAAGACCGTAGGATCCTACGCAGTGCCACAGGGGACCGTACCGCCACTTCCCAGCAAATTAGGGACACTGTTGCTCCTTG
The DNA here is from genome assembly GCF_021461395.2 of Schistocerca americana. Taxonomy (NCBI): domain Eukaryota; kingdom Metazoa; phylum Arthropoda; class Insecta; order Orthoptera; family Acrididae; genus Schistocerca; species Schistocerca americana. The sequence goes on along the minus strand of NW_025726082.1, from coordinate 3,965,820 downwards.
GGTATCGGCGAGGAGCATTCGCAACCGTCTCCATGAAGCTGGGCTACGGTCCCGCACACCGTTAGGCCATCTTCCGCTCACGCCCCAACATCGTGCAGCCCGCCTCCAGTGGTGTCGCGACAGGCGTGAATGGAGGGACGAATGGAGACGTGTCGTCTTCAGCGATGAGAGTCGCTTCTGCCTTGGTGCCAATGATGGTCGTATGCGTGTTTGGTGCCGTGCAGGTGAGCGCCACAATCAGGACTGCATACGACCGAGGCACACAGGGCCAACACCCGGCATCATGGTGTGGGGAGCGATCTCCTACACTGGCCGTACACCACTGGTGATCGTCGAGGGGACACTGAATAGTGCACGGTACATCCAAACCGTCATCGAACCCATCGTTCTACCATTCCTAGACCGGCAAGGGAACTTGCTGTTCCAACAGGACAATGCACGTCCGCATGTATCCCGTGCCACCCAACGTGCTCTAGAAGGTGTAAGTCAACTACCCTGGCCAGCAAGATCTCCGGATCTGTCCCCCATTGAGCATGTTTGGGACTGGATGAAGCGTCGTCTCACGTGGTCTGCACGTCCAGCACGAACGCTGGTCCAACTGAGGCGCCAGGTGGAAATGGCATGGCAAGCCGTTCCACAGGACTACATCCAGCATCTCTACGATCGTCTCCATGGGAGAATAGCAGCCTGCATTGCTGCGAAAGGTGGATATACAGTGTAGTAGTGCCGACATTGTGGATGCTCTGTTGCCTGTGTCTATGTGCCTGTGGTTCTGTCAGTGTGATCATGTGATGTATCTGACCCCAGGAATGTGTCAATAAAGTTTCCCCTTCCTGGGACAATGAATTCACGGTGTTCTTATTTCAATTTCCAGGAGTGTATATCCTTAAAAAAAATACAATAATTCCTGACATGTGCCTGTAATAAACATTGTGATACACTATATGTTGCTTGCACAAAGTTTAATAATGTCTTGGTTACCAGCTTACACTAATTACTGTAGCTGAATTAGAGAATCACATACCTTAATAGAATCTTATAAGATGACAGGACAGTGTGATTACTATACAAACAAATTTTACACTTATAGTATTAGTATGCATTGCAGCACCTTTATTTTTATGGAATGATATAGATTTGGCACTGGAGTTAGTATTATTGTAGGGAATAAGAATGCTAATTTGATTTTGATGGAAAGTTATATATTTACATATTATCAGTTAAAGGGATTTGTTTTGTCAAAGTTAGTGTAGAAAACTTTTAATTGACAAAACTGTTGCTTAAAACTATACTTTTTCTAGAACTTGATGCCAAATCTGAAATTATTTTTATTAATCTTTTATCTTTGTGAATGGAATGACACATTAATTAGAATAATACTGTGAGTATAATTTATTGTGATGAATCTACATAAGGGCAAAGGAGTTCAGCAGTTACTCAGTAGCAATTGTTACACAGATGTTGCAGAGTTGTTGTGAGGCAGCAGTTGTTGTGACCAGTATGTGAGTTGTTGGAAGTCAATATTATTAATAAATGAGGAAATTATATAACCTGAATATTGAAATTTATTCAAGAACTATAAAACCTAATATGCATCATGTACATAATTGACAAAAGGAAAACTTAGGACATTTACTATAAAAAAGAATGAAGACTTATCACAACCACTAATCAACGACAGCATCAATTTTAAGTTAAGGAAACAGGAAATCATGTCACATTTCCTGCTTCAAAACTTTTAAGATATTATATTATATTTTGAAAGCAGGATCATTAAACCACCTACATGTGGATCAAGATTTCATCATGCACTAACACTGTACACACCAATTGTTGATCAATATATCCTTAATGAGCAGATTATGGTGTGGCTAATATACCTACAACTTGGCAATGTCACATGGAAAGCATTTTGCAGATTCTACCTTTGGCACTGAATTTTTTTGAAAGATATTGATGTTTATAGAGGAATTTGACATCCTAATGCTAATTCTTGATGAGATGTTAGAAAGGTTGCAGTCACATGACCTTTGTATCAACTACAAAAAAGATATATTGGCCATTTCAACAACACAGTTTTTGTGTCACAAAGTTGTTTCCAATGGCATACAAGAATCAGATTAGCATTTTATGGTGAGTATACTGAAAGTGACCCAAAACCAGAAGCACTGCTATTCCTAAGCAAAATTAAGTAATAAAATTCCTTTATTCTGGAGAAGAAGTTCTCCACCAAGAGATGCACTATTTACAGACCTTTTTATATGGGCAACAGCTAAATAAGGGCCTAAGATGAGGTCAAGAATATACTCATTTCTCCAAACCTTTTGATGCCTTATGATCCTGTACTCCCATTGGTATTAACAACGGTCACAAGTAAAGCAGGTCTAACCTGTGTTTTTCTGCAGGAACTTAGAGATGGCAAAGAATGACTGATAGCCTTCATCAGCCATGCATTAACCATTACTGAGCAACACAGTCCTGACAATGAGGCATTGGCAATTTTATGTACTGTACAGAAATTCTTCTGTTACATATATGCACATCATTTTTACTGATAGTTGATCATAAGTCTCCTCATCAACTTTATACCTAGTATTCTATACCAATATTATATTTCAGTCACATACCAGACTACACTAAGTATGCTTCTCAATTCTACTTTGTTGTTACATTCAAATGAATAGAGTAGCACTCAGATGTGTGAGTTTTGTTCTCATACTTCATACTTACAACTACAGAACTTGTTCAGAGGCACAGCTAAAGAAGAAAGGGTTTGTATCCAATTTGGTCAATTTGTATTGTGCCAAACTGAACAACTGTTGGTATGAGTGGAATATGTGATTCAGAAGACGAGGAGAGACTTTTACTTGGGTATGCTGTTGCAAATGCTAGAGGAAGAAATAAACTTGGTATTTACTGGTTATGACCCACCAGATGCTAAGTACACATTAGTAGCTGAATTCTTACTATTTCAGAATCATGCTGTCATTCCAAATAGTCTCTACAAAAGATTTCTAGATAATCTACATGTAGCTCATCTACAAATCTTTCAAATTAAGGGAATTACTTGTTCTGAGGTTTATTGGTCTAGCATCAATGCAGTTGTTAAACCAGCCATCAAATTTTGCAGCAAATGTACTAGACACACACTTTCTCCTCCAAAACTTGAAGACCATCATTGAAAATATCCTATATGACCATGAGAGGGGATACACATAGATTACATAGGAATAGTCACAGGTATAATGTTACTCATCTTATTGACACCTGATGAAAATAGCTGGAGGTGAGAGCAACTCACTTCACAACAGCAACTTCATCTTTTGCAGTACTGGACAATGTCTTTGCTACATAAAGGGTGCCTGTCACAATTCTTACAGATAATATAACACAGTTTACAGGCATAGAATGAAAGATATTTTTACTGTCTAGTGGAATAAACTTTCATAAATACACGACACTATATGAAGGGCTTATTTCAATAGTGGTACAAGTCCATTACCTCCACTTTTCTACCTATAATGCTTCTGAAATTAATGAGTCAGTCAAATAGAGAGAAAGGTTCATCTCAACAAGAAGCCATATGCTTGAATATTTCTGGTATCTCAACTGCAGATTTTTCAGCACTCATTTAACTTTAGGACTCTGTATCTCAAAATGAACAATAATGGACTTGTACCACTATTGAAATAAGCCCTTCATATCATCTAGTGGTAAATGATTGAGTGGAACATAATGTGTAGACAATATATGATGCTCCTTGTGCCATGTCCTAAGAATAGGATTATTGCAAACAAATTTAAATAAATACCTTCAGAAATGCAGGGTTTGTCCATAAAGCAATGGTACTGGCTGCCGAGCAGTGCTGTGGTCACTAGCAGTGCACTCTTTGGCAAGGGATTTGTGGTGAAGGATCTAAGCCAAGAAATACACTGTATGGCAATTGCATCTGAACTCTCACACAGCAAGGATCATGCATGATGCAAAAGCTGTTTTTGAGTTTTTTTCATGGCATAAAATGTGAAAAATGGAGTGTTCACTGGAGCAGTGTTACATGATTAAATTTGGCTTTCCTCCTTGGTTAAGGAGGTTTATGAACCCTGTCAAGGGCCCAGATTTTCTGTTTTTTCAGTGAGTTAAAGTTTGGACAGAAGACCATTGAAGTCATGGAGTAACCTGGATGCCCTTCAACAAGTGCTTTGGACAAAAATATGGCCAAAGTAAAAACAACCTAACCTCCAACCATCAACACTGTTTTCAACAAAGAAGTGCTTTCATGTTTGCACAAAGCCATCAAACAGAAATGACCGGAAAATGTTGAGTGCTGGAAGCTTCACCATGACAATGCTTGAGCCCATGCAATCTTCACTGTAGCCACCTACTTGGTACAGATAGGGTTTTCACCCCTGATGCAGCCACTGTACAGCCCTGATATGAGCTTACCAGGCATTTTAATGTTTTCAAAACTGAAGAGAAGCCTGGAAGGTCGCTATTTTGATGGTGTTCCCACCATCCAACGGGCTGTCTCTCAAAGGGGTTATAGCAGTTATTTTACAGGGTGCCTTTGCAGTGTGAGAATCACATTAGCAGTGGTGTACCAACATCCAAGAACACTATTTTGAAGAATTTTAATAAAGGGTACTGATTGGATCAATAACTTTTTTACCAGACCCAGTCACATTACTTTACAGACAAACACTGTATCCTAAAAGAGGACAGTCAGCTGCTCAGTTGTTTCTAAGACATAGTATATGGGCAGATCATACCTCAATTAATCTACTGAGAAACATATAGAGCTGGAAAAACTGCAAGTCTCTTGCATGCATACAACTTTCTATCTTGATTCACAAACCAAGTGTTAGCAATCATTAAATTGTTCTGTGTGCAGAATTATGTCATGTAGCTTTCCATCAGTCCACATTCTAGTACAATTTTTCCTTCTTTTTCTCTTCCTACTATAGAATTCCAGCCTTTATCAAAATTAAATTTTGTCTTCCTTAACTATCTGAATAATATTTTTGATGTCATTATAGGTTCTTTCAGTCTCTTCATCATCTGGGAGCTGGCAGGCATGTGAACCTGTACTTTAGTGGAAAATATTTGCTTCATGCCTGTGTTGGCTGTAATAACACATTCCTTATATTGTTCATAGTACCTCACCAACATTCCTACATTCTTGATTTTGTATTTATAACCCTGCTTTCATCTGACAAGATGTAGCTTCAATCTCTCAAATTCCCTTTTTAAATTCAGTAATGTTCTTACCTAGTTAAGGGATCTAACTTCCTATGCTCTGACCCATAGTTTGGTATTTCCTGATAACAATATCCTCCTGAGAAGTCTCTTCCTGAAGATGTGAATGGAAGAGCTATTTTACCACCAGATTATATTATTCAAGAGGATGTTATCCTGTAATCCATACAGTAGTGCTGCATGCCCTCAGGAAAAATTACAGCTGTAGTTTCTCCTTGCTTTTAGTCATTTGCAATACCATCATAGTAAGCCCATATTGTGTAATGTTACAAGGCCAGGTGAGTCAGTCATCCAAAATGCCACACTGCAGCTACTGAAAATGCTACCATCCCTCTTCAGGAACCACAAGTTAGTCTGACTGCTCCACAAATAAGCCCTAAATGTGGTTGCACCAACAGTACAGCTATTTGCATCATTGAGGCATGCAAAACACCCCACCTAGGCAAAGTCCTTGGTACATGTCCAAACATGAGGAAATGAGGCAGGACAATTTTTTTCAGAGTAATGCCATCTAGAAGATTTTGTGTAAGTGATGAGCAGCATTTATGTCATCTAGTAGATTTTGCGTAAGCGATGAGAGGGAAATATGCATATACATGATTGTTTTCTAATGCTGATAAATGGATGGAGCCAAAAATATATGTTCTGTTCTTCCTAACTATGCACACCTATGATATTATGTAGGGTGTAGGTTTTAATTGAAATTTTTCAATTCTGCTTCTCAAATTTTCCAGTGACTTAAAACTTGAAGGAGAATCAGTAGCATCATGATTATGTGAATCATAGATATTTTCTACAGTGTCATATGAGGGTTGGAACTCCTCATCCAGTAATGCAATCTGGGCTATTCTCTGTGGTGCTGTTCAATATCTGATAACATTTTCCAATTTGTTGCAATTTTTTGTTTCACAGTGATGATCAACCCATTTACCTGTAATTGCATGTGCTTTCATCACCTATGATTGTCGTCATCATCATCATCTTTGCCATTACCAACACTATATTCAGTGTCTTTGCCTGAGTTATTGTTGCTGGTGCTTTCATCATCTACTTTAACCAAGTCCTCACCTACAGTATTTTTATAATCACTGTTAGCTATTTCCCCAGTGAACTATGTGTTATCTTACCATCAAAACAGTCATATGCATGCAACTCTACCACACTCTTGCATCCACATATTCACCTTCCATTTTACTTACTCATGTTTAATCTTTTCACCTCTTCCATTGACTCCACTACCAAGGCAGTTCAATTTTTTTTTGTCTACATCCTCACATCTATTAAACTCACCATCCTTTTATTTGGCAGCTACTGAAGCTCCAATGTGCACTATATCCCAATGCCCACTATCAACATTGCTAGAGGTCCAACTGCAACAGTGTGTGGCACATCAGTCCACACTAGCTGCATGCACATATGCAGCAACTGCATCAACTTCAAGCTAATCAGCATTACTTCCATTCCACCAATTGATCATATACTGACTAAGGTGGTTGATTATCACACTAGACCAGGCCAGTTTAAGGCCCAAGCAACACTAGCCAGCTGATAGCAGTACCAGAGATGCAACAACTGTAATGTTTCTATGCAAGACATACCATTATTAGTAGTGGGGACTTGGGGTGCCACACTGAGAGGTATGCTGGGGATGTTCAGGTGCATGATTTGTATACAATGCATATCACAATTAGTAATGAAAACTGACTTGGGTGAGGATAAATTGTAACTGGGTGGGTGCGGGAGGGGGAGGGAGGAATGATAATTTGCTTGTGTGGAAAAATGTTCTTGAACTGGCCCTAGACTAGACCTACATTCATAGGGTCAGGGGTGTGAACCATTGTGTGGCCACCCATATTTAGGATTTCCTTGATTTTCCTTAATTGTTTGAGACAAATGTCAGGTGGCTCATTTGAAAAGGATATGGGTGATTTCCTTTCCTATACTTTCCTTCAAAATGATGTGGGTGATTTCATTCCCTATACTTTCCTTCAATCTGGGCTTATACTCCATGTGAAACTTAAGTTTATCCTGGCATGTAAAATATTCAAACGACTTACAGGAATGAAAGTTATTTGTACTCAATCTTTAATGAAAGCTCTGACCCCCACCTGTCCATGAACAAAAAAAAGTTCAAGAAGCCAATGGTATCTCCTCCCATCACCTCATGAATGTCTTTTCTAATATATATACCTCGTACCAATAGCAATCCATCATAGTTTTTAAATCCCGAAACTCTGTGCTTTGATGTGAAACATATCACTCTAACTTAAATACTTTTCAACTTGTACCCATCAAAGATTACAGAATCATCAAATCCTCCTGTTCAGTTTTCCACTCACTCTAGCTATGTAAAACTACTTCAGTAACCTTTAGTTCTCATGCAATCAGGAAAGTGAGGTATCTTTTCCTATGTGCCAATGAGCATGGATTCCAAAAACATCTATCATCTGAAATCCAACTCACACTTTTCTCACGTGACATGCTGAAAGCTTTGGATCAAGGTAATCAGGTAAATGCAGTATTTCTTCTTTTCTGTAGAGCATTTGACTCTGCACCACACATGTGCTTATTGTCAAAAGTTCAATCATATGGGGTATCAAGTGAAATTTGTGACTGTATTGAGGACTTTTCAGTAGGGAGGACACAGCATGTTTCTTGAATGGAGAGTAATTGTCAGATGTAGAAGTCACTTCAAGTGTGCCCCATGGAGGTGTGTTGGGACCCTTGCTGCTCATATTGCATGTTAATGACCTTTCAGACGATGTTAATAGTAACTTCAAACATTTTGCAGATGACTCAGTTATCTATAATGAAGAACTGTCTGAAAGAAGTTGAATGTATATTCATTCAGACCTTGATAAGATTTCAAAGTGGTGTAAAGTCTGGCAACTTGCTTTAAATGTTTATAAATATAAAACTGTACACATAACATAATGAAAAAAACGTAGTATAAAATGACTACAATGTTGATGAGTAACAGTTGGAATAGCCCAACTCGTACAAATATCTGGATGTAGCATAGGGCATGCCAGACTTGATGAGGGCCTGATGTGTGGGCTGCGTGTGGGCCAAAGCTCTAACTGTCTCAGCCTTGCTTTTTCCTTCCTAGAAGTACTCAGTACAGTGTGACATTTAATTTAGTATTACAGTGTAGGATTTTTTGGTCAACACAACTCTCTTCAGTTTGGCAGAATCATGGTGTCAGCACTGTTTACCCTTTGCTATTTGTTTGTGGTACGAAGGACATTCAAAGGTCCAACGGATATTTGCACAAAAAGATGCACTCTAGCAATTTATCATCAAAAGCCTTTACAAATGAATGGAATTGACAGAAGAGAGAGATGAAAATTTTCAGAGTATATTATGCAGTTGCATAAGCAACAGCTACTGAAAATATGCTTTGAAACACTATTACAGTACCTTGCTGAAAGAATTTAAAGATTTAGTTGAAAATGAAAGAGCAAAAAAATTACAATGGTCAACAGATGGCGTCCATTCTTCAGTACATAAAGATGTACTTTGTGAAAAATTTTCAGGCATGCAGCACATGAAGAAATTGGTGGTATGAGCAGGAAAATTTCTGAAGTTGCATGCATCATTCCACTGCAATAGTTTTCAATGGAACTGAATGAAGAGTATGTAGGCTCTATATATTACTGCAAAGTTTGTTGGTTAAGTCAAAGGGCATGTCTGGAATGGTTTTTTTAATGTAAAGCTCACTATTGTTGAAGTTATGAAGGAAAAAGGAGAGCAGGAACGAAAATTAAAACATCTGCATTGGATTGTAGACCTTGTATTTTAAAAAGGAAATTGTGTTATAGAAGAGACATATTTTGACAAACACAGTCCAGTTCCCTAAGCTCACTGTCATTAGAGAAAATGAGGTTTGAGGCATTTATTGTGGCCTTGAAAAAATTACAAGCTCAGTTTCCTAAACATTTTAAGGACACTGTCAGTCTTACATCTACTTTCAATCTGTTTTTGAGACAGTTTGCCATTTCATTTGAAAGCACCTTGTGAATGTGGAGAAGTAACTGACTGACCTGCAAACTACTTCCCATTTTAATGACAAACCCTTTTACATTAAAACTGTCCAAGGCATCAGAATTGCTTTTCTCAGGTACTGTTTCCATGTCTCAACACTGAGTGTGCGAAAGCACAACTATATTTTGATTATATATTTATGTGAAATACCTTTCCTCGATTATGGAACACAATAAGTCACAATTATGTGGCGACCTGAGTGCAAAAATCTGTGAAATCATCTGCATCTGACCATCTGCTGACAGTTTGTATCAGACAAAAGTTAGGCTGTATTATGTCTTCAACGCACCAAAAATAATTAAAAAAATACTGAATTTCCGATTTCTATCCTTCCCATTACTATGTGTAGATCTTAGTGTCTACTTTTTTTATGCAAATTATGTGCAGATCTTAATTATGCATGTCACTATGTGCACATCTTAGTGCCTACTTTGTTTAATGCCAATTGTTAATCAAATCTTAATTATGCATTTTCTAGTGTGACAGAATTATTGAGATAAATTTTAGTGGAATTATTGATATTAATTTTAGTGGTTAAATCATTAATCTTCCATATCCAAAGATGTTAATGTTTTGTAAATTGTTTGTTCTTTGGAGGAGATGGGTTTTGGAGGGAAGTTGGAATGGCAGTTGAATGCACGTGGCTGGTGTGGATGGAACGGTTGGACAATGAAAATGTTTTTTATTTTTTGTGAATGAACGTCGATGACTCAATAATTCTGCAGTATATTATTGCAACATATACATATAGGAAGACGAGCTGCAGTAAGACCAAGGATTCTCTTTCCTAGCGGAGAAACCTTCATCCAAAGCAATTTAGGTTAAGTATTCCTTAACTGCCAACAAAGAACCATGCGCTTAATTCGATAAGTGCCGATATTACTATTCGATGCAATCTTTAACATCGATAGTAATTGGAATGCTTCCCAAGGTAACGGGAATATTTCAATATAGTGGAGGACCTGGGATTGTACAAAACTGTTCTTAAATATGTTCGTATGTGTGCAGTTAAAAGTGAGTGTTGCCATGAACAAAATGCGAGCAAGGATTTATGGATAAAAGAACATGATAAGTGAAGGGTGACCAAATCATTGCTGGACTGCCATACAAAAGATGAGTACGATAATTTGCAGTAACTTCCTCTTCAATTCCTTTTGTAGTGTTTGTGAGTGACTATATTGTAGATAGACTAAGGTGTGAAATGGGTGTGAGGAAGTTCGAGGTTAGGACTGGCTGTTGTGTATGCTGTGCCCTGCTATAGCAATCACCATGTCTACTTCTGAGAGTATAGACATTACAGGAGAAACATCTACTCCAACACAACAAATCCACATGTCAACACCAAACCGGCAGCAATCGTTGGAAAGCCTGCCATTTTTGGGATTTGGACCAAGTGAGCAAGCATCTGGTTTACTTGCAAACTTAGCGGGACTGTTAAAACAAATTAACAAGGATCTGCAACAAGGTTTACAAAAGGACATTAAAGACCTGAAAGAGGATATTGATAGCAAATTTGAAGGGTTAAATCATACTATTGATAACCTGAATGAATCTGTTAGAACAATTATGCAAGATATTAAAAACATTAATGAACGTGTAGCAGGCACTCTGTTAGAAATCAGTCAGCTACACGAATCTACTGAATTAAATTTTCAAACAGTTAATGACAGACTGGAAAATGTAGAATCCTGTCTTAAGAATACTGAGGATACCATTTGCAAAGAAGTCGATAGATGCAATGTAGAGTTTAAGGTCATGAATCAATACATCAAGCGAGAAAGCGCCTTTATTGAGGAGAAACTAAAACAGAATGATAATCAAATGCAGAAACATTTTTCAAATGTTAACTATAAAATTAATGTTGTTTCAGACAATATTCAAACTTTTGAATCTCCTCTGAACAATGTAGAATCAGCTACGGTGCACCAAGTTAACGGTAGCTTTGTACCATCCTGCAACTTACTGCTTAAGTATTTTCCTGGGGATTTTAAGATGCACCCAGCAGATTTTATTTGTCAATGTAGGGATAGCTTTCCTGTTGGCATGCCTGACTCAGCAAAGATAAAATTAGCAAAATGGTTTCTTGATGGTGAAGCCTTGTCTTGGTTCAATCAGCATATTAAAGCTGAAATTACATTTAAAGAGTTTGAGAAATTATTCTTAAACAAATTCTGGTTGGCAGACAAACAGTCCGGCATTAAAAGTGCATTTTTAAATGGTACCCATTACAGGCCCGGTAATATATCAATGACGGAGTTTTGCGAAAGACAGCTGTGTAAGCTTGCACATCTTGACAAACCATTAGTTTATTTAATACTTATAGATGCTTTAAGAAGACGTGTGCCCAGAAGAGCTCAATGGGGTCTAGCCTGTGGTCCCGATGACTCAATTAATAATTTCTTATGGCATGTTGATAAATTAGGGAAAGCTTTAGATGAGGAAGACAGATACAAAAATCCACATAACTCAAATGGTAACCAGAATGGTGGTTCTGATAATCATAACCAGCGGAACTTTCACAACAGACAGAAGGAACCACCAAATTGGAATGGTAATAGGAACAACTCCCACAACCAGGAAAACCAATAATTCCTTCACTTGGGCCTGTCAAGTGGAGGAAAGTAATAGATTTTATGACCAGGGAACTCTGAATACATGTATGGAGGTATCAGATAATTATGAGTACCCAGTAAGTTTAACTGTTGTTGATAAATTTTGGAACATGTACCTAAAGGAAATGTATGGTGGAAAGAAAAGTATTGTACATGAATGTGAATTGGAGGAGGGTGTCTTAACAAATTTATTTTCTGATTGTTCTTCCTGTAGTGATGGCAAAGACTGTGATTTCTATGGGATTGCTAATCTTATGTGTTCTAAACATGCAAATTCTGAAACTTATGCTCATGAAGGTAGGAGGGCCTGTCCTGACTCTGTTTTGTTGGAAGTGGGTGACACTCAAGAAAGCGGTAACAACACACACGATTCTGTTGAAAATGCAGTGATTGAAACAATAGATTTGAGTGAGCTGGATGGAATGATATACTTAGAAATATTCAATAATAACTGTACCAGTCATTCAATGCAGGAAAGCCAACTTATCCCCATTGATGTAGTGACATTGTGGCAAACCAGGGCATAAGAAGTCAACATACTGAAATTGACAGTAGAATTAAGGATCACTTCAGAAACTGTGAGGAGGTTGCAACAGATAATATGAATAATCCTCAATTTGATGTGAACAGTCAGTTAAATCCTCACACCAATTCTATCTTTAATTGTGAATCAAATCAATTAAGTGAAGATGTTCTTAACACAGAGATACCCATTCATCCTATACAAATGTCCAACAACAGTGTGAACCAGTTATGTGACTTAGCCTTTACGGAGGTTGAGAGTGATTTATTGAGAGAAGATAATGTTACAGAACAGCATAATTTTCTGGGTAGCCCATACATAGAGATATCAGTTGGTAACTGGACAGGTTTATGTGTAATTGACACTGGCAGTGCAATTTCAATCATATTTGAGAAATTTAGAGACAGAGTACAGAATAATCCTGACTACATTGAGTTTCCTATCTCCGGAGTTAAAATTAAAGGTGCAACTGGCAACTACAGCTAAGTAATTAATAAACAAGCATTAATTACCTTCCATATAGGAAAGACTGTGTTTGAGCAAGGTTGCCTGATTGTCAGTGATCCAATGAGGAGATACTCCTGGGAATGTATTGGATCCTAAAGAATAATATATCTTTTGATTGGGTTAATTCAAAGGTCTGGTATGGCATTGACCGTTGTGAAAGCTAAGTTCACATTTCTGGTCATACTAAGCTATATCTATGAACTGGTGATACTACAACTAACAAAGTGTGTGGCTATGAGATAGAAGTAACGAAAGGAGTTTTAAATGATGATCTTACAGTTGTTGATGTTACTGTTAAAGACTTTGATCATTTACTTAGTGATAAGGTCAATGAGGCTGATAGGCTTACTGAATATGAAAAATCTGAACTTGAAAGTGTATTGAGAGAGTTTGAAGATATTTTCAGTGAAAAGCCAGGTAGAGTTAAGAATTATTCTTGTAAGCTTCAGCTGAAGCAGCATCAGCCATTCTTCATAAGACCATACTCAGTACCTATATGTAAGAAATAAATTGTGGAGAGGGAACTCCAAAAGTTACAAGAGTGGGGAACTATTGAAAGAAGCATAAGACAGTACAACAATCCTCTAGTTGTCATATACAAAAAAGATGTTGGAGTCTGGCTTGTACTTGATTCCAGACATCTAAACAAATATTTGGATAGGGAGACAGATCACTCAGAGTCAATGGAAGAATTATTAAATAAATTCCACGGTGCCAGGTATTTTACCTGTTTGGATCTGACATCAGGCTTCCACCAGATCACTCTCACTCCTAGTTCCAGAGAACACACCACCTTTTTATTCTCTGGAAAAAGTTACCAGTACTGTGTAGTTCCATTTGGTCTCAATGTGTCAGTTGCAGAATTTATAAGAGCCTTGGATTTAGTGTTAGGTAGTGATATACTATCAAAGCTGGTTATTTATGTTGATGACATCCTTGTTACAAGTAATTCTTGGAATGAGCATATCAAGACAATTAAGGAGGTACCAATGAAATTCAGAAATGGAGGTATGACCCTCAAATTGGCTAAATGTAGATTTGGGGCTAAATCTTTGAACTTCTTGGGTCACACCATCAGTGAGGAAGGAATTCTGCCCAATGCAGATAAGATCAAAGCTATTGCCGATTTTCCCAGACCCAGAAATAAAAAGGAAATAAGATCCTTCTATGGATTATGTAACTTCTACCATAAATACATAAGATCACAAGTTCTGAATTTATTGAAAAAGAACACGTTATGGGAATAGTCCACAGAATGTCAAACAGTTTTTGATGAGATCAAAATACAGTTTTGCAATAGTCAGATTCTATGTAGGCCTGGTCTTTCCTTACCGTTTTGCCTTATGACAGATAGTTGTGATTATGGACTTGGTGCCTATATTTTTCAGCAGAAAGAGGTTGATGGTCTGATGGAACAATGTGCAATAAGTCTTGCAATCAGGAGTTTACTTAAACGCGAAAGGAATTACAAGGTCACTGAGAAAGAGTTGCTCGCAATTGTGTGGGGTTTCAAGAAATTTAGGAACTATCTCACTGGACATAAAGTCATCGTATTCTCTGATCACAAAGCCCTGAGCTATTTTCAGGACTCTAAGCTATACCATAACCAAATCACTCACTGGGCATTATTTCTTCAGCAATTTGATTACACTATTTCCCATATGAAAGGTGAGCTGCTGATGCCTTATCTAGATTGCCAGTTAGTAATGATCAGGAGAATGTTGAGATTCAGGAGGACAAGAACTTTAGAATTGTGTTTATTAAGGGAGTAAAGTGTGAGAGAGAAATTAGAAAAATTTGTGAACAATTATGGAAACACCAAAACCAAGATGAGGACTTGAAATTAGCGAAAACCTACTCAGTAAGAAAGGTGAGGATAAAGTTGGACAGTATTACCAGGTGCACATGGGTATTTTGTTCAGGAGACACAGACCAGATTCTGATATCTCGAAGCTATGTTGGCCCAAACAACTCATTAAGTTTGTACATGACAGTTTTGACCACTGTGTGAGTATGAAATGCACTCAAAAGCTATAATAAAATGTTTATTTTAATAATATATCCAGGAGGGTAAAGTGTTGGATAGCTTCTTGTGATGGATACCAGAGAGCTAAGGTAACAAATCAGTGTCATAAAGGTTTTTTAAATAGCATTATACCCAAAGGCAAAATCTGAGTTAGGTGGGGTTGACTTCTTTGGACAATTACCTCATTCCAAAGAAAGAGACAGTTACATCTTTGTTGTGGTTGATTTGTTTAGTAAATTAGTTAAGTTGTACCAATTGAAAAAGGCTACCAGTGCGAAAATTATACAGTGTTTTGAAAATGATTATTTCACCATTGCTGGCAAACCTAAAGCCAGTTCATCTTACATGTATGGAAACAGTTTATGACCAATCAGAACATCAAACATATTTGCATTTCCATTTACTTGCCCTCTTGCAATCCTACTGAAAGATACATGCATTAGGTTGGTCAACTTTGTAGGACTTACTATTCCAAAGATCATTCAAATTGGTACACATATGTAACACAATTTGAGGATATTCTCACCCATCTGCAACATACAACAACTGGATTGTCTCCTTACGAGATACATTACAATAATAAACCAACTAATTTATTTTATGAACTAGTAAAGTTTCCCAAGTGTTCTGAGTTGTCTCCTGATGAGAGAGAAGACATAGTGAGGAGGAATATGGAGATGTGTCACAGCAAGAAAAAGTTAAGGCATGACACAAATGTTAAGGTGATTCAGTACAAGGTTGGTGAGCTGGTGTTCACAAAAAGTTATGAGAAATCAAAAGCTATAAATAAGGAGATGAAAAAGTTTTTTGATATTTATGTAGGTCCTTTTGAAATTAGTGAAATGCCACATCCCAATGCATACACACTCATCTATCCTAGATCCAGGGAAGTGTTTGGATTGAGAAACGTAGCGCAGCTTAAACCATATGTATGATAAAGTTACACTTCAGTACCACATCTCTCATATACAGATTGACACATTTGATTTTTTTTGTTGTTGTTTTGCATACATTTGAAAGTGGTGAATTTTGTCTTCTGAAAACCTCTGAGTGATACATTTGAAAAGTACTTTCCCATACTGAGACAAATTAGATTGAGAATTGGAGAATATAGGTTGATGAAGTAAGTGTTTCACATTTATACTTCAGCTTATGATATTTGACAAACCTATCAGGAATTTTGACTCAAATGATGCTTTTCAACACCTTCATGATTCTATGCTTGCTTGAACACACTGCTTTATGGTGAAGATATGAATATTATTGATAATTGATCCAGGGGGACAGCAGCAGATAGGGAGATTGAGGTGACATTGGTTGACATCACTTGAGTTTTGTTTTACTTGTTAGGATTGGTTCACACGTGTGTGTGTGGTTTTTCAAATCTTGTTTGTCATGGTGTGGTAACAAATTGCATCTTGTTCCACCCTTATCAAGAGGCTGGGGGGTAGTTTTAACTTAAGGATTTATGATGTGTTTAGGTTAGATGATTTTAGCTTTGCTTAGTACATATGAGAGATATTGTAAGTTGGAAGAACTGATTTCCTTAAAGGAAAAAGAAACAAGTTTAACACTACTGAGATTGGAAAAAAATACACCTTTACTTAGACTGTGCAATTAGCACAAACATGCCATGGTATTAACGAGTTTAACGTATGATGGAAACAATGTTGTGATTATTGGTTCTAAATACACTCTCACACTAACTACATTGATTATAATAGACCCACATTTGCACTGTCCATACTGTTTACACAACATTTTGCTAGAGATGAGTTGAGCAAGCTATTTAAATTCGGGGTGTAGAGATTATCTTGACTTAGCTATTTGATCCCATACCTGGATTTCACTCCTCCATAATTACTGAGAAGGACATGTCAGAATGAGAACTATCCTATGATGATTTTTCTTATTTGTATTTTGTGCCATTTTCATTTATCTTGGTTAGTGTATTTTCTATATTTTGTATATATACCTGGATTTGGCTAGTCTGGCCGATTTTGTGCCAGAACTACAGACATTATGCAGAAAAAAAAAAAAAAAAGAGTTCAGTATACCATGAAGGACAATATATGATAAATAGGCAACATGTTATGTTTAAGGTAAAAGGACACTGATTTAAATGATTGTGCATGCATTATATTCAAATGGAATGGAACCTGATAAAACTAGTTTATGGAACTGAAAAGTTAGTAATATACCTGATACCAGCTAATATAAAAAGGACCAAATTTGAGAGCAGACACCTCTCTGCAAGAGATCTGGTCTCTGGCAAAATTGAATCTATGTAAAGAGAAAACCTTTGTAAGAAATTTACAATGTAGTTTATACTCATTAACTTCTGGTACATTAATTCTAGTAAATTTTCATTGTTTAACTTGTTTGATAAAATATGTTTCATTGCCTCACACCAATGTATGAAAACCTTTAGGGCATTGTGTTATGACAATTTCTTTATAGAATTGTAGAACAAACTTTTTTATGCCACTTCACTAGTTTCATGTAACTTTTGTATTTTTGTTTCTTTTGTTCAGGTGCTTAACACCATTTAATATAGTTTGGTAATTTATGTTGGTAATTGTGTTTCACACAACATGACTCTCATCTACTTCATTTATTAATTTAATTGGTGTGTCACACCATTTATAACGTTTATGTATGATTTTGTGCTTACACCTTTTGTATTTCTACATTAATAGCTGCTGAACACCATTTTAATGTTGTTTTATGCCTTATGTTTGACAATGTGCTGCACATAATTCAATCTGCATTTTGAAAGTTTTTTTTATGTAAGGTTTTAAACTCATTGACTCTTGTTCATCTACCACTGGTGCTGGAATTTTGCTTACTTTTCCAAATTTCACATCCACTCCACCTGCTGGTTGTACAAGATTTTACCAATTACTATGTGCAGATCTTAGTGTCTACTTTTGTTTATATGCAAATTATGTGCAGATCTTAACTATGCATTTTACTATGTGCAGATCTTAGCGTCTACTTTGTTTTATGTCAATTGTTAATCAAATCTTAATTACGCATTTTCTAGTGTGACAGAATTATTGAGATTAATTTTAGTGGACTTATTGATATTAATTTTGGTGGTTAAATCATTAATCTTCCATTTCCAAAGATGTTGATGTTTTGTAAATTGTTTGTGTTTTGGAGGAGATGGGTTTTGGAGGGAAGTTGGAATGGCAGTTGAATGCACATGGTTGGTGTGGATGGAACGGTTGGACAATGAAAATGTTTTGTATTTTTCATGAATAAATGTCAATGACTCAATAATTCTGCAGTGTATTATTGCAACATACACATATAGGAAGACCAGCTGCAGTAAGACTAAGGATCTTCTTTGCTAGCGAAGAAAGCTACACCCAAAGCAATTTAGGTTAAGTATTCCTTAACCAGCAACAAAGAGCTGTGCACTTAATTCGGTATGTGCTGATATTACTATTTGATGCAATCTTTAACATTGATAGAAATTGGAATGCTTCCCAAGGTAGTGGGAACATTTCACAGTTCCTCAAAATGCTCTAGAATAACTTCTGCAGTAAGAGCTGCTCTTGCTCAAGTTATATTCTGGCACAAACACTCTGACAGAACTGATCAATATCTATCAAGGAACCGTCTGACCCAATCAATGCCAGGCATATTTTTTGTAAAACGATTCTCTACAATGCCTCTTCAATCTAAAAACCCTTTCACAATGAGACGAACATCTAACTGAGCCAACGGAAACCCCCATTCACTTGCCAAAATAACTCCCTCTGCAAGACATTTCTCATCCTCAGGTGTCAATACTGTTGGTCGGCTAACATTTTTTGTATGTTTTCCACATAATTTTCTGCTAAGAGTTCCTGCAGAGATTCCATACTTCTGTGCTGCCTTATACAATGAAATAACACCACTCTGTATTTCCTTCAAAGCTTCCTGTAAGGTTTCTTCTGAATAATTTCTGCATTTTCGAGCATCAGGGGTAGTTTTATACACTCTTGGCATCTTCGACTAAAATAAAACAAAAGAAAAATATCAAATAACGATATTCTGTCAATATATCTATGTAATTACAGTGTGAAATAGTATTTACATTTCAATCTGGGGCAAATTGAAATGTGTAGGGATACTTGAAACAGCCATTTCAAGTTACCCACTCCTGCCATTAAAATTTAAAATGAAATACATATCAAAAAGATGGAGAGCTATTGAAATATTTACACTGTAGCTATTTTGAGAATAAGGGAGGTTAGGCACCTTCAGAGTTTTAATAATCTTACTCGTCTTTATTTTGTTTTACAGCAGAAGTTTACAGAGGTCTATTTTTAGGTTAAAAAATGTCTTTGTGATAAAAATTTCATAAAAATACTTACTGTAGTAGTTTATGACGAATTTATTCCAGAAATTAAATACAAAGCTTCCTTCAGCTCTCTGAACACACAGAAAATGAAATACATGACAAATCAGATTTGCCAACAATGTAGGAGCAAGACATGACACAAGCATTTCAAGTAACCCCACTATTCCAAGTAACCCCATTTGATGGTATGCAGTGTGATGGTACTGCCATTTAAATACAGTGCACTCACCTCAGACAGCACGTGTGGTGGTAGGGAAATGTGCATTGAGGCCAGATGCTATTGCAATCATGCCAGGGCATGACCAACAAGCAGAAATCTTGGATGCCCCTGGTGTAACACTTTGTAGGGATATGCAATGGAATGATCACGTAGGTGCAGTTGTGGGTAAAGCAGGTGGTAGACTTCAGTTTATTGGTAGAATACTGAGAATGTGCTGTCAGTCTATAAAGGAGATTGATTACACAGATCATCTGTGTGACCCATTTTAAAATATTGCTCATGTGTGTGGGACCTGTACCAAACAGGACTAACAGGGGATATTGAATGTATACAAAGAAGGGCAGCACGGATGGCCACAGGTTTGTTTGACCTGTGGGAGAGTGTTACAGTGATGCTGATGAAACTGAACTGGCAGACTCTTGAAGACACATGTAAACTCTCCCAAGAAGTTAATTAACAAATTTTCAAGAACCGGCTTTAAATAATGATTCTAGGAATGTACTACAACTTCCTATGCATCACTCAAATAAGAAACGTGAGGACAAGATTAGCACACACAGAGGCATTCAAGCAATCATTCTTCTCGTGCTCCATACCTGAATGGAATGGGAGGAAACTAATAATTGATGCAATATGACGTATCCTATGCCATGCACTTCATGATGCTTTGCAAGTATTGATGTAGCTGTAGATGTAGACAGCTCCAAACGCTGTTGTCTTCCAACCATTGCCGGTGCAATCAAAGGGGTTGTGCATGTGATTTGGTTCAGGAGGACCTCTAGTGGAAGTTAAATTGTAACATCCATATCGTTAAAGATGTTCCACATACTTGTTCCACATTTTCTTAGAACCGCCATCATTCACTGATCACCTCATTATCAACATCACTTTTTTTTATTGTAGACACCATAATGAATCTTCCTGATCCCAATGCCATGCATACGCTTGCCAATAATGTCTTACATATAATGACCACATTAGCCAGAGTGAAAAAATCCAACACATTTCTTCACTACAGTTCCCAACCATATGTAATACCTGCAATTAATCTCAATTCAGTACTCCCATAAATGTAAAGCACAGTCTCTTTAACCTAAAATAACTCTCCCCACTCAGCTAATACACTGAATGTGGAAAAAACATGAGGCACCCAGAATGGGGGCAGGAAATGAAATGAAACTTCATCAGCTGAGAGGATATGTTATATTATTGCAGTTATTATAGCACTGAGTCAAATTTAAAAACCACTTGGAAGTATGAACCCATTTACCAGTATGACTTTGCATCCTCTATGGCTTGGATGCATGCTCTAATTCTGTTAGGAAGGGTGTCGTAAAGCCATTGTACCCTCTCCTGAGGCAAGCTGACCCACAACTGTTGTAACTGGTCCTTGATATCCTGGATATTAGTACTGGGATGGAGTTGACATCTGGGCTCATTCCACATATGCACTACTGAGGACAAATCTTGGGATCTTGCTGGCCAGAGGAGTATCTTAGCATTACGTGTGCAACCCATAAAGATGTGTGCCCTGTGTAGATGATCATTGTCCTAAAGAAAAATGGAACCAAAATACTATACAATCATGAGGATGCAGGATATCTGTGACCTACTGTTGTGCTATCAGAGTTCCCTCAATCACTACCAGTAATGACCTGAAGTCATACCTGACAGCTCCCCACACCGTGACACCAGAAGTAACACTGTGCCTCTCCTAAACAGTGTGAGAATAGAGTCTCTCTCCAGGTCACCACCATAATTTCCAATGAATGTGCATGGCAGAGGGTAGTGCAGAACCACAATCCATTGCTGAATACAATACAAAACAATATGATCCATTAATAATCCATGCTTTCCAGTCATGGCACCACCTAAAATGAAGTGGTTTGTGTTGTGATGTTAATGGTAGCCTGTGTATTGGACAGTAATTCCCTAGTCTGGTTGCTGCTGTCTCTAACCAGTGGTGTGGGATGACAGAATGTTGCACATAGTCCATTACTTGTTCTTGGATGGCAAGCACAGACATGAAGGAGTTACCATGTGCTTGGTGTACAATGCAGCTACCTTTCTTGAGTGGTCAGATGTGTTTGACTGAAACATTGATGAAGACATGCAGTCCAATGTTGGGCCACTGTCAAATCCCAATACCCTACAAATCTGGATACGGTATGATTTGATAACCCACTACACATGAATATGTGGCATCTCCAAGCCCTTCACAGTGATCACTCAACATTTGATGCCATTTCCTCCCTGAACTGTAACTATAATCACTTACATACCTGGTGATGGTGTGCACATGTGCAAAATTACATTGACATCCAGCTATGTCTTCTGGGTACTCCACATTTTGTCAGCCACTATAGATACACCAACTGACTGTTATAACATGGAAGAACAAACCTGTAATGTTAAGATACAGTATTGCCAGTGTCCTGCTTGACACAGTCAAGTCATTTAAATGTCTGAGCAGAACATTGCAAAGCAACACGGAATAGAATGAGCATGTGGGAACCATGGCAGGGAAAGCGAATGGTCAACTTTGGTTTATTGGGAGAATTTTAGGAAAGAGTAGTTTGCCTGTAAACAAGATAGCATACAGGACACTGATGTGACCTATTCTTGAGTACTGCTCAAGTGTTTGGTATCCATATCAGTCCAGAGACAAGGAAGACATTGAAGCAATTCAGAGATGGGCTTCCAGATTTGTTGCCAGTAGGTTCGATCAACATGTGTCACAAAGATGCTCAGGAACTCAAATGGAAATCCCTGGAGGGAAGGAAATATTCTCTTCCATAAAAACTATTGAGGAAATTTAGAGATTCTGCTGCCGCTGACATACATTGTACTTACGAACCACAAAGATAAGATACGAGAAATTAGGGCTCATAGAGAGGCATATAAACAGTCAATTTCCCTTGCTGACTTTGCAAGTGGAACAGGAAAGGAAATGAATAGTATGTACAGGGTATCTTCTGCCATGCACCACATGGTGGCTTGTGGAGTATCTATATACATGCAGAGCATGCAACATCATGCTCCTACTGCTAAAACGTTATGCATTTTGTCAGTATTATTCTTCATAATATCCATCCCTCTTATCACCAATACATCAACAAATCACACTAGCTTTATGTTCTATTCCATGAAGCCCATTTCACTTGTTGTTTCCAAAGTTGTTGTGTTAACATTGGCACATGCATGGGTCATTGGCTGCAGAGGCCCATGATTAGGAGTGTTTGGTGCAGTGCACTGTGTGTTTAGACACTCTTGTACTCTACCCAGCATTAAAGTCTGATGTTAGTTCAGCCACAGTCTTCCCAGCCTACGGTGTCTGGCATCTGTAATGAGGGGAGGTTGCCCAACCCCATGATGTCTGGACATGGTTTTGCCATGTGTTGAAGGCACTTACCACAGCACTACCTGAACACCCAAAAGTTGTGCAGTTTCTGAAATGCTCATGGTGAGCTTCCGGGCCATCACAATCTGCCTACAGTCAAACTCAAATAGCTTGCACACCTTCCACATTCTACACATGGTCAGCACGCTCACTGATACTACATGCATGGTGCGTGTGCCTGAGTAGTACCCATTCCTCACCAGGTGATGCTGCTCACATGGATGCATTTATATTGATAGTAGGTCAGTGGACATAACGTTTTGGCTGATCAGTGTATTTTTAAATTGAAATCAATCATATTTGTCAGTTTAAAATATATTTAAATTTCAATTTGTAACAACAAAATGTCTGTATAGCAGAGAAGCAGGTACTTTGCCGCTGCTAGCCAGCCATGATGGAGGAATGAACAAAATAAATGAATAAATAAATGAGAAAGAAAAAAAAGATTTTATATGAGAAATACATGTACACTGAAACTTCCTGGCAGATTAAAACTGTGTGCCCGACCGAGACTCGAACTCGGGACCTTTGCCTTTCGCGGGCAAATGCTCTACCAACTGAGCTACCGAAGCACGAGTCACGCCCGGTACTCACAGCTTTACTTCTGCCAGTACCTCGTCTCCTACCTTCCAAACTTTACAGAAGCTCTCCTGCGAACCTTGCAGAACTAGCACTCCTGAAAGAAAGGATATTGCGGAGACATGGCTTAGCCACAGCCTGGGGGATGTTTCCAGAATGAGATTTTCACTCTGCAGCGGAGTGTGCGCTGATATGAAACTTCCTGGCAGATTAAAACTGTGTGCCCGACCGAGACTCGAACTCGGGACCTTTGCCTTTCGCGGGCAAATGCTCTACCAACTGAGCTACCGAAGCACGAGTCACGCCCGGTACTCACAGCTTTACTTCTGCCAGTACCTCGTCTCCTACCTTCCAAACTTTACAGAAGCTCTCCTGCGAACCTTGCAGAACTAGCACTCCTGAAAGAAAGGATATTGCGGAGACATGGCTTAGCCACAGCCTGGGGGATGTTTCCAGAATGAGATTTTCACTCTGCAGCGGAGTGTGCGCTGATATGAAACTTCCTGGCAGATTAAAACTGTGTGCCCGACCGAGACTCGAACTCGGGACCTTTGCCTTTCGCGGGCAAATGCTCTACCAACTGAGCTACCGAAGCACGAGTCACGCCCGGTACTCACAGCTTTACTTCTGCCAGTACCTCGTCTCCTACCTTCCAAACTTTACAGAAGCTCTCCTGCGAACCTTGCAGAACTAGCACTCCTGAAAGAAAGGATATTGCGGAGACATGGCTTAGCCACAGCCTGGGGGATGTTTCCAGAATGAGATTTTCACTCTGCAGCGGAGTGTGCGCTGATATGAAACTTCCTGGCAGATTAAAACTGTGTGCCCGACCGAGACTCGAACTCGGGACCTTTGCCTTTCGCGGGCAAATGCTCTACCAACTGAGCTACCGAAGCACGAGTCACGCCCGGTACTCACAGCTTTACTTCTGCCAGTACCTCGTCTCCTACCTTCCAAACTTTACAGAAGCTCTCCTGCGAACCTTGCAGAACTAGCACTCCTGAAAGAAAGGATATTGCGGAGACATGGCTTAGCCACAGCCTGGGGGATGTTTCCAGAATGAGATTTTCACTCTGCAGCGGAGTGTGCGCTGATATGAAACTTCCTGGCAGATTAAAACTGTGTGCCCGACCGAGACTCGAACTCGGGACCTTTGCCTTTCGCGGGCAAATGCTCTACCAACTGAGCTACCGAAGTTTCATATCAGCGCACACTCCGCTGCAGAGTGAAAATCTCGTTCTGGAAACATCCCCCAGGCTGTGGCTAAGCCATGTCTCCGCAATATCCTTTCTTTCAGGAGTGCTAGTTCTGCAAGGTTCGCAGGAGAGCTTCTGTAAAGTTTGGAAGGTAGG
Organism: Schistocerca americana; assembly: GCF_021461395.2. Taxonomy (NCBI): domain Eukaryota; kingdom Metazoa; phylum Arthropoda; class Insecta; order Orthoptera; family Acrididae; genus Schistocerca; species Schistocerca americana. Next base: position 3,940,950 of record NW_025726082.1, on the reverse strand, counting down.
AGACGAGGTACTGGCAGAAGTAAAGCTGTGAGTACCGGGCGTGACTCGTGCTTCGGTAGCTCAGTTGGTAGAGCATTTGCCCGCGAAAGGCAAAGGTCCCGAGTTCGAGTCTCGGTCGGGCACACAGTTTTAATCTGCCAGGAAGTTTCATATCAGCGCACACTCCGCTGCAGAGTGAAAATCTCATTCTGGAAACATCCCCCAGGCTGTGGCTAAGCCATGTCTCCGCAATATCCTTTCTTTCAGGAGTGCTAGTTCTGCAAGGTTCGCAGGAGAGCTTCTGTAAAGTTTGGAAGGTAGGAGACGAGGTACTGGCAGAAGTAAAGCTGTGAGTACCGGGCATGACTCGTGCTTCGGTAGCTCAGTTGGTAGAGCATTTGCCCGCGAAAGGCAAAGGTCCCGAGTTCGAGTCTCGGTCGGGCACACAGTTTTAATCTGCCAGGAAGTTTCATATCAGCGCACACTCCGCTGCAGAGTGAAAATCTCATTCTGGAAACATCCCCCAGGCTGTGGCTAAGCCATGTCTCCGCAATATCCTTTCTTTCAGGAGTGCTAGTTCTGCAAGGTTCGCAGGAGAGCTTCTGTAAAGTTTGGAAGGTAGGAGACGAGGTACTGGCAGAAGTAAAGCTGTGAGTACCGGGCGTGACTCGTGCTTCGGTAGCTCAGTTGGTAGAGCATTTGCCCGCGAAAGGCAAAGGTCCCGAGTTCGAGTCTCGGTCGGGCACACAGTTTTAATCTGCCAGGAAGTTTCATATCAGCGCACACTCCGCTGCAGAGTGAAAATCTCATTCTGGAAACATCCCCCAGGCTGTGGCTAAGCCATGTCTCCGCAATATCCTTTCTTTCAGGAGTGCTAGTTCTGCAAGGTTCGCAGGAGAGCTTCTGTAAAGTTTGGAAGGTAGGAGACGAGGTACTGGCAGAAGTAAAGCTGTGAGTACCGGGCGTGACTCGTGCTTCGGTAGCTCAGTTGGTAGAGCATTTGCCCGCGAAAGGCAAAGGTCCCGAGTTCGAGTCTCGGTCGGGCACACAGTTTTAATCTGCCAGGAAGTTTCATATCAGCGCACACTCCGCTGCAGAGTGAAAATCTCATTCTGGATACATGTACACTATTTGGGAGTTCTCTCAAACACCTGAAAGTACCAGGATATCCAATCTTGATACAAAGTGTATGTAAGAAGAGTTGCCATTCTGAACATACATATGAATATTTAATGACCAAAAGCTTTCCAAAGTCTTTTGAGAATTATTTTCCTGAAATTCTGAGAAATGTTTCAAAACTCTATGACATGTAAATTTGTCATGCTATACTGTTAATGAGGTGTTTCACCACATCACACCAATGCTCCCCTAGAAATTCATGGATTTGCTATTAAGTCCCTCATATTTTGTAGTAAAAAATTGCAGCAAAGAGATATTCAGCTCTTAATGGAGGGATAACATGGACTGGTTAAGAATTTAAAAATTTCAGACTGCTGAATTTTGGAACACACTTTCAAAATAAATTGTACTTGGCTGTATTCTGTGTATACTCAAGAATAACTCTAGTTTGTAATGTACATAATTAAACAGCAAAAGCAAGTGTTTCACATACCTCTTTAAGATGAGCAGAGCATGTGGTCTCGATCAGATAGAGTCAGATTTGGTTACTCCTCCATCTAATATTACATAGGTCTGGTTACACAGATAGGTGCTACTAAAACTTTCATAATTTCTTCCTTACACTCCAAGGGATAAATAACAAGCAGACACTTACATGCAGTTAAGTGATGTATGTATAATGTTCCATTGGCCTCACAATGCCTCAATCCATTTATTTTATTTGGTGCAGTAAAAAATTTTTAGTATATTGTTTGTGCATATGGTATAGGACAAGGGGTAATATAATTAAAGATTTCAGTTGTCATTGTCACTACAAGATCAACACAATCAAAGTACATAAAAAATGACATACTGAATTTCTTATAAGTATGACAGCAGCAGTTATTAATGAGACTACATGATCCACACAATCAAAGTGAATTGTAATATAAAGTGATATAACACAAAATTAACAGTATTTGATAAATGAGGTTTACTTATTATTATGTCCCAGAAATTCAGAGACAGAGCAAAAGCAGTGGTCAAGCAAGAACTGTCATCCAGAAATGGTATGCCAATATCGGTAATTTTTCAGAGGAGCATACGGAACCTGAAGATGGCATATTGTACTGTTGAAATTGGTACCGAAGATAAAATAAAATAAGTTCTTAATTTGTACAACTGTTTGGTGAATTTCTTTGTTAAATATTTGACCAGCCACTCACCCATGTTCACAATGGATCAACAGAGACTAACTGTGTAAGTTTGCACTTACTGTGATTACATATAGTGTAAACATCTTCCTAGTTTCATACGTGTGTAAATCATAGTTATATCTGAAGATGTTTCCTTTTTTAAAGATACTCCCTTCCAAAAAAATAGTATTTTATATATATGCAAAAAAGGCAGCGGTAGTAATTTCCAGGCTTTTAACAAGTGGTCTACAGGAATTCCTGAATTTAGCTTTCTTTATTGTCCTGTGAACCTTTTCTGTATTTTGAAGGTTATTATTATTATTATTAATGTGGAAGTACTCCAAAAATTATTCCATACATCAGTAATGTGTGTGTGCTACCATGTTACATTGTCACCACTGATGAGCAGCTTGTATTTTGAGTGAGAATCCTAGCAGCACATGCAAGAGTGTTCAGTTTGTTATTTGGATTCAAATCCTCCTGGGTATGTGTGCCCAAAAATTCTGTATGACTCACATTTGACACATTTTTTTCTTCAGTGTTGTAAACAGCATTTTCATGATGGAGGTTTTGTTTGATGTGAAAGTTAACTTCCATAATTTTTTCAGATTTTATGATGAGCCTGTTGCTCCAGAACCACTGTTCTAAACTATACATAACCAATGTTGCAGTTATGTAGTGTTCTATAGGTTTTCCTCACTGTGTTAATTAATTAGAATATTAGTGTCATCTGCAAAGACTACTGTGGTAAAACGTTGGCCTCTTTTTTCAGGGGTTAGACTGAAAGACATAAACAAAATATCACATAGGTGTTAGAAGAATCTGAATAAATATGTGGCACTGGGGGGAATCTAAAGAAAATGATATCTTATTCAATCACTTGGATCAATACTATTAAGGTCCAAAATATAGTGTAATTCATTTTCAGCGCCTGGCATATAAAAGAAAATTGTAAGACAGACAAAGTAATAGAGATTACAATTCAAGTTTTATTGGTACATCAGAAAATGAAGACATGCATTTATACTTTTGTTATTGCCAAGATAAAACTATCAGCATCATAGTTCATGTCTTACTGGTACATAGGAATGTGTAGCTCTTGTCTTTATATTTTTTGTTACTATTTGGAACATAAAGTCTGTTGTTCACAACAGATGACAATTTACTGCATTGATGAGTTGTTGAATTTATGCTATTAGCTGAACACCCATACCAAATTTAGTGTCTACCATGTTATTGGTGACAGATGCTGCAGTAAATTGCTGTAAATATTTATTCTGTATATAGTTTTAGCTGTACCACAAAACTGCAGCCATGTGTGTGAAAGTATTTGATGTTTTTTGTAGGGTTTCTTTGAGGAATCAGTGCAATTGATACCTTCCACATGAGAAGATGTAAAGCCTAACTAGACAACCATCAACATCTGCATTAACATCCAAACTGTGCAAACCACTACAAAGTGCTTGGCAGAGGATACTTCACAATGTAACATCTTCCTGTTCCATTCATATACAGAGTGCAGTAAGAATGATTACATGAATGCCTCTGTGCCTGCTGTAATTAACATAATCATGCATTTTAAGCCTATGCTGGAGAGAGGGGCAGTGTCCTCATTTAATACTGGTTCTTAAAACATTGTAAGTGGGCCCTTGTTGGATAGTTTATGTCTATCTTCAGGCATCTACCTTTTCAGATTTTTCAGCATTTCTCTGATGCCCTGCCACAGGTTAAACAAATCTTTGAACACTTGTGCTGCCCTTATTTGTATACATTCAATATTCTCTGATAGTCCTATTTATCAAGGGACCCACACACTTGAACAGTAGTCCAACATGATTTGCATGCGTGTTTTAGAGAGTGTACCAAGATGACACCACACGAACTAAAGGACTAAGCTTTGCGAATAAAAGAAAAGACCTGAATAAATATATGGCATGTGCAGTGTAAAATGGATGATTTATTTTGAGACAGAAAGTACATGTTATGTAATATAACTGATAAAGCAACTGAATGAAACACCATATGTGTAAAATAACATGAAAAGATTTTAACTGGGTAACATTAACTTTGTCACATAGCAACAAAACTGCACATGAAAAAGCAATAGCTCAAGAATAATATCATTGTACAAAAGAGGTTGTTGGTATCATTCTGGTAGATGTGGTGTAAATGTACAGACAAACAAATGATTATAATTTCAGAAATATTGAATGATTTATTCAAGAGAAAGAGCTTCATAAATTGAGCAAATCAGTAATGTGTTGGTTCCCCTCTGGGTATTATGCAAGCAGTTATTTGACTTGGCATTGATTGATAGAGTTGTTGGATGTCCTCTGGAGGGATATCATGCCAAATTCTGTCCAGCTGTCATCTTAGATCATCAAAATCCTGAGCTGGATGGAAGGCCCTGCCCATAATGCCTCAAACCTTCTGAACTGGGGAGATCTAGCGACTATGCTGGACAAGGTAGGGTTTGGCAAGCACTGAGACAAGCAGTAGAAACTCACACCATGTGCAAACAGGCATTATCTTGGTGAATGTAAGTCCAGGATGGGTTGCCATCAAGGGCAACAGAATAAGGCACTGAATATTGTCAACATACTGCTGTGCCACAAAAGTGCTGTGGATGACAGCCATGAGGGTCCTGCTATGAAAAGAAATGACACCCTAAACCATCAGTATTGGTTATTGAGCCGTATGGTGGGTAAAAGTCAGCTTGGTATCCTACCACTTTCCAGGGCATCTCTGGACACATTTTTGCTGGTCATCAGGGCTCAGTTCTAAGTGGGACTCATTACTGAAGACAATTCTACTCCAGTCAATGAGATTACAGACCAAAGATGTGTCTGGAGATAGTCTGGACAGCGGTAAGATACTAACCTGACTGTTGCCCACCATACAGCCTGACAACGAGGATCAATGGTGTGGGGTGTCATTTATTTTCATAGCAGGACCTCTTTGAGTGTCATCCATGGCACCCTTAAAGCACAGCAGTTATGTCGATAATATTCTATGCCCTGTTTTGTTGCCCCTTGTGGCAATCCATCCTGAGCTTACGTTTTGACCTGCACTGTGTGAGAATTTCTACCCTTTGTCTTTGTGCTTGCCAAACTGTATCTTGCCCAGCAAGGTCACTGGATCTCTTCCCAACAGAGAATTTTTGGAGTGTTATGAGCAGGTCCTTTGAACCGTAGTGGGATATTCATGATCTAACATGCCAGTTGAAGAGAATTTGGCATGATGTATATCAGGAGGACATCCAATAACTCTGCCGATCAACGCCAAGTTGAATAACTGATTGCATAACGGCTAGAGGTGGACCAACTTGTTAGTGTCTTGCTCAATCTGTGGAGCTCTTTCTCTTGAATAAATCATCCAATTTTTCTGAATGTCCTCTTGAGGGATAACATGCCAAATTCTGTCCAGCTGGCTTTTGATGCAGTGCAGTGAGCCTTGAGCAGCCGCTGGTGATATATCAGTGCAGCAGCAGTGCAGTAGGGAGTTGAATATTTAGCTTTCATATTTGTTTTGTAGTTTGATCCGTAATTTATTTCCAAGTGTTTGTGCACTTACATATTTAATTACATAAAATCCTTGCGTATTCTCGTATTTGAGAGGAGTTATATTGCTTATTGATAGCTGTAAAGTATAAATTTGTGGAGTCGTTAGTCAGTTGTTTGTTTTGGACAGCCAGTGCTTTCTGTTTATTTCGTAGAGTCAGTTAGCAGCAGACAGAGGCCAGTGCAGTTTCATCTGTGCTTACAGAGTGACGTGTACGAACAGCAGTAGCAGAAACTAGTCGTATATTCAATTTTTCATATTAGTTCCGCAGGTTTAATTCAAATTACTTTGTGTGTTTGTGTGCTTGTGTGGTGAAATATTTTGGATCTTTGCATATTTTCGAATTAGAAAGGGGCAGTATCAAATTTTAATAATGGTAGAGTGTAACATCGCGTAGGCAGTTGTTATTTGTACTAAGACAGGGGTAGGATCGCCTTGTAATATCTGTATAGTGGCATAGTCATGGTCATTTCATTGCTTAGTTTGTAAGTAATTGTTCATATATCACAGCTCAATCTGGGGCTGGTGACGCAACTGTGCAGTCTCATATTGCTGTTTTATTTGTCGCAACTCTATACGTCCAGATATTAGCAGTGGGAAGGATAGGGTGTGTGCATGCTGTGTGCGGGCGCAGGAGGAGCTGGCCATGGTTTGTGAGCAGCTGAGCGTGCTGTTGGCCATGGTCAGCCACCTTCAGGCTGCTGCCTTGAGGTGCAGCGACGCTGGAGGGTCTGGCGCGACACTTGACACACCCCAGGTGTTGGTTGCTGCATCCGCTGACTCAGCCGCCGAGGCACCTTCTAGTGTACCCGGTGCATTGCGGCCGCCCTCACCTCATGGTGAGTGGTGGACTGTAATGTGTTTGCGTCGCTTGAGGCGGAGGGTCAATGTGGAGATTGGCCGGCTGGCCTTGCCCGTTCATCCTGTCAGTGGGCAGGTGGCCGCTCATTCAGCAGGGTCCGAACAGGCACACGGGGGCAAAGGCTTGCTGGTTATTGGGAGCTCCAACATTAGGCGGGTGATGGAGCCCCTTAGGGAAATAGCGCACAGGGCTGGAATGAATTCCAATGTGCACTCGATTTGTCTGCCGGAGGGCCTCATCCAAGATGTGGAGGCGGCCTTGCCTGCATCTATCGAGCGTACGGGGTGCAGTTGTCTGCAAGTAGTTGCTCACGTCAGCACTAATGATGACTGTCACTTGGGTTCTGAGGTGATCCTCAGTTAGTACAGGCGGCTGGCAGATTTGGTGAAGACCTCTGGCCTTGCACGCGGGGTGCAAGCAGAGCTCTCTATTTGCAGCATTGTTCCCAGAGTGGATTGGGGTCCTTGTTTGGAGCCGAGTGGAGGGTCTCAACCAGAGGCTTCGTCGACTCTGTGATGGTCTTGGCTGCAGATTTCTAGACTTGCGCTATTGGGTGGGGAATTGTAGTATGCCCCTAGATAGGTCATGGGTGCACTACACAAAGGACATGGCTACTCGGGTAGCAGAGTACTTGTGGTGTGCACATGGGGTTTTTTTAGGCTAGGCAGTAGTGCGAGGTGTCCTGATGAACACTCACCAGTCGACGTGCAGGCAAGGAAATCAGTACGTGCTCATTGTAAAGACACTTCAGCTATCAAGATATTAGTAGTATATTTTCAGAGTGTCGGAATAAAGTTCCTGAATTTACTGCCCTCCAGGAAGCGTGTGGTGCGCAAATTATTCTTGGGACTGAGACCTGGCTGAACCCTGAGATAAGAAGTTCTGAAATATTTAGTGAGGGTTGGAACGTGCATCGGAAAGACAGATTAGACACGGTAGGAGGTGGTGTCTTCATTGCACTTGACAAAAATATTGTGTCTACTGAGGTCGAAGTAGAGTGTGATTGTGAAATTATCTAGACACATTTAACAGGGCTAGGAGAAATAAAGTTAATTGTTGGGTGGTGTTACCAGCCACCAGGTTCCACCGTGACAGTTCTAGAGTCATTCAAAGGGAGTCTACACTTTGTATCGCAGAAGTACCCAGATCATGATATACTAGTCGGAGGTGACTTCAACCTACCTAGTATAGACTGGGATATCTATGGATTCATTACAGGTGGTACAGACAAGCCGTTGTGTGAATTACTTTTGAACACATTATCCAAAAACTGTCTTGAGTAGCTAAATCGACAGCATATGTGTAATGGAAATATTTTAGATCTGGTAGCCACAAACAGACCTGACCTCATTGACGGTGTCAGTGTTGAGACAGGGATTAGTGATCATGATGTTGTCATTACGACTATGGTTACAAAAGTTAAAAAGTCGGTCAAGAAGGCTAGGAAAGTATTCTTACTAGAAAGAGCAGATAAGCCATTGTTAGCATCCCACTTAGTAAATGAATCGACTTCATTTACGTCCGGTATGATGGACGTGGAAGAATTATAGGCAAATTTTAAACGCATTGTAAATCACGCATTGGACAAGTATGTGCCGAAAAAGTGGGTTACAGATGGAAAAGACCAACCATGGTTTAACAGCGCAATTCAGAGAACGCTCAGGAAGCAAAGACAGTTGCACTCGCGATACAAGAAAGATCGGGAGAATGAGGACAGGAGAAAGTTAGTAGAGATTTGTGCTGCTGTAAAAAGAGCAATGCGCGATGCATACAACCACTACCACCGTCATACCTTAGCAAAAGATCTTGCTGAAAACCCAAGGAAATTCTGGTCTTACGTAAAATCGGTAAGTGGGTTGAAGGCTTCCATTCAGTCACTCACTGATCAGTCTGGCCTGGCAATGGAAGACAGCAAAACTAAAGCTGAAGTTTTAAATTTAGCATTTGAGAAATCTTTCACGCAGGAGGATCGTACAAACATACCGCCGTTTGAGTCTCGTACAGATTCCTGTATGGAGGACATAGTGATAGACATCCCTGGGGTTGTGAAGCAGCTGAATGGGTTGAAAATAAATAAATCGCCAGATCCTGATGGGATTCCAAACTGGTTTTACAGAGAGTGCTCTACTGCAATGGCTCCTTACTTAACTTGCATTTATCGTGAATCTCTTGCCCAACGTAAAGTCCTGAGCAACTGGAAAAAAGTGCAGGTGATGTCTGTATATCAGAAGGATGGATCCACAAAATTACAGACCAATATCCTTAACATTGGTTTGTTGCAGGATTCTCAAACATATTTTCAGTTCGAATATAATGAATTTCCCTGAGACAGAGAAGTTGCTGTCCATGCATCAGCACAGCTTTAGAAAGAATCGCTCCTGCGAAACGTAACTCGCCCTTTTTTCACACGATATCTTGCGAACCATGGATGAAGGGTATCAGACGGATGCCATATTCCTTGACTTGCAGAAAGCATTTGACTCAGTGCCCCACTGCAGACTCCTAACTAAGGCACGAGCATATGGGATTGGTTTCCAAATATGTGAGTGGCTTGAAGACTTCTTAAGTAATAGAACCCAGTACGTTGCCCTCGATGGTGAGTGTTCATCAGAGGTGAGGGTATCATCTTGAGTGCCCCAGGGAAGTGTGGTAGTTCCGCTGTTGTTTTCTATCTACATAAATAACCTTTGGATAAGGTGGATAGCAATGTGTGGCTGTTTGCTAATGATGCTATGGTGTACGGGAAGGTGTCGTCATTGAGTGACTGTAGGGGGATACAAGATGACTTCGACAGGATTTGTGATTGGTGTAAAGAATGGCAGCTAACTCTAAATATAGATAAATGTAAATTAATGCAGATGAATAGGAAAAAGAATCCTGTAATGTTTGAATACTCCATTAGCAGTGTAATGTTTGACACAGTCACGTTGATTAAATATTTGGGCGTAACATTGCAGAGCGATTTGAAGTGGGACAAGCATGTAATGGCAGTTGTGGCGAAGGCGGATAGTTGTCTTTGGTTCATTGGTAGAATTTGGGGAAGATGTGATTCATCTGTAAAGAAAACCACTTATAAACACTAATACGACCTATTCTTAAGTACTGCTCGAGCATTTGGGATCCCTATAAGGTCGGATTGAGGGAGGACATAGAAGCAATTCAGAGGCAGGCTGCTAGATTTGTTACTGGTAGGTCTGATCATCACGCAAGTGTTACGGAAATGCTTCAGGAACTCGGGTGGGAGTCTCTGGAGGAAAGGAGGCGTTCTTTTCATGAATCGCTACTGAGGAAATTTAGAGAACCAGCATTTGAAGCTGATTGCAGTACAATTTTACTGCCGCCAACTTATATTTCGCGGAAAGACCACAAAGATAACATAAGAGAGATTAGGGCTCGTACAGAGGCATATAGGCAGTCATTTTTCCCTCATTCTGTTTGGGAGTGGAACAGGGAGAGAAGATGCTAGCTGTGGTACGAGGTACCCTCCGCCATGCACCGTATGGTGTATTGCGGAGTATGTATGTAGATGTAGATGTAAACATCTTAGATCAACAAAATCCTGAGCTGGATGGAAGGCCCTGTCCATAATGCCTCAAACCTTCTGAACTGGGGAGATCTAGCGACTATGCTGGACAAGGTAGGCTTTGGCAAGCACTGAGACAAGCAGTAGAAACTCACACCATGTGCAAACAGGCATTATCTTGGTGAATGTAAGCCCCGGATGGGTTGCCATCAAGGGCAACAGAATAAGGCACTGAATATTGTCAACATACTGCTGTGCCACAAGAGTGCCATGGATGACAGCCATGAGAGTCCTGCTATGAAAAGAAATGACACCCTAAACCATCAGTCCTGGTTATTGAGCCGTATGGTGGGTGAAAGTCAGCTTGGTATCCTACCACTTTCCAGGGCATCTCTGGACACAGTTTTGCTGGTCATCAGGGCTCAGTTCTAAGTGGGACTCATCACTGAAGACAATTCTACTCCAGTCAGTGAGACTACAGGCCAGAGATGCGTCTAGAGATACTCTGGACAGCGGTAAGATACTAACCTGACTGTTGCCCACCATACGGCCTGACAATGAGGATCAATGGCGTGGGGTGCCATTTATTTTCATAGCAGGACCTCTTTGATTGTCATCCATGGCACCCTTAAAAAACAGCAGTTATGCCGACAATATTCTATGCCCTTTTTTGTTGCCCCTAGTGGCAATCCATCCTGAGCTTATGTTTTGACCTGCACTATGTGAGAATTTCTACCCTTTGTCTTTGTGCTTGCCAAACTGTATCTTGCCCAGCAAGGTCACTGGATCTCTTCCCAACAGAGAATGTTTGGAGTGTTATGAGCAGGCCTCTGAACCATAGTGGGATTTTCATGATCTAACATGCCAGTTGAACAGAATTTGGCATGATATCTCCCAGGAGGACATCCAACAACTCTGTCAATCAACAGCAAGTTGAATAACTGATTGCATAATGGCTAGAGGTGGACCAACTTGTTATTGTCTTGCTCAATCTGTGGAGTTCTTTCTCTTGAATAAATCATCCAATTTTTCTGAAATTGTTAACATTTGTTTGTCTATACATGTACATCACACCTACCAATTTCCATTCCATTTGGATTATTCCTTCATGGTGCACTGTTTTTTCTGTTAGAGTGTATGTTTTCAATGTAAAGTTGTTTACTTATATAGCTTTGAATACGTCGACCAAAGAAAAAAAAAACAAAAGATCTGAATATGTGATAATCATGTATGTGGACAAGAATTATCACTAAACTAAACAATAAAGATAGTAAGGATGAAATAATTTTAGTTTTGTCACAAGAAATATAAATATCAAAACCAAATATGAGAAGTATTTTGCACCAAAAGCAACAAAGTGAATTTTGTATTTAAGACAAGAGTTTGATGGCAAGATAACTATGTATCAGAACTGAAACCATGCTAACGCAAGCAACCATTTTAATGCCCTATTCGATGGAATTGGTAAAACAGTTTAGTTCTCCCAAGACATAAGAAATACAGCCATCACTAAAGTACAACAAAACTCCACTAAAAAATGAGTAAAAAGAAGTACCTCCATGATCAGTACCATGCAATGCTAATTTGCTGCCATGCTGTCATCTACTGAATGGCATAATTTGAATGTGGTATGGAGGGGCATGGTGTCAACTTTCTGCTATCCCACTATTTTTGTTTAATTAGCTGCTCAGTTGGTCCCAAGCAGCTGAGTGAACCCTGTTCCAGTTCTTCCATCAAGGAAAAATTGCTGGGGATACTAGGAATCCAACTCTTGTTATCCACATGGCAGTCAGACACACTGCAGATGCTTACACTTAGGGGTGAGGCAAATAATTAACTTTAATGCTGGTATACAAAATTTGTCTTCAGGACTTCATCATATAAAAATAGTGTTATATAGCACTTCATACTCTTATGACAAATTACAAGTCAAATAAACTGTGGATAAGTACATTAGATATGTTATGTAAATATCATTCTAGTTTGCTCAGGTGGATGTAGTTAATGTAAATTTATTTTTTAGAAAGAAGTGATTACACAAATAACTGACTACACCTGGACAAGAAATTGAACTTCAGATTGTACAAAAATATTGTAATAACAAACACATGAGAAAAGGGAGAAGTAATAAGAACACTTTCAACTTCTTGTGCCAGTGAAGTTGCCAGTTGTACTGCTAAGCTTCCACGGGATCAAATATAAATAAAAGGGATAGCCCTTCAAGTGTTTCTCAGTTTCATGCTGTTAAATCAAGAGAGAATAGTGTGCTCCCTTCATCAAGTTTTATCCAGTGGACCTTTTTATCATGAAAGTAAAACTTCTCAGGCACCCTCACAGTCATAGTAGATCAAGGTGATACACACCCAGCTGCAGCATACTCTTTTATGAAGAAAATCCAGACCTATGCAAAATATTGTCATACTGTGCAAACATACAAAGATACGTGCATCAGGACAGAGAGTATCAAAAACTGGCAAGCAAAAAAATGAAAATGAATCTAGTGATATATGTTTCAAATGGTCATGGACAGGGAGGCAAAGTAGAAAATTTGAAAGGATCATTATCTCAAAAGAAGCATTCTTTCCTCTGGTTATCACACCATAGCTATCTGGCTGCTGGTGCGAGAGAGAACTTAGGTGTTAGACCAACACTTTTCACCACCAGCTGGCAATTAACATGAGACTTTTGTCGCTGCTTGTGATATATTACTTGCACCAAATGCACTGAGCAAATATATTTTAATTGCAATTGTTCTCTTTCTTCTGCACTTTCTGCAATGTATTAATCAAAGTAACAGAAACTGAATATTTATCATAAGGAGTCACTATGATGGTCCATCGGTTTAAATTTAACAAAGTTGGACACTTTATAAGTCAATGACAAAATTTACTTCACAATCAGTTTATTCAAGCAGCTGTAGGGGCATCCAATGACTTTTACATAATGGTAGGAGTCCATGAAGGCTCAGCCTTATCACCACTGCTGTTCATTCTTGTCATGGACACTGTCATGTTAGACCTGCAGATGCCACTACAATGGTTACTTCTCTGTGTTGATGCTGTCATGTTGGCTGCAGAGAACAAGTTTGATCTCCAGTGCCAAACACAAGACTGGAATGACTGACTTGCACGATATTGCCCCAGTGCATGACATCAGATCCATGAAAAGTTGGGACCATCAACATTGATAGCAAGGATCTGCCACAAGTAACAAAATTTAAGTATCTTGGTTCTATACTCTCTAGAAATGGCCAGTTTACAGATGACATCAACACAAGGACACAGGTGCCCTAGATGAAATTACGAATGACAACAGGAGTTACCTGTGATCATTGGATAAAGGATCATCTGAAGTAAAACAGCTGCCAGACTATCATTCATCCCATTGTTCTCTATGGAACTGAGTACTGACCAGCCACAAAGGAGACAGAATGATGAATGGGGATTAGGGAGAACTAAGAGGTCTTAGATTGAGAGGTGTCATCACTTGGCTGGATCACGTTTTGAATAACACTAACAGGAAGTATTTTGGGGTTGCAACAGTCCAGAAGTGATAAAGCCATCTGCAATGGTTTGGACATATGCTGTATCCAGATGGCAGCATACATAGTGGACCCAAGGGATGACCAAGTCAGTGATGGGCCGATACCACACAATGACCTGAAGGCCGAAAATCTTCATCTAGACATGTCTCATGATCAAACAAAATGGAGACAGTGAATCCACTCAGCGGATCCTGTCACCAGGAGCGACAAATGCTAAAGAAACAGGAAAAGAAGAGGAAGAAGAAGAAGAAGAAGAAGAAGAAGAAGAAGAATCAATTTGTCCAGCACACATATAATATGGCCCAAAAGTTCTGTAAAGCACTTCCCAGACAGTGTGTAATGATGTCAAATTTTAACAATCAAATTGATCCCTGGAGACACTGCCTTATCAAAGGTACCTTCAGTACCATGCAGGAGGGTTTTTGTGTTTCAGTGAAGCTGAGGGCTATGCTGGCAGTAGTGCAGCTACCAGTAGGGGAACCAAAACTGGATTGGCCTCAACAGAGGACACAAATGATATGTGTCCCACCTAGGGTAAGGGGGTCTCTTTGAGGGCAGTGAAGCCGACCCTCCTAGGGGAGTAAATCCTGATCTCAAATTGTGGTCATCCTCATTGTGGGCAGGGTCAATGGGCCAGTGCCTCATTCTCCATAAAAACTTTCTAAGGCTCAAGAATCTAAAGTGAAGCTTCAGCAATTGGATAGAAAATCATTATGGCAATCATTGACAAGGAAAAAGATTTTCAGAGTTGACACATGGATGTTCAATGGATTAAAAGTAAATAAACTGAAATACAGAATGAATTGAATGACCAAAAATGAACATAATTATTTTGCCTGAAACCAAAAGAAAGGGACAAGGAAATGAGAAATTTCTAAATTTAATTGAGTTTTAGTCTGGGGTTGATGGATATAAATGGGTAAAAGCAGGTGTTTCCATTCTAATTAGCAAAGCTGTAAGCACTTCCTTCAAAGACTACATATTTGTATGTGAAGGAATTGTCTCATCATCATCAAGTTGTATGGAAATGAAACAGTTATAACTGGTGTATATGCAGCAAATATGCAACAGAAAACCAAAGATCATTTCTGTCAGAAGTTAGACCATCTTCTCAACAAAGTTAAAATCCACCAAGAAGTAATAATAGCAAGAGATTTAAGTGCAGGAATAGGTTCACAAGTAAATGGCACAGTAGTGTGAAGATATGGAGAAAATGTTGTTAACAGCTCTGGAGAAAGTCTTACAGAATTCTGTAAGCCGTATAACTTGAGTAATCTGAACAAACATTATTTGCATAAATGTATTGAGAAATATATGGGGGAAAGACCCTCATTATAGCCGAAATCATTAATTTGTTACAACATTACATCTATATGATTGCTCTGCAATTCGCTCGTAACTGCCCACAGTGCATTCATCAGCCCATCTTCAGACTACTTCTCTACCATTCCACTCCCAAATGGTGTACAGGAAAAATGAATACTTAAATCTTCCCACCATAAACTGTTCCACTGGAAGTACATTCATATGGGAGACATCAGGAGGATTTTTGGGAGAGGAGAGAGCTGCTCAGTGGCTGCTATAATGAAGGATAGAAGTCTCCTGACCATCCCATGAGACACTCCCCAGGCAACAATACAGGACTCATCTGCAGTTCACACTTGTGTCTGGCAGAGGGTTCATTGAACCATTTTCACACTGTTTCTCTGCCATCACACTCTTGAACAGTGCACGGGAAAAACAACCACTTAACTCTTTCTGTGCAAGCACAGATTTGTCTCATTTTATTATTATGATTTTTGTATATGACTTTGTACACAATGATAAGGACAGATGGACTGCAGAGTCGTGTGGCAACTGTCATCATAGGAAAGCTGGACAGGAACAGAAATGATTAGCAAACAAGTTATTCCAGTAAACAGAAGATTTACTTAACTTGTACTTCTCTAAGTGAACAAAGACTCATTACAAATATTACAGCAATAAATAAAGTCCAGCTCTCAGTGTCAACAAGGATGAGGCTTTCTGTACTAAGTGAGGCTGAAGCTGTGACTAGGAGGTGCCTGCGTAGTATCACATTGTGAAGAGGTTCCAAGTGAGATTGGGGCTGAGTGGCTGCCACTGGCCATCCCATATTGTGGTAGCAAAAGGGACTTGTGATACAGAGCCATTGGAGGTGTGGCTCAGTGAGTGTGCACCATTGGGTCCACTGGATGTTATGCAAGTGCTGTTGGCATCTGACAGAAACTTGCAATTCCATTGCCAATTTCGTGATGCCCATGGGATGGTATCGACAAGTGACACTACAGTGATCATTTCTGCCTACATAGGTGAGTATCAACAAAATGTTTTTGCATTTAGAGGAGAAAGTTGGTGATTGAAATTACGTGTTGAGATCTTGCAGTAGTTAAAAAAGCCTTTGTTTTAATGATTACCATCCCCAACTCATGTATCATATCCATAAATCCATGCTACCCTCTCCCCTATTTTGTGGTAATACAAAATGAGCTTGTCCTGTTTTGAACTTATTGGTGTCCTCCATGAATCCTGTCTGGTAAGGATGACATACTATGCAGCAATACTCCAGGAAAGACTGGACAAATGTGGTGAAGTCAGTCTCTTTAGGAGATCTGTTGCATCTTCTGAGTGTTCTTCTAATAAAATGCATTCTTTGGTTCACCTTCCCCACAAGAGCTTCTATGTGATCATTCAAATTTAAGTTGTTTGTAATTATAATACCTAGGTATATAGTCAAAAAGGATTTATATGGTTTATTGTATGACCAAAATTTAATAGATTTATTTTAGCACTGATGTGGATGACCTCGCACTTTTCATTATTTAAGGTCAATTGCCACTTTCTGCACCACATAGATAATTTGTCTAAATAATTTTGCAATTGGTTTTACCATCTGGTGACTTTACAAGATGGTAAATGACAACATCATCTGCAAAGAATCTAAGAGTGGTTCTCAGATTGTCTCCCAAATCATTTATATAGATGTAGAACAGTAGAGGGCCTATAACACTTCTTGGGGAACACGAGATATGACGCCCTTCAACAGAGTTTTGATTATCTATCATCGTACCCTGAAATGAGAGTCCTCCTACCCTGGATACTTCCAACCTCTCCCAAAGTGGTGTTCCACTACCCACCAAACCTCCACATCATCCTAGTCCATCCCCATATCAATCCCACCTCAATCCCCAGGCCACAGGGACCATACTCCTGTAGAAGATCCAGATGCAAGACCTGCCCAATGCACCCACCCAGAACCACATACTCCAGTCCCATCACAGGCTTATCCTGCCCTATCGGAGGCCAGGCCACATGTGAAAGCAGCCATGTTATAAACCAACTCTGCTGCAACCACTGCACAGTATGACAATTAGTCAGCTGTCAATTAGAAGAAATGGCCACCACCTAACTGTTGCCAAAAACAAGGTGGACCACCCAGTGGCACAACATGCAGCAAAGCACACATGTGAGATTTCAATGGCTGCTTCACAACCTGTGCCATCTGGATCCTCTCCACCACCACCAGCTTTTCTGAGCTGTGCAGATGGGAGCTATTCTTATAGCACATCATTCACACACCCGTAACCTTCTTAGCCTTAACTCACTGCCTCCCACCCACCTGCTTGATAGTGTGTGTGTGTGTGTGTGTGTGTGTGTGTGTGTGTGTGTGTGTGTGTGTGTGTACACCATCCCCTGCCCCAGTATCCCTGCCCAATTTGTATCCCCACATCAGCTAGTTACGAGCTGTTATCTCACGCTCTAGTCTATGGAATCATGTGCTGAGCTGTCTGCCACCTGATGCCTCTATCTGCACACCCACCTAGCCCACAGATGGCTCCCCACTCTCCCACAAGCTGCTAGATGCTTTCCCACAACCCTCTCCCTGCCTCCCACCTCTCTCTATCCCTCACCTCACTCCACCCCACACCCCCACCTCACTCCAGTACACTCACTGTGGGCTAGTAAAGAGCTGGCAGTTGACTGAGCACAATGTTGGGAGACAAGCATGTGTATGTGAGTAAGTGTGTGTGTGTCTATGTGCATGGTTTTCCTACAACTAGAAAAAGGAAGTGTATTCTGAAAGCTAGCCAAGCTCCATACTTTTTGTTTGTGTACCTGTCGGTGACACAGCACTTCTGGTATTCAGTGAGTTATCTCCTTCACTTCTAGATAATTCATAATTTTCAACCAGAACTTTCCATGCTTAAGATAAGCACTTCCATTTTACTTGATGATTTTCCATCAGTTACATTGAACTGCAGCCTTTCTGACAGGAAATCACAAATCTAGTCTCACAACTGAGACAAAGCTCGAGAGGCATGCAGTTCAATTAGAAGCCACTGTGAGGAACAGTGTCAAAATCCTTCTGGAAATCTAGAAATATGGAATCGACTTGAGATCCCCTGTTGACAGCACTCATTATGACATGTCAGTAAAGAGTTAGTTATGTTTCACAAGATCAATATTTTCTGAATCAGTGCTGACTATGTGTGTATACATTGTTTTCTTCAAGGTAATTCATTATGTGTGAATGTAGTATATGTTCCAAATTCTACTACATGTAAACATCAGGTGATAAGGGTCTGCAATTCAATAGATTACTTCTATTTCCTTTCCTGTGTATTTCTATGAGTTGCAAAATTTTCCAGCCTTTCATCAAGCATGTGGTTGTAAGTGATTGCTAAGTATGGAGCTATTATATCAGTATACTCTGAAAGGAAAATAATTGCTATACAATATAAATTGGTAGGATTGCCTCTATGAAGTGATTTAAATTGCTTCACTGCACTGAGGATATCAAGTTCAAAGTGTCTCATTTTTGCAGCTGTCCTCAATTTGAATTTTGGAATATTTACTTTGTGTACTTTGGTGATGAGATATCAGAAAACTGTGTTTAGTGACTCCAGTTTGGTGGCACTGTCAGTGATAACATTACCATTGCTAGTGACTGTGTCTTGCCACTGGTGGAAGTCTGTTTGGAATTACATGAAATCCAGACCAATAGCTGCTTACAGGCATTGATAAATATGAACAGGGAGAGCTACAAACGTGTGCCCCGGCTGGGACTCAAACCTGGGATCTCTTGCTTACATTACAGACAATCTATCTGACTGAGCCATCAAGTTCACAGAGGATAGTGCAACTCCAGGGACTTATCTCTGGCATGCTCCCCGTGAGACCCACATTTCCAACTTACTGTCCACACATTGCATTTGTAGTGCCCCTGCCCACTATACTCATTACTCCCAGCAGTCTACCCACCGAATCCCATAAGAGTTTGAGCAATGTGAGTGCATCCACACTAAAGAAGATCATTGATCACTAAGCCTTATCTATATGAAGATAGTATATGTTCTTTCAGACATGTCCACAAGAACAGATACCACTGGTAATCTTATAGCTCTTGAAGAATGAAATTAACAATGATATCCAGACCATCCAGTAAGTTGGAAATCTGGGTCTTCGAGGGAGTGTGCCAGAGATAAGTCACTGCAGTTGCACCATCTTCTGTGTCCTCAATGGCTCAGTCGGATAGAGTGTCTGCCATGTAAGCAGGAGATTCCAGGTTTGAGTCCCAGTTAGGGCACACAATGTCAACTGTCCCTGTTGCTATTTATCAATGCAGGTGTAAGCAGATAATGGTCTAGATTTCATTGTAATTTCATTCTTCGAGAGCTGCAAGATCACCAATGGTATCTGTTCTTTCGGACATGTCCGAAAGAACAAATACCATCTTCATAAGAGTCTGTTTGCTGTCACTAAGCAAAGATCAAAACGGTAATTCAAGACTGTAGAGTCATTGGGGGGAAGGGGGGGGGGGGGCACAGTAAATCAATCACTAGTTAGTTTCATCGCAGGTGATATATCTGTTTAGGAGAAAATCACCAACTAATGGACAAGTTGCTAACCAGAACCCTGAGGAGAACTGAAGCAGACACAATTGAACCTCATTTTTCTGAAGCAGTTCAGCATAAAGGATTTACTTCAATGAAGATTAGAGTGCAAACTAAAAATGATACTAGTAGATAACACTGTTTAAAAAACATGAGAATATTAAACGAGAAATTAGGAAAATTGTCATGGACACATACTGGGACTGAGAGAGTGAGTGTAGACAAACAGGATCCTTAATGGATCCTGGATAATCTAAACAAGTAGATATGTAAAAGTAGAATGCATATAAAAAATGCTTATCAACTAAATGACCACAATTTAGAAATAATTACCAGAAACTAAACCAGGAATCAAGGGACAGAATTAAATGAAAAAAGGAACAATATGTAGAAACAGAAATGCATTCAGATTGAGAGTTTAATAGGTGAATCACAAGCTACAGAAGAGAGGAGGAAAACTACAGGTATGAGGAAAAAAACCAGTAAAAGAGGAGTAGACAACATAATTCCTCTAACGGAATGAAAAAAGCTTTATACAGATTTTGTAATTGAAGCTAGACCTCATTACCCAAAACAAGAAGAATGTGAGACTAAAGAAACTGTTTGAAATAAGTGAGACTAAAGAAACTGTTTGAAATATGACCGTTATGATAGAGGAGGTGAACAGTTAGTTAACTAAAACTAAAATCTGGTCATCATTTGGCCCTGGAAATTTACCTATGAATTTTTGAAAGCTGGAAAGCAGTACCTGAAGAAAAGAATAACACACCTTATGGAAAACTTGTCAATAGATTTAAATATCATCAGAGTGAAAAATATCATATATGCTTTCCATTTTTAACTAGGGGAATAGAATAGATATTAACTGCTCCAGAGTCATTAATATGAGTTGCACAATGAGCTTTTTATTTGGAGATATTATGTATAAGGAAATAAGGCACAGTTTTGGCCTCCATTTTTGGGAAGACCAGAGTGAGTTTGAACACAACAAATCATGTACAGATAATCTATTTATTTCACAACAGCTAACACAGAAATTTGTAGTGGCAGAGAAAGAGCTACATACTGAATCTGCAGATTTAGCAAAAGATTATGACACGGATCCAAGAACAAAACTGTGGAAGGCTCTTAAATATATAGATATGTATGACCATTTTTACAGATTATTATTGAAATTTATAGATTGTAATAAGATACATTGACATCTACATGCATACTCCACAAGCCACTGTATGGTGTGTGGTTGAGGGTAACTTGTACTAGTACTAGTCATTTTCTTTCCACTTTGGCACACAAATAGAGTAAGGGAAAATCGACTGTCTATATGCCTCTGTATGAGTCCTAATTTATCTTACATTGTGTTCATGGGCCTTAAGCAAAATTTATGTTGGTGGCAATAGAATTTTTCTGCAGTCAGCTTCAAATGCTGGTTCTCTAAATTTTCTCAGTTACATTCTGCAAAAAGAACACATGAGTTGATGAGCCATCTCTCTGTAATACTCATGTGTTGATCTAGCAGTCTACCTCTGAGTTACTTCAAGGTCTTCCTCTTAATCGAACCTGCTCGGAATCCCAAACACTCAATCAGTACTCAAGAATGGGTCATACTTGTGTTCTATATGTGGTTTCCTTGACAGATGAACAGCACTTTCCAAAAATGCTCCCAATAAACTGAAGTCAACAATTTACCTTCCTTATCAACATCCTTATGGGTGCATTCCATTTGATACCTCTTTGCTATGTTACTCCTGCATGTTTAATCTATGTGACTGTATCAAGTAGTGGACTACTACTGCTATAGTTCAACATTATGTGATTATTTTTCCTACTCATCTGCATTAACTTACATTATTGTATATTCAGAACAAGCTGCCATTCAACACAGCAACTAGAAATTTTGTGTAGGTCATCTTGTATCCTCCCACAGTCATTAAATGATGAAACCTTCCTGTACACCAGAGTATCGTCAGCAAACAACTGCAGATTGCTGCTCATCCTGTCTGCAGATCATTCATGTATATAGAGAATAACAGTGTTTCTATCACACTTCCCTGGTACACTCCTCACAGTACCTTTTTCTCTCATGAATACTCACCATCAAGGACAACATACTGGATTCTTATACTCAAGAAGTCTTTGAATCACTCAAATATCTGGAAACCTATTCCATATGCTTGTACTTTTGTTAACAGTTTGCAGTCAGGCACTGCGTCATAGGATGTCATGTGATGAAAGGGCAAGCTGAGTTTCACACGAGTGAAGCCTTCTAAATCCATGCTGATTTGTGGACACAAACTCTTCTGTCTCAAGGAAATTTATTATATTCAAATGAGAATAGGTTCAAGAATTATGCAGCAAACTGAAGTTAGGATATTGGTCTGTAATTTTGCAGACCCAAGTTATCAGAACCTATTAATGTCACAAAATGGCTGAGGAAAGATTGCAGTATGTCACCCATCTCATTCAATTTTTCCTCAAAGTGGGCCTCTGAAGATCGGAAACCAGCTGTGGAGAAATTGGAATCATTGTTATTGATGTATAGCTGTTTTCATTAAGTTTTGGTAATATTCAAGTTATTTTGGCACAAGATGAATAGGCTATTGACTGTGTGATCTGAAATTTTTATCACAAATATGACAGATGGGATCTACAGATGGCTCTAACAAACACCGAGTATCTGGTAGTGAATAGTGACACAAGTACACATCAGTGACAGAGAAGCTGTGATACAGTTAGAATAATTTAAATATCTAGAGGCATATAGTGCCAAAAGTGGACTAATTCATTCAGAAGTAAAATGTGGAATATCACAAAGCAGAAAAGAAAAAGGTTCTATGATTCTTTTTGGTGAGGTGGCTAATGGTTGAATCTGTCCTATATTGTGGATCAGACTTATGAGTTTTACATGCTGTCCTCAAAAGAATGCTGATAATTGTTGAAATTAATTTGCAATGAAGGAATGCGAGAATATCAAGAATTGAGAAAAAACTAATGATGAAGTATGAACTAGAATGAATAGAGAATAACAGTGTTTCTATCACACTTCCCTGGTACACTCCTCACAGTACCTTTTTCTCTCATGAATACTCACCATCAAGGACAACATACTGGATTCTTATACTCAAGAAGTCTTTGAATCACTCAAATATCTGGAAACCTATTCCTATCGGATTGAAAGATAATCATTAACTTGGTGTGGAAATTTGTTGAGAATTCCAGATTATCAGTGGTAAAAGAAAATTTTTCAATTGAAACTGACTTTTTGCAGTGTTACACCTGTTTCTGGCAACCCATCTGGCAAAACAATGTCGTTGGTTGCCTGCATGCCACAGAACAACTCTGCACCACAAAATAGTTCTACAGCAGTTCCACTAGGCAGACCCAGTGGTACCACCAGGGGTTGTAGTCCAGGAGGAGTGAGAGGGGGACCTTTTTACATCCGTGACCAATGTGACACAAAACATTTCCTGCGATACTCCGCCGCATGACAGTACTTAAGCCTGCACACTGCTATGTAGAGACAGTTCATGTCAAGCCAGACCTACAGATGGACATCTGCTCCATTATGATGCCATTGCCTGCTGCTGACTAGTTGCCTCCTCGATGGACACTGCCTGGCTTCTGCAGCTCTACTGACAGTCCATTCTTTGTGATTGGATGTCATAATCTGGTTCTCTAACTTTGGTAGAATATTTACTGTATTCTGTTTTTCCAAGGATCTATACGACTGTACATGTAACGAAAGTAAACTCTTGTGGAGCTTCGTTTCTGTGTGCAGTAGAACTTTGTGTAAATATGAGACTTTGAGTTGTTGAACTAATGCCTTCAGTCTGTCAGTTATTTTTGAGTGTTAAATGTGTCTGGTTCATTGGAGCAGATGACTGTACTTTTTTTTTTGCAATACACTATATTTGTGGAAAATTAGTGACTTCAGTTCTGCCTATGGGGGATTCTTTAGAAATCTCCTAGCAGATGGAAATGTGGCAGACCATAATGTTCTTAAAAATATCATATGAGTGAAATAATGGAGCAGTGCATCATACAAAAGAAGGATACTCTGAATGGAGATACCTGGCAGTAGATAACAGGAATACAGCAAAATGTTTCTATTAATTGATAATAGCAATAATTAATCGTGTATAATAATAATAATAATAATAATAATAATAATAATAAGCACCGTGGAGGCCTGAGAAAAGAATAGGCCTCCTGTATGTTCTGCCAGTCGTAAAAGGCGACGAAAAGAACAAACCACTAATAGTGCTAACCCCCTTTTTAGTGTGATTAGTTGGTTCAGGACAGAACTAATGAAGCCTCGGACAAGCGCTGTCATGGTCCGGGATGATGCTTGAACCCTATGCCCGTCCACAATGGTAACGACACTGCTAGCCACATGGAAAATGATTTAAATCCAAATAGAGGTGTTTTGCAGGATATGCTTCCTCCAACCACTCTAGAAGGAAAACAAAGACAGAGGATGAGATGGTCAGATGAAGTTAACCGACACCTCATGTTCTGTTATTACCAAGCAACAAACTTAGGAACCAACACAACTGGATACAGATTACAAATATACACAACATTTATTACCAGACACCCAGAATTAAAATTTTTAACAGAACAACAACTAGCTGATCAAATCCGTTAATAATCAAAAATAACAGGATACCCAAGTCAGAATTAGAAAACATCAAACAACAAGTACAACAAATACTGGAACAAAATAATGTGCAATCAGAAGAAGAAGAAAATACAGTAATGGACTCAAACATCCCAGAGCAAACAAACAAAGAACAACACGCATCAATTAAATAATCAGAGGAAAACGAAATCTTAAGACAGCCACCAGACCAAGCACAAAGAGAACACGAAGTGACACACATGTTAGATATAGAAGAAAAATTTCAGCTGACATATATAGAATACAAAGACACAATTACAGACATTAGACCATTCTTGCATAGACCCTCAAATAACCCGCAAGTTGAAACAACGATAACAACTATCAACACAATCATACACAACAAAATAAATGAAAATACAACTATGGAAGAGTTACAACTATTGGTTTATATAGGAGCACTCACTACACTAAATATACACACTAGGCAAAGATCAGAACCAACCAACACACAGATGAAACCCACAAAACCAGCATGGCAACACAGGCTACATATCAGAATAGAAAAAATGAGAAAAGACATCAGACAGCTAACACAATTTATAAGAAATGAAATATCAGACAAAAAACGAAAAAGGTTAGGTAAAATCTCACAACAAGAAGCGACAGAGCAATTAGATTAAAATAAACAGAAATTACAAGCATTGAAAAAAAAGGAAGGAAGGAAGGAAACAAAACCAAACATTCAACACAAGCCAAAAGAAATTTTACCAGACAATAGATAACACACACATTAAAATAGACAATCCACCAAACATAACAGACATGGAACATTTCTGGAGCAACATATGGTCAAACCCGGTACAACATAACAGACATGGATACAAGCAGAAACAGACACATACTAGATGATACCACAAATGCCTGATGTTATAATTTTGCAACATGCAGTCACCCGAGCAATTAATTCTACGCACAATTGGAAAGCCCCTGGAAAAGATAAAGTAGCAAATTTATGGCTAAAGATGTTCACCTTAACACATTCACATCTAACTAAATTATTTAACAGTTACATTGCAGACCCATACACTTACACAAGGAATAACTTACCTGAAACCTAAAGATCAAGCAGACACAGCAAACCCAGCAAAATATCGCCCAATAACATGCCTACCCACAGTATACAAAATATTAACTTCAGTCATTATGCAGAAATTAATGACACATACAACACAGAACAAAATTATAAATGAAGAACAAAAAGGCTGCTGCAAAGGAGCACGAGGATGTAAAGAGCAACTGATAATAGATGCAGAGGTGACGTATCAAGCTAAAACTAAAGGATGTCACTACACTATGCATACATTGATTACCAAAAAGCTTTTGATAGTGTACCCCTGTTGTGGTTACTACAAATATTGGAAATATACAAAGTAGATCCTAAATTGATACAGTTCCTAGACATAGTAATGAAAAATTGGAAAAACACACTTAATATCCAAACAAATTCAAATAATATCACATCACAGCCAATACAGATTAAGTGTGGAATATACCAAGGTGACTCATTAAGTCCTTTCTGGTTCTGCCTTGCTCTGAACCCACTATCCAACATGCTAAATAATACAAATTATGGATATAATATTACTGGAACATAACAACACAAAATCACACATTTGCTATACATGGATGACCTAAAACTACTGGCAACAACAAATCAACAACTCAACCAATTACTAAAGATAACAGAAGTATTCAGCAATGATATAAATATGGCTTTTGGAACAGACAAATGTTAGAAAAATAGCACAGTTAAGGGAAAACACACTAAACAAGAAGATTACATATTGGATAACTACAGCAACTGCATAGAAGCGATGGAAAAAACAGATGCCTATAAATATCTAGGATACATACAAAAAATAGGAATAGATAATAGAAATATTAAAGAATAACTAAAAGAAAAATATAGACAAAGACTAACAAAAATACTGAAAACAGAATTGACAGCAAAAAACAAGACAAAAGCTATAAATACTTACGCTATACCAATATTGACCTATTCATCTGGAGTAGTGAAATGGAGTAACTCAGACCTAGAAGCACTCAATACACTTACACGATCACAATGCCGGAAATGTAGAATACATCACACACATTCAGCAACACAAAGATTCACATTAAGCAGAAAAGAAAGGAAAAAGATGGGTCAAACAAAGAAGAAGGTATTAGGTCAATTAAAGTAGACAACACAGTGGTCACAGATGGTATGGAAATAGCAAACATACTGAATAATAACTATATCAGTGTAGTAGAAAACCTAAAATTGGAAAGAAATAGTCAAAAACAGAAGGGTATTAAGGTACCAAAAAAATCATGCAGTACTATGTTCTTAAGACCAGTCACGGAAGATGAATTGCGGAAAACTATACAGAAACTGAAGTCCAAGAAATCAGCTGGTGATGATGAAATATCAAATCATGTAATAAAGCTGGTATGTGAGGAGATAATAACACCACTGCTGAACATAGCAAATTGTTCTTTCAGAGATGCAATTTTTCCAGAAAAACTGAAGATAACGAACGTAGTGCCAGTGTACAAGAATGGGTGTAAGGATGATCCCAACAACTACAGACCAGTTTCACTGATATCAGGTTTCTCAAAAATCCTAGAAATGCTTATGTATACCAGATTAGTTAACTATTTGGACAAACATAACATTCTCATGACCTCACAACATGGTTTCAGACAGGGTAAATCTACAGAATCAGCAATTGTCAGTCTAACAGAATACATTTTACAGTCCTTAGATGAGAAAAAGGTTGTCTCTGCAATGTTTCTGGATCTTTCAAAGGCATTTGACACCATTGACCATGAAATGCTGATACAAAAATTAAGCAACTATGGCATTTGGGGGCAACCAGGTGAATGGATAAAATCATACTTGTGCAACCGCAAGCAGTATGTATCATTAGGAAACTCGTACCAATCAGAAACCAAATCCATCAAATATGGAGTGCCGCAGGGTTCGGTAATGGGGCCATTGTTATTTAATGTATTTGTTAATGATATAGGTGTTGAGGAGGAAGAAAAGAAAATATTGTATGCTGATGACATGACAATACTAAATAGTGACCAAAATATGGAACAGCTTGAGAGAAGAGCATACATATCTGCAAATGTCACAGCTCAATGGCTGTTGGAAAATGAACTGGTTATAAATCTAAAAAAGACTATGTATGCAGTGTTTAAAAACAAGGAAAAGGCTGTAGACATGGATTTAGAGGTTGACGGAACAAGGCTGGAAGAAGTAGAATCTGCTAGATTCTTAGGTATTCTTGTGGATAATGAACTGAAATGGAAAAAACATATGAATAATGTCTGTAAGAAACTGAGCTCTGTCATATTCTTAATGATGCAGCTATCACAGTATTCAGACAAGAACCTTCTGTGTACAGTGTATCATGGACTTTTCGAACCATACTTACAGTATGGAGTGACGGTGTGGGGAAACTCAAACAAACGAGAGACAAAACGAGTGTTCACATTACAAAAAAAAGCAATTAGGACCATTTTAAGAAGAAAGACCTCCGAAACATGCAGAAACTGTTTCAAGAATTTAGGTATCTTAACTTTTTCATCGTTGTATATATACAAAACAATAATGTACATCACAAAAGGTAGTGAGCACAGGATTACAAATGCTAGTGTACACACCCACAATACAAGAAAGAAGAATGAAGTACGAAACATACCCCACCAACTGGCAATGCTAGAAAAAGGAGCCCAGTACTCTGGTATCAGACTACTAAGAAGTCTGCCCAAAACCCTGCAAGATAGTGTACTTCACAATGAATTTACAAAGAAACTTAAAGACTATGTCATTGAAAAAGAGTTTTACAGTGTTGCAGAATACTTATGCCATTAAATTTGTATATATTGTTACTCATTATCAGTGATGTAAAAATGTAAGCTAAAGGTGTAGAAAAATAATTGATAAAGAATTTTAATACTTTGACATGTCCTATATTACACGTACATTTACTATACACAATGTAATCTTACAGGATCAAATAAAATTCAATTCAATTCAATTCAATCACACACTGCGTGAAATCACTGGCTAAGCTGTCAACTATGTGTTGCATTCCTATCCCAGACACCTGCTGCCTCTCCCTCTCTATCCGAAATAAAAACTCACCCCAGTCTACTTCCTGAACTGCAGGCTTAATAATGTACTGGGTGATCAAAAAGTCAGTATACATTTGAAAACGTAATAAACCACGGAATAATGTAGATAGAGAGGTAAAAATTGACACACATGCTTGGAATGACAAAGGGTTTCATTAGAACAATGAAAAAAAACAAAGTTCACAAAATGTCCGACAGATGATGCTGGACAGCAAAATGTCAGTGTCTGCGCATGACAATCATGTATAAAAGGAGGTGTAATGAGAGAGAGAGTCAGATGCACCAGCAGTCGCAGCATGTTGATGTTACCTGACAAGGCACTTTTAGTGAAGCTGTATTATCAGAATGGGGAATGTGCTTGTTCAGCGTTATGATCCTATCGCCATAGGAAGGGGATTCGAACGGGTAAAAGTCCATTGACAAATGCAGCTGTGGCGAGAATGATTTTGAAGCTCGAAAGCACGGGTTGTCTAGACGATAGACTCTGTAGTGGCCAACTGAGCACAAGGCGTAATGCTGCTGAGACAGTTCAGGGAGAAATTGAGACTGTAACGGGTTTGTCTATGCACGGGGAAGTCAGCGCTCGTACAGTCTCATGTCGCACCGGCATTCCATACGCTACTGTTTGGTTGGCACTGAGGTGTACCCTCCGATGCTATCCGTACAAAATCCATCGGCATGATGAACTGTTACCTGGTGATTTAGTGAAGTGGACGGCATTTGTGGTATGGGCGTTTCAAAAGATGGCGGAAGATGACGATTGGTTGAGTAATGTGTTGTGGACCGACGAAGCTCATTTCACGCTCCAAGGGTCTGTCAACGCCCACAACTGCAGAATTTGGGCTACCAAAAATCCTAGAACTGTTGTGGAAACTCCATTGCATGACGAGAAAGTCTCGGTATGGGTGGGATTTACCACATCTACCATTATGGGGCCTTTTTTCTTCGAGGAAATGCGTGATTCTGGTTTTGTAACTGCTACCGTGGCAGGTGAGAGGTATGCCGATATGTTACAGAATCACATCATCCCCAGCCTGGCTGATAAACACCTACTGGAATGTATGATGTTTATACAGGATGGCGCTCCACCCCATATTGCTAGACGCATGAAAGATCTCTTGCGATCGTCGTTTGGTGATGATCGTGTGCTCAGCCACCACTTTCATCATGCTTGGTCCCATCATGCTTGCTCCCAGGTCCCCAGACCTCAGTCCATGTGATTATTGGCTTTGGGGTTACCTGAAGTCGCAAGTGTATCGTGATCGACCGACATCTCTAGGGATGCTGAAAGACAACATCCGACGCCAGTGCCTCACCATAACTCCGTACATGCTTTACAGTGTTGTTCACAACATTGTTCCTCGACTACAGCTATTGTTGAGGAATGATGGTGGACATATTGAGCATTTCCTGTAAAGAACATCATCTTTGCTTTGTCTTACTTTGTTATGCAAATCATTGCTATTCAGATCAGATGAAGCGTCATCTGTCGGACATTTTTTGAACTTTTGTATTTTTTTTATTCTAACAAAACCCCATGTCATTCCAAGCATGTGTGTCAATTTGTACCTCTCTATCTACATTATTCCATGATTTATTCACTTTTCAAATTTATACTGACTTTTTGATCACCCAGTATATTCAGTTGGTACAGATTAGCTGAATGTCTCTCCCTCTCTCTCTCTCTCTCTCTCTCTCTCTCTCTCTCTCTCTCTCTCTCTCTCTCTCTCTGTGTGTGTGTGTGTGTGTGTGTGTGTGTGTGTGTGTGTGTGTGTGTGTGAGTGTTCTTTTCGTGTGCCTGTCAATGCCTCTGCGGCAATGCATTACTATGTGTTCATGCCTACCACCTGTCTGCTCTAGCAGATGCTCTTGCACTGTAGCAGATGATGCACTGCCTGGCAAAAACTGCATCACAAACTGTATGCGTCTGAGGACAAAAGTTTTCTCTGTCATGTGACTCTTTGCTGAAGCATGTGAGGTTTCTCCCAAAAGCATGCTATGGGAAGCATCCCAGACTCCGATCACTTTCTGCGTGGATGCCAAAATGTCTACATGATGAGTGCAGTGATTTAATGTTTCTTTGGTATTAAGTTTATGTTAAAGTTATTGCATTCAACTTAACGGCTGGCTGTGGATCAAGCGAGGTGGTGGAGTGGTTAGCACACTGGACTTGCATTCAGGAGGATGATGTTTCAATTCTGTGTCCGGCCATCCTGATTTAGGTTTTCCATGATTTCCCCAAATTGCTTCAGGCAAATGCCAGGATGGTTCCTTTGGAAGGGCACTGCCGACATCCTTCCCTGTCCTTCTATAATATAATGAACTGATGACCTCGCTGTTTGGTCTCTTCCACCAAATCAACCCAACTCTTGCTGTCGTGCTACCAGATAGCTGCATGACCCATGAAGACCTCAAAGGTGAGTCAATTTTGTGTGTCTATAAAGCAAACAGCATTGCAGACTCCCATGACACCTATGGAGAACTAGTAGGTGAGATTGATACCATACTTCAGGGCAACATTATTTAGCATCGACCTCAAAGTCTCATGTCCTGAGTGTGGAGTACCTGCTTCACAGAGCCTGTTAAAATATAACAAGTGTGGCAAGACCCAACCTCTTTTTGTGAACTACATGCAAACCACTACGGTGCCACATGTGCAGCCATTAGAGACTGAAATCCACAACTGTGCTAGATTAGCTTCACCTATGGTGTGTCAAGTTTGTTTGTATTTTGTATTTGCTTTAGTCACTGTGCTAAATTAGCTCCACTTAAGGTACATTAAGTTCATTTGTTATATGTTGTATTTTGGTTTGATCATTGTGTTAGATTAGCTTCACCCACGGCACCATAAGTTCATCTATTTGTACTTCTATTTTGCTTTGATCACTGTGTTAGGTTAGATACACTCACAGTACCACCAAGTTATTTATTTGCATCTGAATATTTCCTTCATCACTGTGTTAGATTAGCCCCATTTACCATACCTCAATAACATTAACAATGTTTCTCTTGTTGTCTAAAAAGAAATTGTGTAAATTGATTCCCCATACACAGATGGTGGGGATCGCTCATGTGTACTTGTAATACCTTCATGACAGGTGGAGATTACTGGACTGACTAGATTGAGAGTTTTTGTTCATAGACATTTTTGTGACAATCTGCCTTTGTGAATGTATTCTGTAATCAAATGGGCCTGTTAACATCTATTTGTTACATTGTTCCCATGCATTAATTGTCTGTTTAACCATTCATGCCTAGCAAACACATGATATTTGCCTGTCGTGTTCAGTGAGGAACACAATTCCCACACTAGTGATCCCAACCTAACTCACTCCTGCAGGCTAAGCTCTGCACCACAGCCATCTGCACCGAGTGGCTGCTGACATCATGTTACCCAACCATCCAGCTAACTCATGCCACACTGGATCATGTTCACATGCACTGAATGACTGCCAGTACATGTTCCCCCACCACCTGGATAGCACTCACCACACCAAGGTGCGTTTGTAGCACACCACTCTAATCCACCACTCCAGTGGCAATACTGCAAGTGAAGTGTCACATCAGATGGCAACTCTGATTCTGGCTTACTGCTAACTTTGAATTTGGGCCTAGCTGATAAACAAACCCTACCACACCCTCCAAATCTACAAGTGCATATTGCTGGGTTTCACACTTTCCTTAGCCACTGCACAGCTCACAGTGACCTGGCGAATACCATCCCTCCCACCCCTCAGCTTGGCCTGTACCGCCACCCAGCTGCTAACTTTCAGCTCCCCAAATCCTCAGCTGTGGGCTGCTTCTGCAGTGGCAATATTTTCAGGCTTCTCAAATACCAGCGACTCAACACAATTTTCCCTACCAGTTCTGCAGCTTGAGCCTTCAATTGCTGTGATGGCACATGATATCATCACAAGTGAGCCACAGTCTGGCAGATTCAGTACCCTGAAAGACCATCAGATAGCACGGCTGGCCATTTGAGAAATGCAGTGGAAGTGTGCAGTATTTTCATCAGAGGAATGCTCTGACATGCTGCCTTGCAACTCCTACAGCACGTCTGTTCAGTTGCCGAGCCTGTGACCATTTACAAAACACTGCTACTGGCAAGTTGGCTTGTACATCTGCTCACTGCAGTCCACATGGTGTTAGCTGTGCATGACTGTATGAATGTTGACATGGCAGCTGACATGGTGGACAGGGTCTTTGAGTTCCTTGAACTGCACACCATTGCTGCTGCTCTGCAGTGTCACAATATTCCTTTGCACAGTCTCCCACATGTACTGCCCGCATCATGCTCCCAACCCTCACTGCAGGGTAAATGAAGAGCAGCACAGACTGAAACAGAGGTAGCCACTACTGCTGGTGGGCTTTGGCCCCGCAAAGAGTACTGCCGTCACCTCCAGGAGGTTATCACCAACGTGGAGAAGTATGTTTTCAAGGATATGAGGATTGACTTCCTTGGACACAGGATATTAATCATGGGCTCCCTCCTGCTGGACCAGAAAGGCCAGGCCATTGCTGAATTTCTACGCCCCACAACTCTCAGAATGGAAATTTTTTTCCTGCACCAACTGGAGAATGCTGCAAGCAAGCAAGCAACACTCACGGCAGCACTCCAAGGCAACTGCACTAATGGCATCAGGCACATTCTCTAGATGGCAAAAATGACACAGAGTTGTGCACAAACAAAACGTGACCTCTTGTATCCAGACCTCCTGCCTCATCCCCATCCAACTGCCCTGCTGTGCTAGGCATTGTCGTTCAACGACATACTGAAGGTTCCTTGAAGCTGCTGGCATTCTTTTCCATGAAGCTCTCTATGCTGTAGCGGAGTTGGACTGTGTGCATCCGAGAGCTCCTCATTGTATATGAGGCATTGAAGTCTTTCTGCCCTTCAGTGGAAGAATGCCCTTTCATGGTCTCACCAACCATTGCCCTCTTATGACAGGGTTTTGTTGAAATTAAGACACACAGATTTTCCCTAAGCAGTTCAGTCAGTGGAAATACATAGTGTAGTTCATAACTGACTTAACGATACATGGTAGACATCAAGACTATTGTTGTCAACTGTGTCAGCTGCTCTTGTGCCCAGCCTCTCCCCCCCCTTCAGTGATCCAAAAACCAGCCACAACCTCATACTGTTCACACTACTTGGTGTGGACTTACATGTCTGGTGTGACGTTTGTGCAAGTCCCGGCCACTCAGGTTACTTCAGGGAGTGCATCTGCCCCTACCTTTCCCCCTACCCTCCCTCAACTTCTGCAAGGTAGCTTTCAAACAGCTCCATGGTCTGTTCCAATGTGATGCCTGTGCATCTGTGGCCCTCAAGCAGGAGCATTTTGTCTGACCTGGTATTGAGCAGGACTGCACAAACTGGACGCTCACCTGACTCCTGTGCCAGTGCAACAAGGTAGGGCACCATGCGCATGCCCCTATCACTTCTTTCCTCCAGGTAGACCATCATTTTCCCATGTCCATATTAATATTGTAGGCCCATCATAAAATGGCCACTCGTACATCCTCACCACCATCAACAGGTTCATTTGGTGGCTGGAGCCCATGCTGCTGGCTGACATCACAGCATATTCAGTGGCCAAGGCTTTCGCAGACACCTGGGTTTCACGTTTTGGCTGCTTCCACTGTGTGACAGCAGACTGTGAATGACAGTTCACATTTTGCTTGTTTAAAACTCTCACTGAAACTCGCAGTACGCTTATCGATTTCACAACTAGTTAACACCCTGCTGCTAACGGCATGATGGAGAGATTCCCCAGGACCCTAAAAATTACCCTTCCCTTTCAATCCATAATTTGGTCTCCCGCTCTACCACTAGTTCTCCTAGGCTCGTGGGTGGCCCAAAAAACTGACCTGGGTGTGTCGGCCACCAGAGTTGTGTATGAGCAATTGCTCACCATCCCAGGTGAATTCATCAAGCCGCAGCCCTTGCTGGCCCCACCTGCACTCTGGCCTTCGTACAGCAGCTGCACAACTTTATTGTGTGCCTACTCTTGGTGCCCCTGCAAGACCACCGTCAGTGCAGGTACATTGTGCATCAAGACCTCTGCACATACACACATCTCTGGGTGGATGCCAGCCAATGCACTGCCTTCAGTATTCAGGCCCACACCTTATGCTCAAGCACACGGAAAAGAACTTTTCTGTACATCGTTGTTTGCTGTCAATTGAAGCTGAAATATATGCTCAATCTCCCTGCCAATACCCAAAAATGAGTTGCCATTGAGCAGAGACAGCTCCTGAAAGACAAATAAGACTTGACCTGTATTGTGATGCTAAACAGAAATACAAAAAACAACTAGAGACAACAAGACGAGACTACTGGACCAGTTTTGTCAAAACCCAGCTACCGAAGGACATCTGGGGACAAACATTCAAGATAGAAACAGAATGAGTTAAGACACCGACAGTTCTGTCAACCCTAAAACAAGTTGATGGCACAACGACCAGAGGATGGAGAAGCACAGCGGATATCTCCTGAACAGGCTCCTCCCAGATGATGACCATACACAAGACGAGCAACACTGCGCTCACCTAAGAGAGAGAATGAGGCAGCCATACATCAGTGACAGTGTAACCATGCCATATGCGGAGGCTTAAAAACTGAAAAGCACCCAGCCAGACAAAATACTTTCAGAAACATCAAAACAATCAGTAACACAAATCACACCTTTTCTTAGTAACATGTTCAACGAGGCACTACTAACAGGCAGAATTCCAAACCTCTGGAAAACTGCTAATGTAGCAATAATCAGAAATTCACAAGACAAAGAGCCAACCAACTCCAAAATGTACTGACCGATCTGTCTCTTAAACACTCTCAGCAAGGTACATGAAAGGCCCCTGTGTGGCTGTTTACAATTGCACAGATGCCTCCTCGGCCTAACGTCCCATCAATTTAGCTTCAGGGAAGGTAGATCAATAGAAGACATAGTCAACCAAGGACTGACAGTTATAAATTGAATCAGCAACAAATATGTGACTGCCATATTAATCGACATAGCTGGGGCTTTTGATGACATGTGGTGGCCACCCTCTTTGTCAGGTCAAGGGAAATTAAGCTATCAGCTTCTTCTACAATAGCCTCCTTGACTACTGCAGAGGCAGAGTGGCAGAGTGGAGGGCTGGTACACTAATGGTTGTCAAGAGAATAACAAAGGGATGTCCACAGGGCTCGATCTGCAGACCAATATTCTGGGACATCACAATTGAGGCCTTGCTGAACACTC
Source organism: Schistocerca americana (assembly GCF_021461395.2). Taxonomy (NCBI): domain Eukaryota; kingdom Metazoa; phylum Arthropoda; class Insecta; order Orthoptera; family Acrididae; genus Schistocerca; species Schistocerca americana. Next base: position 3,905,219 of record NW_025726082.1, on the reverse strand, counting down.
TGGACAATGACGACAGGGTAATAGGTGTGGTGGTGTATGCAGATGACCTGCTCGTAGTGGTGTCAGCCAACTTGAGAACAGCACTAGAGACAAAAGGCACGCAACTGCTTCAGAAAATTAACAATTGGTGCAAAGAAAATAAATTAAAAATAGCTCCCAACAAAACTGTATATTTACTGCTCAGAGGGACACTACAGAGGAATCCAATTCTAAAATTAGACAATACAAGCATACAGAGGAAGCAAGCCACACGGTATCTAGGACTGCATCTTGATGAAAAACAGATTTTCAACCATCATATCAAATTGAAAACTCACAAAGCCTTGAAAATTATGCACAAACTAGCAAGACTCTACACAACTCACTACAAATTACCTATTAAGATGATAAGGACCTACCATATTGTGATATCTGAATTGATCTCATGCTTCGCCACAAGTGCTTGGGCTCACAGACTGAATATACAGATTAACAAGACAACTGTAAGACAAGGTCAACATAGTGTACTCCTGAGAATGAGCAGAGCCTTTAACACCACGTCACTAGAGGCACTTTGCATTGTGATGGGGACCTGCCCTATAGACATAACAGTATGCTATAGAGCTGCACTTTACTGGCTTAAGAGGGGCAGTCTTGATAACGTCACTGAAACTATGGGAACCAACACTGTGAACAAAACACAAATGAAAAAATGGCGGATTCAAACATGGCAGAAAGAATGGGATGCATCTGACTAGGGTCACCGAGTACACTCTCTCTTTCTGACATATGCGAAAGACTACAACTGAAACATGCCGACCCAAGGTGGGGGATGGTCCAGTTCCTGACAGACCACAGGCCATATCCAGTAAATTTAAACCACACAGGACTAACAAACGATGAAGTAAACATTTGCTGAGAAATTGGGACACCAGAACATGTCACACTCTAGGCAACACACTAGGTCAAGTGAGACCTATACTGAACGACAATGACATTGCCAGAATAACATGTAATCCCGATGATTGGAACACAATAAATAGCATAGCCAATATTGCATTGAACACTCTGCATGAAGAATACAAGTGCTAAAACCCATATGGAAGGAGGCATAGACAAGCACAAACAACACAACAAATCACATGGGAGGACACAAGCATGACCACAGATTCCAGAACCAAGGAAGGAATGCTAAGTGAACATGACTCAGGACGGATCAACATGTAAGAGACCCAAACCAACAACTCATGACACTGCATGCCACAACATAGTCACAAACAATACAACAATCATATAACAAACAAACACCAACACCACATACTAAGACTGTAGTAATAAGGTAATGTCACTTGGCAGGAGAAGGCTTGAAGAACTTTTATTCTGAGGCTCCTCCTCCCCAGTGACATACTGCATAGTGTTTAAAGTATATTGCACACAAGCAGCAATATTTTGCTTGTCTTATTATGTGTAGACAGAAGTATATTCTCTTGTCTATTCAAAACTACAATCAATGAATTTTATGTATCAAAGGTATTTTCTGTATAAAGTATGTATAAAACTAAAAATATAATGTATTAATTTATTTAAGGAATAATGCTTTCAAGTAGCAATGAACTACATTCTGTTTCTACTAACAAATTTACAAGCATAAGTGTATTTCTCATGTAAAGCTAAAATTCATGTATTCCATGTATGAAATGCTAAATTAGTATTTAATATCTATAATACCAGATGCATGTCTCTAAGGTATCACATAGAATATACCACAACTACCAACAGTAGGACAAACGAACAGCTACTGAATATCATGTAGTGTCCTGACTTACAACACTCCCAGTAATATACCAATACACACAGACACAGCAAACATACATAAGCACAAACCATTTCAGATGAGAATAGTTCGAGGTTCTACTGACACCTTCTCATCTGAAATAGGTAGAAATAGGCCATTATCAACCAACTTGCTACTTAGACTATATTACACATCCAGATGCAGTATATGACTTCCCTGTACATAATGCACCTTATTGTCGCCACACTCATTGTATTACATTTTCTTTTTTTTAAATGTTATTTTTATGTGTATATGGGCCCTGACATATCACTCATTACATTTATGATTTGCCTTTCTAATAGCCCATATAGCTTTCATTCTTTTGCTATGTGCTTTCTTCCTTTCTTCTGACCACTTGGTCCCTGATCTTTTAGGGACTTCATTCTCTGGCTTTACTATCCATCTATTTATATTCTGACAGTAAAGTTTCCTGTCTAGTATGTCCAATGTTCCTATCTGTGACTTTTCCAAGTCATATTTGACTTCTTCTATCCATGGAATGTTCTTCAGTTTTGCAGTGTATGTCAAAATCTTGTGCGTTAGCCTTAAAGATGGGAGTCTATGAATGTGCCCATAGAATTTCAGCCTTGGTTTCCTGATATCTGTGGCAAGGTTGGACAGTTCTTCTGTTGCTTTGTGCAATTTGAGTGTATACCCCTCTTCTGTTTTATCTGGTCCCAGTATTCTCCTCATGATCTTTCTTTCCTTCTTCAAGATGTTCTCCAGATCGCCTTTTCTATAAAGTACCAAGGTTTCACTGACATACAGCACTTCAGGTTTAATCACTGTATTATAATATTTGATCTTTGTGTGAATGGACATACATTTCTTGTTGTAGATTTCACGTGTTCTGCCATATGCTCATTTGAGCTTTTGTAACCAAACTTTCTGTGCTTCCTTTTCCAACCCTATTGGTTCTATGATCTCACTGAGATATCTGAAGGTGGAACTCATTTGATCTGCCTGTATTTTGTGTTCAGTTCCTGAATGTCAAATTTAGTGCAAATGAACTTGGTCTTCTTGAATGAAATTTGTAGTTCAGTTTTCTCAGCGTGTTCCTTGAGGACTTCAATCTGTTTGATCGCTGTATTTCTGCAGGCAGCTAGTATCACTAGGTCATCTGCAAAAGCTGCAACTGATCTTGATGTCATCATTCTTTCATCCAAGTTGAATGGGTTTTAAGTGATCCTGGGTTTTCAATTGTTTCTCGGACTCTCGGATGACTTTATCCAGAACATGGTTGAAGAGCAATGGTGACAATCCATCGCCTTATTGTACACTGGTCTTTATCTCAAAGGGCTCTGACACTTTGCCCATGAATTTCACTTTTGACTTCGTGTCCGTGAGTGATTCCTTGATAAGTCTTAATGTCTTTCGATCAAGTTCTTGTTCTTCTAAGGTGTTTCCTTGAGGAGACGTAATGTCTTTTGATCAAGTCTTTGTTGTCCTAAAGTGTTAAAGAGTGACTGTCAGTCGACTGAATCATTTGCCTTCTTGAAGTCGACGAACATACAGATGGTCGGAGAGCTTCGGGTTGCTCTATAGTTCAATAGCATCTTCAAATTGAAAATTTGTTTAACACAAGAATGCCCCAGTCAGAAACTGGCTTGATAGTCCCCAGTTTTGTTTTCAAGCTGTTCTTGTGTTCCTTGAAGAAGGCACATGGATAGAATTTTGTAGGTGACTTCAAGAAGAGAAATCTCTCTGCAGTTATTGACATCTGTTCTGTAACCTTTCTTGTGTAATGGATGGATGAGTGCACATTTCCATTCTTCAGGTACCTTTTCCGTTTTACAGATGTCTATGATGATTTGTGTGAGCTCCTCAAGCGTATTTGGGTCTATGTTCTTCAATAATTCTGCAACTATACCATCGTCTCCAGATGCCCTGTTATTCTTGAGTCTGAAGATGTGTCTATGGATGTCTTCTTTGGTAGATGGTGGAGTTCCTTGGTTTACTTGTGTGGGAGTCTCTTTGGGCCATCTTGATGTGGGCTTCTGGCAATTGAATTGAATTTTATTTGATCCTGTAAGATTATATTGTGTACAGTAAATGTACATGTAATATGGGACATGTCAAAGTAGTAACATTCATTATCACTTATTTTTCTACCCCTTTAGCTAACATTTTTATATAATTGATAATGAATAACAATATATACAAATTTAATGGCATAAGTATTCTGCAACACTGTAAAACTCTTTTTCAGTGAGATAGTCTTTAAGTTTCTTTGGAAAGTCATTGTCAAGTACACTATCTTGCATGTTTTTAGGCAGACTTCTTAGTAGTCTGATACCAGAGTACTGGGGTCATTTTTCTAGCATTGCCAGTCAGTGGGGCATTCTCCATACTCCATTCTTTCTTCTTGTATTATGGGTGTGTACACTAGCATTTGTAATCCAGTCCTCATTACCTTTTGTGATGTACATTATTGTTTTGTATATACACAAAAATGAAAAAGTTAAGATACGTAATTTTTTGAAACAGTTTCTGCATGTGTCAGAGGTCTTTCTTCTTAAAATGGTCCTAATTGCTTTTTTTTTTAATGTGAACACTTGTTTTGTCTCTTGTTTGTTTGAGTTTCCCCACACAGTCACTCCATACTGTAAGTATGGTTTGAAAAGTAAATGATACACTGTACACAGAAGGTTCTTGTCTGAATACTGTGATAGCTGCAATTGAGTAGCTGTGAGAAATATCAAGCCATTTCTCTACAATTATCTTGGTTGGTCAGTGCGGGCTTGCCATCTGGTTTTCAGAAACATAAGTTCTGAGTGATGTATCCTTGAATCCTCCTTGTGAAAGTCCTGCAAAAGTCTTGAGTACTGTGATTTCAGAAGTCTTTTTCTATCGAGTCCAGCTGGTCCTTCATGTGCCTCCTCTTTGTTTGTCTGATAATTTTTGAGGCTTGGTCTGAAGATAATGTTGTTGAGTCTCCAATGACTTGTTAGAGTTATATTTCAGGAAAGCACACTTTCATTCTTCCAGTGCTTCTTCACATGCAGAATCCCACCACAGGGGTTTCGTATTCTTCTTCAGTGGTGCTGTCTCTTTGGCTCTCTTGATTATCTTGTTACATAATTGATGCCAGATGCCTGCCTTTTCCTTTTCCCATTCTTCTTTGATCTTTTTGGTGTTGAATTTTTGAAGATGAGTTTTCTTGTGGTGGATTCTTTTCACAGTAAATTTCACTTTGATCCACACTAGATAGTGGTCAGAGTCAATGATGGCTCCTCTTCGAACTTGCACATCATGAATTTCGTTCTGTGAAATGTGTGTAATGGCCACATGGTCGAGCTGATATTCTCCAAGAGACTGTATAGAAGATCTCCAAGTCTTCTGTTTTTGAGGATATTTCCTCAGGGAGGTGGACATTATTTTTAGAGTGTTCTGTTGGCACAGTTTAATGAGTCTCATGCCACTCTTGTTGGTGAATTTATGAGCTGGGAATTTGCCTATGGTCTTTTGGTATTCCTTCTCTCTACCAATCTTGGCACTGAAGTCATCTGGTAATATCTTTGTGTCTTCTTTGGCAACTAGTGCCATGATCTTCTCGAGTCTAGGCCAGAACTGCTCTACCTGCTGCAGATCTCTCTTATTTTCAATGTTTGTGGCTGCATGTACATTAATTAGTGTGTATTTTTTGTTTTCACATTGTATACACATTGTCATTAGTCCATTACTTATGTGGGTGACTTCTTTAATCAAATCAACTATGCTGTTGTGAGTGACAAATGTCATACCCAGGAGTGGAGTGCCACCTCTTCCTATTTGTTTCTCTGTTTTACTTCTGAAGATACTTTTTTTATTTTTTTGACATTTGCATTATATAAATCATATTATCATCAACTAGGCAGAAAAAAATTATGTGGAACCATTTCAACAACTGTTAAGCATTCAATTCACTGTAACTTTAGAGAAATCTTTATATATTATGTTCTTTATATTATTTTAAAAAAGCATTAACAACTTTATACCAATAGGACTGTAACAGTGAGGAGTCTTTGGTGTTAGATTTAGAAGCATCCAACCCACCTTACGTTTCAAGGCAATGGGTTACTATGTACTGTTAATGAAATAAATGAAATGAAATGGTACCCTGTCTGACACCACCATTCCAGTGTTAGTACTTGTGAAATGAGAGCAGAAGTCACCCTGCTGTTTACATCAGCAGAACTGCCCCCACCTTAGTCATGAGTTGCCTGTACCATGTCTTTGACACCGAGGCACCTGCCCCCAACCCCATGACATTGGCAAATCCGAATGCTGCAATGTGTGACCCACTCTACTTGTATGAGGTGGCAAAAGTAGGTGCATATGGTGCTGGCACAGGACGATGCACATTATGATACCTGCATGCTTGCTGTCCACTGTGCACAGCCTGCCCAAGTGCCAGCATGCCACCATGCCCTGTGCCAGGCCCCTGCCTCACACCATAGCACGGTTGACTCCACTTGCTAACCACAGTGCATCACTGCCCCCTGACCTGGCTGGTGGCATGGCAGGGTGTTGCTCCCACACTGAGCTCATGATGTGACATCCCACAGGCTGCTGCGTACCATGCTGCTGCCGCCACTATTGCTAGTGGCCCCAGCCCAATACTATGCTGCCACCTGTGGCAGTCCACTGATCAAAGCTGGGAATGGCCACTGCATTGTGCAGCCTGCCCACTTCTTCTCACAGGGATGGGTGGATGGGGGTAATGCACTACTATGCTTTAGTGCCCACCACCGGTCTGCTCTAGTAAGTGATTTCATACTGTAGGAGATGACACACCACCCAGCAAAAAATCACTTCACAAACCATATGCATGTGAGGACAGGAGTTTTCTCTGCCAGGCACCTCTTTGCTGCAGCGCATAGGTTTTTCCCTAAAGCATGCCACAGGAAGCGTTTCCAACTCTTGCCACCTCCCTCAGTGATGCTGAGCTGTCCGCATGATGAATGTAGAAATTTAATATTCCTTTGTTGTTGAGTTTATGTTCATGTTATTTCATAATCATAAATCAATGGCTTGAAGTAGTGCCACCAGATATATGCATAATCTATGAAGACATCAATGGTGAGTCAGTTTTGTGTGTCTATAAAGCAAACAGTTTGCAGGCTCCCTCTATACCTAAGGAGTAGGCAAGATGAATAACATACTTCAAAGAGACATTATCCAGCACCCACCTCACGGTCTCATGTCCTATGCATTGAGTACCCATTTAGCAGAGCCTGTTACATTGTAGCAAGTGTGGCAAGATCTGACCTTGTTTGGTGAATTATAGACAGATAAATGCAATTCCACACATGCGCCTGTTAAAGGCTGAAATCTCCAACTGTGTTATTTTAGCCTCACCTACAATACCTCAAGTTTATTTATTTCTGTTTTGTATTTGCTTTAGTGACTGTGCTAGATTAACTCCACTTACGGTACCTCAAGTTCATTTATTATATACTGTGTTTTGCGTTGAGCAGTTTGTTACATTAGCTTCACCCATGGTACCTTGTGTTCATTTATCTGTAAATGTATTTTGCTTTGATCACTGTGTTAGATTAGATAAACTCACAGTACCTCCAGGTTGATTTACTTGTACTTGCAAATTTCCTTGATCACTGTGTTAAATTAGCCCTGCTTACCATGCCTCAAGAACATCAATGATGTTTCTCATTTTTAGTTTTTTGAAAACTGGATAAACTGATTCCCTACTCATGGACAGTGGGTACCTCTCACCTTTGCTTGTAACACCTTCATGAGTGGTGGGGATTACCAGACTGATTCAACTGAGAGTTTTTTTCATAGGCATTTTTGTGGCAAGTGACTTTTGTAAATGAGTTCTGTAATTAATTATGCCCTTCAGTGTTTCCATGAAGGAACTGCTTACTACTCAGACTTCTTGTTCTTATTATCTTATCAGTACAACTAATTTTCAGTATATTTCTATACACCACATCTGAAATGCTTCAGTTCTCTTCTTTTCCAGCTTTCCAACAGTTCGTGATTCACTTCCTTACAACATTGTGCTCCAGATATACATTCTCAGAAATATCTTCCTCAGAATAAGGTCAATGTTAGATACTAGTAGACTTTTGCTGGCCAGGAAAGCTCTCTTTGGTTCTGCTAGTTTGCTTCTTATATTCTCCTTGCTTCATCCATCATAGGTTACTTTGCTTCTACGGTAGCAGAATTCCTTTACTTTGTAGTCTCCAATTTAATGATAAGTTTATTGTTAATCTCATTTCTGCTATTCCTCATTACTTCCATATTTCTTTGCCTTACTCTCAGTCCATAGTACATGCTCATTTGACTGTTAATTCCATTCAGTATGCCCTGTAATTCTTCCTCATTTTCATTGAGGGTAGAAATATGATCAGCTAAGCTTATTGATGATATTCTTTCACCCTGAATTTTAAACCCACTCCTGAATCTTTCTTTTATTTCTGTTATTGTTTCTTTGATGTATAGATTGAACAGCAGTGAAAAAAGACTGCAACCTTGCTTTACATCTTTTAATCAGAGCACTTCATCATTGATCTTCCATTCTTATTGTTTCCTCTTTTATCTTGTACATTTTGTATACTGCCTACCTTTCCCTATAGCTTACTCCTATTTTTCTCAGAATTTCGAACATCTTGTACCATTTTACATTGTATAACACTTTTTCTAGATAAAAAAGTCCTATGAGTTTGTGTTGCTTTTTCTTAAGTCTTGCTTTCATTGTCAAGTGCAATGGCAGAACTGTCTCTCTTGTGCCTTTACCTTTTCTAAAGTCAAACTGATCTTCATCTGACAGATCATCAATTATATTTCATTCTTCTGTACATAATTCTTGTCATCAACTTTGATGCATGAGCTGTTACATTGATTGCACAATAATTATCACACTTATCTGCTCTAACTTTGTTTTTGAATGTGTGGATGATATTTTTCTGGGAGTCTGATAATATATCTCCAGTCTCATAGATTCTACAAACCAACTTGAATAACTAATTAATGTTGTATAATGGCAAATGTATAATATAAAGCAATGAATAAATCAGTTGGGCAGAGGCGCAGGTGGAAAACGTTGTAGAGTATAGCATTAGATCGAAATTTGTGGCAGTCCAACAAGCATAATGGACAGCAGCAAATTAGGTAACTCAATGGTAGTAAATAAGTCAGTAGGACAATGGCAAAGGACATGTAGTTAGAATCAAGTAAGCTAAATATTGGCATAATACATTCTGCATCATCAGACAGATGAATAGAGCAAGTGCAAAAAGACCATAAGAATATTTACAAATAAGTCATCAAGGTAACATGGTTACTGGCAGTAGAGTAAATGAGATAGAGATAAATACAGAATGAGGCATCAAACAGCTGGAGAGGCCAGTTGTAAAATGGATGACTGTGTGAGCTATGAAATGGATAACTGGAGCAATGGAAAATTATGCCCCTAGGTTATAGAGCCAGAGCCATGTGGCTAACAGGACAAGTGGCAGATTGATTCATAGGGGAATGATACACACCGAAGCATCAAAGAAACTGTTATAGATATGCATATTCAAATACAGAGATACGTAAACAGGCAGAATATGGCACTGCAGTCAGCAATGCCTATATAAGACAACAAGCATCTGGCGCAGTTGTTAGATCAGTTACTGTTGCTACAATGGCAGGTTATCAAGATTTAAGTGAGTGTGAACATGGTGTTATAGTCGGCGCACGAGTGATAGGATACAGCATCTCCAAGGTAGTGATAGAGTGGAGATTTTCCCATACAACCATTTCATGAGAGTACCGTGAATGTCAGGAATCTGGTAAAACATCAAATCTCCAACATTGCTGCAGTCAGAAAAAGGTCCTGCAGAATGGGACCAACGATGATTGAAGAGAATCATTCAATGTGACAAAAATGCAACCCTTCTGCAAATTGCTGCAGATTTCAATGCTGGGCCATCAACAAGCGCAAGCATGTGAACCATTCAATGAAACATCATCAATATGGGCTTTCGGAGCCAAAGGCCCACTTGTGTACCATTCATGACTGCTTTACACCTTGCCTGGGTCTGTCAATACTGACATTGGATGGTTGATGACTGGAAACATGTTGCCTGGTTGGACGAGTCTCATATCAAATAGTATCGAGCAGATGGACATGTGTGGGTATGAAGATATCGAGACACCCTCATGAATCCAATAATCCTGCATGTCAGCAGGGACTGTTCAAGCAGGTGGAGGCTCTGTAATGCTGTGAGGCACGTGCAGTTGGAGTGACATGGGACGCTTGATACATCTAGATATGACTCTGGTAGGTGACACATAGCATCCTGTCTGATCAGCTGCATCCATTCATGCCTATTGCACATTCTGAGAGACTCGGGCAATTCCAGCAGGACAATGCAACACCACACACATACAGAATTGTTACAGAGTGGCTCCAGGGATGCTCTTCTGAGTTTAAGCACTTCTGCTGGCCACTAAACTCCCCAGACATGAACGTTATTGAGCGTATCTGGGATGCCTTGCAACATGCTGTTCAGAAGAGATTTCCACCCCCTTGTACTCTCAAAGGTTTATGGGCAGCCCTGCACGATTCATGGTGTCAATTCCCTCCAGCACTACTTCAGACATTAGTCAAGTTCATGCCACACCATGTTGTGGCACTTCTGCCTGCTCACGGGGTATACACAATATTAGGCAGGTGTACTAGTTTCTTTGGCTCTTCAGTGCAATGTAGGATTAAAAGTTTTGAAGCCAAGATCGCAAGACACTTTATTCTGATTACTAGTTTGAGCTACATGTGAGCCAAATAATTTCCACCCTTTTTATTGCTCATGAAAACCAAATATTGCGTGTTGCACCACCATACAGTGAGACCTTCAGAGGTGGTGGTCCAGATTGCTGTAAACACCAGTACCTCTAATACCCAGTAGCATGTCCTCTTGCACTGATGCATGCCTGTATTTGTCATGGCATAAAATCCACAAGTTCATCAAGCACTGTTGGTCCAGATTGTACCACTCTTCAATGACGATTTGGCGTAGCTCCCTCAGAGGGGTTGGTGGTTCATGCTGTACATAAACAGCCCTTTTCAATCTATCCTAGGCATGTTTGATAGGGTTCATGTCTGGAGAACATGCTGGGCACTCTAGTCAAGCGATGTCATTATCCTGAAGGAAGCCATTCACAAGATGTGCACGATAGGGGCACGAATTGTGGTCCAAGTAGATGAATGCCTCGTCAATATGCTGCCTATATGGCTGCAGCCATATAGGCTGCACTGTTGGTCAGAGGATGGCATTCACATATCGTACAGTCATTACAGCACCTTCCATTACCACCAGCGGTGTATGTCGGCCCCACATAATCCCACCCCACAACACCACAGAACCTCCACCTTGTTGCACTCACTGGACTGTGTGTCTAATGCATTCAGCCTGACCGGGTGGCCTCCAAACATGTCTCCAATGATTGTCTGGTTGACAGCATATGTGACACTTGTCGGTGAAGAGAACATGATGTCAATCCTGAGTGGTCCATCCAGCATGTTGTTGGGCCCATCTGTATTGCGCTGCATGGTGCCGTGGTTGCAAAGATGTACCTCGCCATGGACGTCTGGAGTGAAGTTGCGCATCATGCAGCCTATTGCGCACAGTTTGAGTCATAACACGATGTTCTGTGGCTGCACGAAAAGTATTATTCAACATGGTGGCATTGCTGTCAGGGTTCTTCCAAGCCATAATCCGTAGGTAGCAGTGATCCACTGCAATAGTAGCCCTTGGGCGGTCTGAGCAAGGCATGTCATCGACACTTCCTGTCTCTATGTATCTCCTCCATGTCTGAAAAACATCACTTTGGTTCACTCCGAGACGCCTGGACTCTTCCCTTGTTGAGAGCCCTTCCTGGCACAAAGTAACAATGCGGATGAGATCGAACCGCAGTATTGAGTGTCTAGGCATGGCTGAACTAAAGACAACACGAGCCGTGTACCTCATTCCAGGTGGAATGACTGGAACTGATCGGCTGTCTGACCCTCTGCATCTAATAGGTGCTGGTCATGCATGGTTGTTTACATCTTTGGGTGAGTCTAGTGACATCTCTGAACAGTCAAAGAGATTGTGTCTGTGATACAATATCCACAGTCAATGTCTATCTTCAAGTTCTGGGAACTGGGGTGACGCAAAGCTTTTTTTGATGTGTGTGTAATCAATTACAGCAAAGGTCATAGACTGAAAAATTTTAAAGTAAGACAAGGAAAAGACAGTGAAAATGAGACAAATAGTTACGTAAGTCAAAACTATCCAATGAAATATGAATATTTAGTAAAGCATCATCTCGCCTAAGGTTATCAGCTTAGTAACAGACAGATTCAATCAGTACTTGTCTTGTCTGGTAGCAGAGATCATTGTGAGTGCATCATTATAATGTGGTATATGAAGATAGTATTGCAGTGGCTTACCAATGCAGAGAGCAAGTAATATAATCTTTGTAATACACATCATGTAAAAATGTGTGGCCAGTACTGCAGTAAAAAGCAAACTGATGGCCACTAAGTTTTATATGCTACTGTAGACAGTGATCACTAGATGGCATTAGCAGTTGACTTTGTAATTTACAGAATGTCTTAATATTATAATAAATTTAGATGAAGTACAGGATAAAAAAGTACTTATAGCCGTGTCACTGACAACAGCATGGTCCCTATTGATAATAAAGGAACAGGGCATTAACTGATAATAACGTAAGTTAACAAGATAATAAGGACCATCAATACACCATACTAATGTCACATAAACCAAGTGGTCCTATTCTACATAATATTCTATCAAGCTGGTAATTTACAAACATACTTTAAGTCAAAATAACATTAAACAAAATTCATCATATCAATGGCAATAAGTAATAATGAAAACATATTACTCAACTGTTGGAAAGGAAATAAGATCTAAAATGTGTAATAACGCAAATGATATGAAAGTAGCCTATTACAAAAGTAATACAAAATGCATGTAGTTCAATAGCTAGATGCCTACCATACATATACATAAAAGTTACTGATTGAGTGCTGAAAAGGTATACATATGTAGTGGCATCTACAACAGAGCAATTCACAGAATAATAACTGCAGTTGTATTCTATCATCTATGCATGAGTATAAAGGATAAAATTAATAAAACTGGAGAATGACACAAATTTAAATGTAGAGGCTTATTTCCTTTGACCAATTAAAAGACTAACACATAGAAGGCACTTCCTCAAGGACTATGTCATAGGCTATTATAAATCTGAGTTTGAGCCACATATTATATATATATATATATATATATATATATATATATATATATATATATATATATATATATATATATATATATATATATATATATATAATAAAGGAACACGGCATTAACTGATAATAACGTAAGTTAACAAGATAATAAGGACCATCAATACACCATACTAATGTCACATAAAACAAGTGGTCCTATTCTACATTATATATATATATATATCTGTGTGTGTGTGTTTCAAAAATGACCGGTATATTTGAAACGGCAATAAAAACTAAACGAGCAGCGATAGAAATACACCGTTTGTTGCAATATGCTTGGGACAACAGTACATTTTCAGGCAGACAAACTTTCAAAATTACAGTAGTTACAATTTTCAACAACAGATGGCGCTGCAGTCTGGGAAACTCTATAGTACGATATTTTCCACATATCCACCATGCGTAGCAATAATATGGCGTAGTCTCTGAATGAAATTACCCGAAACCTTTGACAACGTGTCTGGCGGAATGGCTTCGCATGCAGATGAGATGTACTGCTTCAGCTGTTCAATTGTTTCTGGATTCTGGTGGTACACCTGGTCTTTCAAGTGTCCCCACAGAAAGAAGTCACAGGGGTTCATGTCTGTCGAATAGGGAGGCCAATCCACGCCGCCTCCTGTATGTTTCGGATAGCCCAAAGCAATCACACGATCATCGAAATATTCATTCAGGAAATTAAAGACGTCGGCCGTGCGATGTGGCCGGGCACCATCTTGCATAAACCACGAGGTGTTCGCAGTGTCGTCTAAGGCAGTTTGTACCGCCACAAATTCACGAAGAATGTCCAGATAGCGTGATGCAGTAATCGTTTCGAATCTGAAAAATGGGCCAATGATTCCTTTGGAAGAAATGGCGGCCCAGACCAGTACTTTTTGAGGATGCAGGGACGATGGGACTGCAACATGGGGCTTTTCGGTTCCCCTTATGCGCCAGTTCTGTTTATTGACGAAGCCGTCCAGGTAAAAATAAGCTTCGTCAGTAAACCAAATGCTGCCCACATGCATATCGCCGTCATCAATCCTGTGCACTATATCGTTAGCGAATGTCTCTCGTGCAGCAATGGTAGCGGCGCTGAGGGGTTGCCGCATTTGAATTTTGTATGGATAGAGGTGTAAACTCTGGCACATGAGACGATACATGGACGTTGGCGTCATTTGGACCGCAGCTGCAACACGGCGAACAGAAACCCGAGGCCGCTGTTGGATCACCTGCTGCACTAGCTGCGCGTTGCCCTCTGTGGTTGCCGTACGCAGTCGCCCTACCTTTCCAGCACGTTCATCCATCACATTCCCAGTCCGTTGAAATTTTTCAAACAGATCCTTTATTGTATCGCTTTTCGGTCCTTTGGTTACATTAAACCTCCATTGAAAACTTCGTCTTGTTGCAGCAACACTGTGTTCTAGGCGGTGGAATTCCAAAACCAGAAAAATCCTCTGTTCTAAGGAATAAACCATGTTGTCTACAGCACACTTGCACGTTGTGAACAGCACACGCTTACAGCAGAAAGACGACGTACAGAATGGCGCACCCACAGACTGCGTTGTCTTCTATATCTTTCACATCACTTGCAGCGCCATCTGTTCTTGAAAATTGTAACTACTGTAATTTCGAAAGTTTGTCCGCCTGAAAATGTACTGTTGTCCCAAGCATATTGCAACAAACGGTGTATTTCTATCGCTGCTCGTTTAGTTTTTATTGCCGTTTCAAATATACCGGTCATTCTTGAAACACCCTGTATATATATATATATATATATATATATATATATATATATATATATATATATATATATATATATATATATATATAATGCGATACATATTTAAGAGGAATTTGGTAATGACACAAGGGCTAGATATTATCATTGCCAGGATCTTGGTTATGAAAACTTGTCTGTACACACTTATTCCCTGTGACCAGTTAGGTGTTGAACTGTAGAAGGTAGTCACTCAAGAGCCCAGTTGCAAACTATCAAGTGTCTCTGTTTAAGAGCTCGTGAAAGAAATTTCAACCAAGAGTCACATGCTCAGCATTATATATCGTGCAATATGTACTTAAGAAAACTATAGTGTTCTTCACTTGAGGGCTAGGTGTAGTATTACGTAGTGTCTAATTATTGAAACTAACGTTACAATATTTTTTTTAGCAAGGTAATATTACCACTTCTAGGAATAAAACTATGCAGAATTACATGTTATACAGGGTGCAACTGAAGGGATGAATCATAGTTCTTGCCTATGGTCTAGGTGCTAATGATAGCTGAGGTCTAGGTACAGTAGGTATGAGCTAGGAACTAAAATCATTAAATTTTCCATCTAGGACAACGTATAACAGAAATGTCAACAGCATAGAAGACTGCCATGTGGAGGATCTGGGTTCGATTCCCTGTATTGCCAAGGATTTTTCACTGGTGGGAGGGCTAGTACGTGCTGCACTGACCCTTTTGATACCAATGAAAGAGGTCCTTGAATGAGAATCAGTGGCTTCATGGTCTGGAAAGTCAGCAAAATAGCCAGGAGAGCAGTGTGCTGACCACATGCCCCTTCATACAACACAACATTAAATGACAAAAGATACCATGGTGGTCGGTTGACATTGCTTGAGCCTCCAGGGCCTGGATGAGGAGCTCATTTTTAAAATGAGTATTGGCAGTATTTTGTGATGGCCACAAGGTAGAATTGGGGTAGTGACAACAGGATTAAAGCTAACAACTCATGAAGCATACTGGCATTGATTCATCAACAGGCATATAAACAGGTCTGAAAACTAGCCAGTAGAGCACTACAACCACAAGCCTGATCCCTGTGCTGTTCACTCAGCTGTAGTGGGTGAGAAAGAGGGTGAATAAACTTTGTACTACTTAGCAGAAGTTCACAATGATCACTGACGCTACCTTGTATAATGACACAATCTTTTATGTGTCTCGCATAGGCATGTGCAAATCATGTGGATGTTCAAAGACCACAAAATTACAGTGGGCATAGTCTAGATGCTCTTCCAGAAGCCTTTTCACTCTGTTGTGACTTAGCTAACCATCATGTTTCCTTAGACACATGGCACAGGCCACATGGCCGTTGGGTCACACTTGCCGAGTACTTATCCGCTTGGAAGCGAGTGAGACCAAACCATGTTGATAGTGAGATTGCCACACAGATTCAGTGCTCCCCTTGCTAACTTCCAAATTAAGCCTTTTTAAATTTTTTAATTAATTAATTTAATCTTATTATTATTATTTTTTTAAAAGCGAGATCACACATGCACAATACATAAATATACACACAAACCTGTACAGCTGTATATATTTGTATTCTAGCTTATAAATTATTAATCTGAAAGCCCCCAAGTTTTCTGTGTTGCATATGTGCCTGTCAATGAATGAATGCCTCTACTGTTAAATAAATAGTACTAATAAATATATAAATAAAATTCAGCGAGTTATTACCTTTACTCCTCATTGTCGGATAACTTGATGTAGGAAACACTATTGGGTGAACACTTATCATGCATAATTATGCAAGTGGCAAAGGAGATTTTTAAAAAATGTACCTTCTTCAAACATTATTACACCAAAGCTTAATGTGTGATGTCCTGATAGCCAGTAAAAAGAATACAGTTCTGTAATGCCTGCTTGATGATCACTGTACATAACATGGAGTGCTACACATGCAAATAGCTGTAATGTATGTATTTCGTATATGGTGCAGCAGAGGACAATTCTCAGAGTGCTCTGTGTATGTATCACAAACATTGTAGGTTGGTACCCTTGACAACTACCTGTTTGGGACCTGCATGTTGCCTCCTCAATATCAGTGACCAATGCACAGACTGTTCTTTCAAGACCCCATGCGGAACTTATTTAATGAGCCGCCCCTATGTGACAGAGGGAGGATGCTGTTACAGCACGACGGAACTCCAGTGCACATTGCAGAACCAGTACATGCAGCGTTAACCTGTACTTCTTCCTCTGGGCTACATGAAAATCAATGTGTATACTACTCTTGTAGACTCAAAGGAGGATTTAGTTGCAATAATTCTTGCAGCAACCATTCACATGAAGAACATGCTGCATATTTTCCATGGAACATGGGATGCCCCGCTATGCCGAATAGGTGCTCTACATTGAACATAACGAAGCTCATATGGAACATTTATTGTGATGTGGATAAGAACATTAAAGTACTGGAGTGCAGTTATTCTCTATCCCACCTAATTACCTCCTGGATACTCTGCATTTAATCAATCTGCATTTCCTGTTTCTGACACCTCATTGCTTAATGAATTGCTTTCGTTGTTTTTTCCACCATCATACATTATGTGTATGTATATTATATATACAGTAAATGAGTAGGTAGGGTAGTTACAAAATGAGTAACTGGGGTAACACAGCCCGTAGCAATTCAGCAAATGGCCCAGTGACAAAGGAGCATTTGGTGTAATGGAAAATGTTTATCAGGGCAGGATGGTGATAATCACATAACTGAGCTGTATCGACAGTAGAAGCAACAACATTATAAATGTGGATAAATCCTGTAAAGTAAGTTGTCGCATGGAAACTCTGAACAGGTATAATATTACTCACTCAGTATTTTTATGTGAATGTGGGCTATTGAAGTTGCTGTAGTTGCATGGGTAGTAAAAGAGAAACTGAGAAGAGGATGCCTGGCATTGGAAAAGGAAATGGTTGAAACTGTGGATATGCAACTGGTGTAAACAGCATGACATGGTCAAAACTGTTACTATCAAATAATTAGTGCAACCTATCATGACTACATTCAGAACATAATCTGGGATTATAACAACACAGTGCAAGGAATGCATAAGTAACACAATGTCAGTCATAACATTTAAAAGTTCATAAATGAATGTTAACATAATAGCAGTACACCAAAAAATGTGAAAAAGATGAACAGCTGACAACAAGAGGGCAACATACACAGGATAAGATAATTGAGATAAATGGATAAGACAGTTAAGGAAGCAATGTAATTCAAAAGAATGAAAAGCAGAAAACAGAGAAACGTAGCTTGGGGCCCTGTGCTTATCAGGCACTGAACTCTCAAGGAATGTGAGAGCCCACTGAAGGATTACATTTGTGTGAAAATAAAATACCACAGGGCAAAATTTAACAATTCATATTTTCTATTGTTTACTTGTATTCCTTCCTCATTGTCCTTTTCCATGCCAGGTCTGTCTTCCTTCATCTGTCCGGCTTTACTTTGTAGAAGTTTTGCAACAATTGTTTTTTACAGAGCAGGCTGTCAACCCTGCGTCCAACCCCTATCGGGGGACGGGTGATTTTTAATCAGGGTGTTATTCCCTTAGCCTTTGGAGACCCAACTCATAAGGAGGAAAAATAAGGAAGAAGAGAAATATAACGTGTAGATCAGATCTATAGATTGGTACTTGGAATGTGAGATCCCTATATCACCCAGGAACACTGAAAGTAATGCTGGATCAAATAATGAATCTGAAGCAAAGTATAATAGCACTACTAGAAATTTGATGGACGGGGAGTGGAGTTTTAGAAAAGAAAGAAGCAAATATATTCTATAGCTGCAGCGAAAGAAATCATGAGCCAGGGACAGGATTTGTTGTACATAATCAATTAAAAGCATTTGGTAATAATTTTCACACCCATTAGTCCAAGATTACCAATACTCAGGATAAAGGGGAAATTCTTTAACTATTACATAATTAATGCACATGCACCATCACAAGAATCTGAAGAAGAAGAGAAAGAAGTATTCTATGAATCTGTGGAAAGAGCATATGATGAGTGCCCAGGGCATGATATTAAAACAACAGCAAGAGACGTAAACACTCAGGTGGGGAAAGGAAAGATTTATAGAACAATAATTGGCCACCAGAGCGATCATGCAACAAGTAATGAGAACGGAGCACAGCTTACACTGTTTGCAGCATCTAGAAACATGGTAATAGGATCAACACTGTTCCCATATAAAGAAATACATAAGGGAACATGGACCTCAGCAAATGGAAACACAGTAAACCAGACTGATCATAGGTTGATAGATGTGAGACACAAATCAGACCTATTGGACGTGAGGAGTCTCAGAGGCCCAAACATAGATATGGATCATTTTCTGGTATGGGCATGGGTGAGAGTGAGGATATCTAATGCAGCGAAAGGAGTCCGACCCACAGAAATATAATATAACAACCTTAGAATCAGTGGAAGTTAGAGAACAATATCAGGAGAAGATAACTCGGATTCTGGAAAATGTTGGAAAAGATAACTTCGAAGATCAGTGGGAAGTGATAAAAAAGATGGTAGAGACATCAGCAAGAGAGATACCTGCAAACATGAAGTAGTTAACTATCATTCATCTGGGGTACTATAAGTTCTGTATGTCTTCAGTAAAATTTTCTTGAGCCATGAGACTGCTTCAAACTCATGCACTAACTTGCATAAAAAGTGGTAATGTTTGCATCTACACCCTCTTGGACAAATTTCTGTGGACATTCACATGTGTATAAATTGTGTGTGTGTGTTTTGTTCCCTTCATACAGATACTTTCACCATAAGGAACAACATCCAAAGAGTTGATTATACTGTGATGCATGAAATGAAGGTAAATACAACCTGTAAGTCAACAAAGTAGGAAATGTGGCACCATCAACTGATCACTAACAGCATCAGCCCAAAAGCTAATGCAAAATCTCTGCTGGTGTACCATCTCAATGGTAGCATGTGGCTTCTCACAAGCCAAAATATGTGTGTTGTAGATGTTCATAATACCACCTCGAGTAAAGCATGCTGTTTCTGTAAAAACCACCTGGATCATTCCTAAGTTGTGTAATGATCCGTTGGCAGAAGTCAACCCAGGCTGAAAAGTCAGGTGTGCACACTTGTATATGATACGGGTACAACTGGCCCTCATGTAATATATGCCATGTGGTGGAGCAAAATGCATTCTGCTCCAACCAAGGATACCCGTGCAGTAGCAAGGAGGGGTCACTCGCCCCCCCCCCCTTTCCCTTGCTTTCAGTGAAAGGAATAAATATAGTGCTAACAGTGTTAGTCAGGTCAGGTGTTTTTCTTTCAAGAAAATGTTTTAAAAGTTGGTATTACATAGTTTTTTAACAGGGACAGAACTGGAACCTTTTTATGGTTACTTGTAAGTCGCCATTTTTCTTCCAGAATATTAAAAATGGTCCATAGCCCCAGGTATAGGCCTCCCCTCTACAAACTATTGTATGGGCACCCTTGACTGCTGCAGGGCAACTCATACTTGTGCCCTGTACGGCATCCACTTATTGTAATAGACGCTCCTACAGTCGGGTGTGGAAAGTGTCCTTGGTCTCCCTTCATGTTGCATGTTAGGTTTAGATGAACTGGTCTTGCACAGGTGCTGATGGGACCTAGTGATCACTCTGCTGTTTGGCTGTCTTCTCTGAGGGAACATTTCATGAAACACTCTTTCTGCCATCCATGCATTGCCATTACGACTCCTGCGCATCAAGTGGTTGTCAGCTACTTCTTCATTTAAAAATGTGCATGGAACCATGGAAACTGCTTCAGAAGCTAACATAAACACTGAGTTTTCTGCTCTGTGGTATTTGAGGTGAGATTAGTTGCTCAAAAGCCACTCTTCGCTTCACACAGTCACATACTCAACTAATTGACAGTGATGTGCTAGCAGTAAGCTGCAGCACAAATGTAGTCTTGACATTAACAGTGTTGTAACAGTGGCATAACTGCACTTGTGCATATGTTATATCATGGAAACCATTGACTCTCAGACATGTTGCATGTTTTATTTTCTCTACTCACTCCTTCTGTTTGCAACCACGATAGTCAAACATCCTGTGTAAGGAAAGGTTACACTTTGGGTTTCTCATTCAGAAATAGCATCTTAATGTTGTTTGTTTATGAGAAGATCGTGTTATGCTTTCCGTAAGGAGGAGAAATATCTACTGGCATGTCTCAGAATTAAACTGCAGCAGTATTGTGGCCTATCGAGACTGTGATACTGCTGCCCACATTGGCTGGGATCTTGTGATTGCCACACAAATATGTAAGTTATGGGTTCAGGAGGGCCATACCCAGTGCCATGCAGGTTTTCAATGTCCCCACACGTCTAGTGCCTGTGAGGACAGACATATCACGTTTTAGACCCTGCAGGATTGCACAGTAAGACGAGTACACACACACACAGTGTGACAGTACCTGGAACAGCATATAATGTCAACACAGTGACCACAGTTGTGGTTTCCCCTGATGGTGTAAAAAATGGAGGTGCACTAACAGCGGTGCACCAAATGGCAACACTGGACAGATGTGTGACATCTTGACCTTTTTACAGGCGAGTGCTGGTTTGGTGTATAGCATTACAATGGATGTGTAGGAGGAGGGTACAGCTAGATTGCACTACTTGAGCCTGTTGAAGACATTAATAGATTTCATGTCTGCCCCCAGTAGCTGAATGGTCAGCATGACGGACCGTCAATCCCCTGGGCCTGGGTTCGATCCCCGGCTGGGTCGGGGAATTTTCTCCGCCCAGGCACTGGATGTTGTGTTGTCCTCATCATCATCCTATCATCCTCATCGACTGCAGGTCGCCGAAGTGGAATCAAATTGAAAGACCAGCACCCGGCGAATGGTCTGCCCGACGGGGGCCCCTAGCCATACGATTAAATAAATAAATAGATTTCATCAAGGTCTCCTAATACATAATTTAAAAGATACTGAAATTGTGAATATGTGGTGATTCAGATGAAGGTGTACCTACAGGGCAGAACACCTGGGGTAGGGAGATGGAAATTCTCCCATGGAAGGTGGACGTACGTCAGTATTAATGTATGCTCAAATATTAGATTGGCTCTATGGTATTCACAAGATCCGAGCTAGAGGAGGGGGAACGGATTACATTTAGCTTCATGGCAAATGACAAAATAGTTTTTGGATATCACAACAAATAGCCATAGGTACACTTACTACTAGTCAATACCCATTTGTAATACATCTGTATGTTTCACAAGGCAGGATGTGAGTTTGGTGGATGAAGAGATGTTAAAATTATGCAGGAAGACCTTGCTACAGCTGAAAAATGAGTTAATAAGAACGTGATAACCATTAACTAAAAAAATTAAAATAAATTTTGGTAAGCGTCTGCTTCCAAAAATTCAAAGTAACACACAATTGAAATATAAAAGTATAACATGTAACCAGCGGCGACATTTGACAGTAAACTACAGTACATTGCGATCTAAAGGGAAGAGCTGTAGTCTGCAAGTCAAACAAGGGCTTCTTCCACGAAATGAGGCTTTTAATAGGCTGCTGATGGAATATTAAGCAAGAATCACACTGTTTGTTGATTAGGCTTTGTATGGGTATGATAACTGACAAAAAGTGCAACGCTTATTGTTCCTACCATGAGAAGTGCAGCAAGTTAATATGAATTAACATTATGGTGGCATACCAGATAATATACAGTTTATGAATGAGATATGTAACTTTTATATGACGACAACTTTTTCCATAACACGATTTAATTTGACATTCCAGTGTTGGGAAACTTCACCACAGAAAAACTCACAAAATCCGCTGCATTACGTAAGAAAGTTGGAACTTATGAAACGTATCAAGAATAGCCGGCCGAAGTGGTCGAGCGGCTCTAGGAGCTACAGTCTGGAACCGCACGACCGCTACGGTCGCAGGCTCGAATCCTGCCTCGGGCATGGATGTGTGTGACGTCCTTAGGTTAGTTAGGTTTAAGTAGTTCAAAGTTCTAGGGGAATGATGACCTCAGGAGTTAAGTCCCATAGTGCTCAGAGCCATTTCGTTTGTATCAAGAATATAACAGGCTATGTTGTATTAAAAGGTGAGAATTGCAAATGGGGGTAAAGTACTCGGGTAGGCCTCCTTATAGATACTGTGTAGATGACAGGCTATGTTGTATTAAAATGTGGGAATTGCAAATGGGGGGTAAGGTACTAGGATAGGGCTACTTACAGATACTGTGACCTCTTCCCATATCTACATGTCCTATTTCAGGCCTTAAGAGTGTATAAAGATCATAAATATTTGTCCAAGATAGTTCTGAGCGTTTTATTACCGTCACTGTTATGACATAGAACTAAATGGGACTGATTAGTAAGCTGTTGAAAGTCATGGGTTAGGCAATATGTGTAGAGTTATTGCATGTGCTTTGCACCATAATCTAAATGTGGAGGAATGGAGTGGAATCCGGAAGTTAAGCCATTCACATAAAAGAACTGTGACACATTGTAACAAGCCAATGGAATGGGTGTGGAACTGGTTACCACGATAGTTCTAAAAGACCTGGCTGCTGCTTGAGACACTAGGCTACATGAGATTAAACACTGCGTGCAGTAGCAACGTTACAGAAATCTTGTCAGAAACAGTTCAGTCTATGTGATATTCAGTCACTGTAATAGTTAAAATAGAAAACAGGCACAGAAGCATGACAACTTAACTGCATTGCATTGATGATAATTTTAGTAAAATTAGACTAAGATCTTGACGTCTGTGTAGAATCTCCAACGATTTGATATTCACGCACTACCCCTCTTCCTGGACTTTTTTTTGTTCGCTTATTGTTGTGGTTCATAAATCTGGTGACGATGCACGAAATACAATGTAAGTATTGGACAAAATCAGCATTGGTGTATTTCAGTTATTTATGTCTCTCTTATTTGTCGAAAATGGGCGCTATGGAAACGAGAGAGGAGACAGGGTTTGTAAATCATTTTGTTTATGTTAAACTGGATGATGAATCGCAAAGATAACTGCTAATGCTACCGTAAGTTTTCCTTGGATTGGATGCTGCTCGCTTGCTGGTGTGCTAAACAAATGTGGTAACGCTGCGTGCGAGGTGATCTGACAACAGTGCAGCTATTGGCTGGCGCGTGTTGATTTTAAACGTGTATCCAATTAACAGTTCCTTATACCGGAATTGATATTCAGCTGCGTAATTAATGGATACATTTGCTAAGCAGGATGTGAGCATCACTCATATGGGTAAGAAACAGCAGATAGATAAATTTATGTTGTTTGTTAACTTGTAGTGTTCCGAGAAAAACGCGAATTCATTATAAATGTACGGTACTAAACATTTATAGGCTGGAACTGAATTTCGGGAATGTTTTTTTGTGAGTAATGTGCCATATGGCTAC
Organism: Schistocerca americana; assembly: GCF_021461395.2. Classification (NCBI taxonomy): domain Eukaryota; kingdom Metazoa; phylum Arthropoda; class Insecta; order Orthoptera; family Acrididae; genus Schistocerca; species Schistocerca americana. The sequence goes on along the minus strand of NW_025726082.1, from coordinate 3,880,947 downwards.
CGTTTATTTCAAACAATATTTCGACCTATATGAATTTTTTTGCGTTATTGAAAGTAGTCCAACGGCAGCATGTTCGAAATTAATGTTAAATGGGTTGATTTTCAACTTGGGATTTGCACCGACAATTTCATTTCTGACAGTAGATTTTATGTTCTTACTAACATCTGCTTAGCTATCAAAAAGGCAGGCGAGAATGTGAAAATAGTAAGCCTGATTAGAGTAGCCTAATTCATAGACAACTGCATTGTGACTTTCAACATTTCTAAACGAGGGTGCTGCCAGACACAACTGTTTCGTTTGCATTACCAAGAAAATATTCATTATAGTACAGAAAGTGTCTAGGTTTTCCCTTAAAGACATCAACGCCACTTTAAATCTAGAGAAAAGTTAAAAAACGCGAATGTAGGCAGGAATGTTAGTACTGTATTACTTATATGTAGTTTGCAGATTAGGTCATTCTTCCAGTCTGAAAACTGATTTTCACTGTGAAGCGAAAAGGAAGATTCGAATTTAGGTCCAGAGCAGTTGCTTTGGAGGGAGGGGCGGTAGGCAGTCTGTGGTATAGCTTAAAAGGCAGTCGTTTCATTTGGTTCAAATGAATTAGTATATCCGTTTCGAGTACAAAGAATTGAGTGCCAGATAGTCTGATCTCAAATTGGAGCAACGTAAATTTATACACTCTCTGTTCCCGCGTTCGTCATTCGCAGCCACGTGATGCGACGACTGGTTTATTTATTTTTGAATGTGTGGTGTTGGATCGTCAGCGTGCTTGTGAGACAAATAGCTGCCACTTAAATCGACCATCATTTCGAGTAATGTAAGTTGAAAAGTGGACGTTGCAACGTAAATTTATATACTCTCTGTTCCCGCGTTCGTCATTCGCAGCCACGTGATGCGACGACTGGTTTATTTATTTTTGAATGTGTGGTGTTGGATCGTCAGCGTGCTTGTGAGACAAATAGCTGCCACTTAAATCGACCAACATTGCGAGTAATGTAAGTTGAAAAGTGTATGTTGCATGGTGGTATCTAGTAGTCGTGCCAACGCGATGCAATGATTGAGACGATGTTTTAATGTGATAATTACTATTATTGCACTGCGAGTCGCTTCGATCTTTTAAGTCTGTTGCTTCGGTAAGAAAGTGGACAGTTGTCATGTTCCCTTGGTTTAATTTTGAGAACTGTAATTCGTAGGTTAGTAACTTCTTGCTTTTAGCATCCGAATAAAGAAAGAATTCCAGAAATTTTTTCCTCGCGCACCAAGAAAATAGCCGCACTTAGGTTATCACCATTTCGTAGTAGGCGCTAAAGTCATTTTAGTAGCCAACAAAACCATTAAAAACGCAGACAAAGCTATTGGTCCTATACTGGTATTTAGTAAAATGAGTTTGTAAGCGATTTCCGTACATCGTGTCTTGCAGCTTTTAAAGGGGCCCTCACACGTTCAGCACTATTGTCAATATATGACAATGCGCCAATATATTCACCATCCATCTGTATATATTGACGTATTGTCAATACTGGAAATATTGACAGATCAATATTGATCGCCCCAAAAATATTCATCTGTTTGACAATATTTGCTGTTCAGTTGTTTACCGTATTTCGCGAAGCAGCTGCAGGGTGCTAACGTGTATCACAGATCTACTGTTTACGTTTGCATTTACTTGGACCCACGTTGAAAGTTAGGTAGAGATTGTACACGTAATTAACGTTGCAGATTGTTAATTTTACAGGAGTAATCCTTGCCAATAGAATCAAAGGTCACCATATTACATGGTTACATGGTACAGGATTGATGGGTATCAGCAGTTATTAGACATTTATCGCTTGCGATATCCGGAAGCGAAAATAGAAGATATGAAAAAGAAACTTAATACACTGCGTACAAATTTCTGCAAGGAACTGAAAAAAAGCGGAGGATAGCAAGCGCACAGGTGCCCGACCGTCAGACATTTATACACCGAAGTCAGCGAGCTTGTTTTTCGATTTGGCCCGTATCATCATAAGTGATAGAAATTTTTCGAGTCAGCGGTTCAGATTTTCGTCAACAGATTCACGTATGGAAAGACATTCCTTTTCTTTAACCACTCACGAGCCCATTTCGTAGCATCATTGTTTTCGGTTGTTTGGTTTTGACAGCTAATGCTAATATAATTATGGCACATACTTTCACCTGGTTCGACATGTTCTCTTCAAGAAATCGTATCGCCAACTGAAAATAATGACAGTACTACTGATGGTGCGAAAGTCACTAAAAGATATTGAAAGTTTGACATTATATTGTTGACAGTATTATTTTCAGTAAATATTGTGCGTGCGAGTACCTCTTTAAATATTTTAAGGAAAACTTCATGTCCTTTGAATCAAAGGCAGCAAAACAAATAGTAGCTTCCGCTCACATGAAAATACTGCAGTGTCTATTTCACTTAGAAATAAATACATGCCAGCTAATTGGACTACGAATGCATTTACCCACACTTGTACGACATTTGTTACACTCGCAAGTCTGCGAAGTGCGAACGTTTGATCCTGGATTCAATGACAGTCTGTTTTTTTTATTTAAATATCATTGTGCTCTTCTTATTCTTCAACCTTGCGGTCTCAAAACATTAGATTACGCGTAACAGTAAGTTGGTTATTTTATACAGATTTCAGTGCTTCCAGAATCGGCTGTGGTTACAGGTTAAGTTGCATCGAAAGGTCGTGGAGGTTAAGAAGTATTCTCTTGATCGCTAAGTCTGTTGATTTGTACGGATTGTACATTTCTCAGTAATTTGTGACTTCGTTTTTGTACGGAAAAAAATTTTTCGTTTCTGTTTTGTAATTATACAAGCAGGAGACTCTCGTAGCACAATTTGTCTATTTCAGAGAGCATTTTGCAATTACAGGACTGGATGTCGAGAAGAAAATAATAAATTTCTAAGAACTGTACATTTTGTTTCTAATTGGCACTGGCTGCTGGGAAACATGGCCTTTGTCAGATATAGTTTCGTGCAATAAAATGAAATGTGTACGATGTATGCACGTTAAACATGAACGTTTGATTGAAATGTTACGTTTGGGGGAAAATCACATAACGGAAGAGGAAGAACTCATTAAATTTGTAATTTTATCTGTATTTTCAAGAGGCTAATGAATCAGAATTTAAATATCGACGGAACGCGTTTCTTGAAAATAACCGAGTATCAGGTATTTCGACAAGGATGTAAAGACATGTAGATTATCCATTAATATCGTTCGTTATGTGATATGTAAATTACAGCTATCTGACAGTATCTGATAGGAAGTGCGTGTATCCGTTAGGTAACATTGAATTACTGGAAACTACAAATCGACGTATGTAAAAAAAATTGAATAATGTACTGTTTTGTTCGGTAATTACACTATTTACTCGTAATACCCATATTTACCCGAATGTAATAGGAGGATAATTGATAAGATTTTTAATGAAATGATGTAATAATTTATCTTGTGAGAGTTCTGTTGGTATGTATCTCTTACCTATAGTTAAATGTGGAAAAAGGAACAAAATCGGGGTTTAACGTGTCGTCGAAGAAAATAATATGAGGGGTGGAGCAAGTGTGGGGATTGGCTAAGGATGGGAAGCGAAATTCAGTCGTGTCCTTTTCAAAGGAACTATCCAGGCATATGCCATAAACGGTTTAAGGAAATTACCGAAGACCTAAATATGAATGATGGGACGGGGTTTTGATCCCTGAGTTCCCGATTTATTGTTAAAATTTTCTCATATTTATTACTTTTACCTCGTCTGTTACTCTGGGGTCAATCCAAATGAAGTGGTCCAATACAAATTAAGTTGGTTGCTAGGCCACTTTTAAATATTTTAATTTTTTATATGTAATTACCCAATAACTGAGAAGTTCAAAAGTTTTCTAAAAAAATTTACCTTTCACCTTTACAGAATAGCGATCATTGTCGTTTGTAAGCGCGCGACGATGTTTCAGTTTAGATACATTAGCAAAAATATGAATAACTATGCACATTGCATTTGACATAATTGTTTATAGGAAAGTGTCCTGTACAATATTGTCTATTACACAAAATACCCTATTTTCAAAAATAACCAGTCAAAATGACCTCCAAAATTGGGCATCCAAATTCTCGAAAATCCACTTTTTAGGCCCAAATATAACATACAAGGAGTGATTTATGAGAGCGTACGTTTTTCCTATAGTTAGATATCATACACTACTAACCTCATATAGAGCAAGAACACTAACAAATGTTTCCTTAAGTTTTTCTGAATTTTTGAAATTTGAAAATTTTCATGTTTTGTAAACTTTGGGGCTAGTTATCTTAGGTGGGACTGAATACAAAAATATGATTTTTGCACAGTTTATAGACTTATATGATAGTACGTACTGTAAAAATTTCAACACTGATATCTGACTGTGAACAAAGATATGAATTTTTGAAAATGAGGAGATAATTCACATTACTCTACAACTGATCGTATGGCTGTTGTCTATTCATGTGTGATATTGGCTGGATATAATCAATTATTATTGAAGTAAGGTACTGAATTATATACAAAAATTGGAAACATCCCTGAAATTAACATCTATATTATTTTGACTTACTTAAATTAAATATTTTCAGTTAACATCCTTCGAGATGCGACTGTTCCTAAGCCTGGTGGTGAATGTTAAGAACACATTTCTTCAGACAGCTTCTGAGATATAGAATAAGACCTCCCAGTTGCTGTGGTAAGTTCAAGCACCGAAAGTTTCCTTAAAACATTTTTCATTGGTATCCAAACTTTGTCACTAGTAGACTTCTTGAATGATGTTCTTGAGACAGCAGGATGGTAAAAATGCACAAAAACATCATAGTTTTCCAAACTCATACACACATGCCACTATGTCATTTAACGTTAAAGACAGAAATGTAATTTTACTGACATAATGATCCTCACAAATTTCGGTTTCTGATGTTACACAGCATCGAACTAAATTTTCTGCAATGCCAAGGAATTTGTGGAAATGCTTTGTTCCTTTTATTGCTACACAATTTTCCAATCTGGTTTGAAGTGTTGTTTTCATACACAGAACCACTTCTTCTTTCTTGATCAGAAAATAGGTAATGCTCTTAATATTATCCTTGCAAAAGACATACATGTCATGTACTGTGAGAATTTGGTCTGTGGTTGGTCTTTGTAGGCTGGCTTTACTTCACATTTTGTTGTACCTCCTACTCCATCACATGCATTTTTACCATGGCAAGATGCAAAAAAGTGCCAGTCAGCCTCCAACCGAAAGTCTACTTTGTGGTTGTACGAATTTGAAAAATTCTTTTTGTTCTTATACTGACTACCACTTCCATCTGAAAAGTATATCAAGTTCTCAACCTTGGGAAAATTTTCTTTTACATAAATTATTGCATACTTTTGAAACACATGTACAGCTAAAGTGTTATGCTCCAAGTAGTCGCTTAGAATGCAAACTGAATAATGGCAAACTTCATCTTTCTCATTTTTAAAGTAGAGGATAAATGGACGCACTGTTGCCTGGTCATTGACCCAATGGTACCCTTGTATTGCATCCTGAATCACAAATGTAAAAGTGTGTGAAAAATCAGCTAGCATTATGCATTCATTTTCATGAAGTTGTGCTTTTTTGTCCTTCACAAACTTTCTTTGGATTTTAGAAACATAGTGGTGACTTCTGAGTTTTCTAAGTTATCAATTAAAGATTCCAAGTACTCTTCCTGAGATTTAACCACTGTTATCATTTCTGTCCTGTCAGATGTGGCCCACTGTTTGAAGGTAGTACTGTCTGGCATTTCCTCATCATATTCGTGAAACAATTCAATAACAGTTTCCTTACCAGGGCATTTATTACACAAACTCATCATGCAATCATAACTGTTAGTGTCACAGACCATTAAATCTAGTAACTCTTTGTAGTTAAGATCACTGAGTCTTGCACCCACAATCACCAGTTTGACTTTTTGATGATATAAACAAACACATGTGGAGTGTGTCCTTGATGATCCAGCCAAAATACACCACTTAGGGTGGAGGTCACAAAATTTTGACATTCCAATATTGCATTAAGGATGAGAATTTTTGAAAGCTGCATAAACTTATTTAAATTTGACAGCACTAGTCGTTTCTGCTTTGTTACTTTAACTCCATTTATAACGACTCTTTTGCTATCTTTGCAACCTGAACACATTCAACTGTTTTCGTCGTCTTCAAAAACTGCTGGATCTTTTTGATTGTTTCTTCACTTATATCTACTCCTTTCTTCTTGCCTGAAACTGGAAGAATGACTTGCTATTTCACTAATTTTTGGGTTAGTTTAACCAAACGATGAGAAACATTGAATTCATCAACTATTTTTTTTCTCCTTACCATGAGTCAGGAAGCAAACTTAAAATTTTAACTTTTTCTTCATTAGATGTCACTGAACATTTAATTTTTAATTTCTCTATTAAGCTCAAATATTCAGTGTCAGATGATGCTGATGGTAGGTTTTCTTCTTCTTTAGAAATTATGTTGGCATCTGTATTATTAAAGCATGATTCCAAATCTTTTGTAATTTTGTCTCAAATTTGTTGTACCCTATATAGCTGCTTTTCTTTTTCTGTTACTTAATTTTATTATTTTCGAAGTAGGAAATACGTCTAACTTAGAACAAGCAAAATCCAATATGCTAACAGCTTTCTCATTAGGAGTATAAATTTGATTAACAAGGTTACATGATTCTGGTTCTGGATTCACAACAAATATTTTTGAGTAACAATCAGGGCACAGAGAATTTCCAGGAATCACATTACGTTTCACTTAGGAATCTGTTTCACTGTCACATAACAAGGACAAATGTTTAAGTTTTATTTCCCTCAAACCCTTAGTTAGCGTCTTGTGAACTTGAAGTGGAGCCCGCATCTCGTGGTCGTGCGGTAGCGTTCTCGCTTCCCACGCCCGGGTTCCCGGGTTCGATTCCCGGCGGGGTCCGGGATTTTCTCTGCCTCGTGATGGCTGGGTGTTGTGTGCTGTCCTTAGGTTAGTTAGGTTTAAGTAGTTCTAAGTTCTAGGGGACTTATGACCACAGCAGTTGAGTCCCATAGTGCTCAGAGCCATTTGAACCATTTGAACTTGAAGTGGATCACAGCACTTTCTTCCAAAAATGTGGTTCTACTTCAGAATACATTTCTCCTCATGATACTCACATAGTGATGTTACAGAAGAACTTACTCAAAATTTAAACAAAGTTTGTCTAACTTCATCAACGTCATTGAAATTTTTCAATTTTTTGAAACTGAACTATAAATGGTTTTGTGACACGCTTCACTTGCTATCTGTCCAACAGAGCACTGTTCATCTTTGTTATTGCATTCCAGTTAATGTCTCAAAATTAATTACAAATTACACACAGAACAAAGTACATAACACATTCTACACTCTCGATGAGGTATGTACATCCACTCCAACAGAGGTTTCTGAACAGACTGACTACAAAAATGACACACCCAGTAATAATGTACTTCTTTATTGACAATAAACCTAAACGTAAATGAGAATTTTTCTTATCATAGAACAAAAGCAAAAGCCCCTATTCTTTAAAACTGCATTATTAAAAATAAATAAACTAAATGAATATGGGGTTATAGTGTTAACTAAAATTATGTCACAATTAAATTTTATTATAATGAAACAATAAATCATTTAAATAGGAACAGCCATAAGATCAGTTGTAGAGTAATGTGAATTATTTTCTCATTTTCAAAAATTCACATCTTTGGTTACAGTCAGATATAAATGTTGAAATTTTTACAGTACGTTGCCTTCATATAGGTGTACAAACTGTACAAAAATCTTAATTTTATATTCAGTTACACCTGAGATAACTAACCCCAAATGTAACAAAAAATGAAAATTTTCAAATTTCAAAAATTCATAATAAATTAAGGAAACATTTGTAAGTGTTCTTGCTGTATATGAGGCTAGTAGTGTATGATATCTAACTATAGGAAAAAATACACTCTCATAAATCACTTCTTGTTTGTTATTTTTGGGCCTAAAATGTGGATTTTTGAAAATTTGGATACAAACTTTGGAGACCATTTTGACTGGTTATTTTTGAATTTAGGGTAGTTTGTGTAGCAGACAATATTGTAGAGGACACTTTTCTAAAATCAATCATGTCAATTGCAATATTGTAACTTAACCTAGTGCAGAGATATTCAAATAGTTGCTAATGTCTCCAGACTGAAAAATCATTGCTCGCCTACAAATAAAAATAGCAGCCATCCAGTAAAGGTGCAAGATAAATTATTTTAAAAATTCTTTTGAACTTCTCAAATACAGGGCTATCACATATAAAAAATTAAAATATTTGAAAATGGTCTAGCAACCATCACTGGACCACTTCATATGGATTGACCCACTGAAAAAGATTCATTTAAAGTGATAAATCAATTTTTACATTCTAGTTCTAATGTATTATACCATGTGATATATATATATATATATATATATATATATATATATATATATATATATATATATAATACATACATGCATAACTATTGAGTGCAAAACATAAATTTATATGCAAAAATTACAAAATTTTGCACTGAAAGAAATAAACATAAATACAAATTACAAATTACAAATAAAAAGAACAGATTACTTGGTGTGATAGGCACAAAACATTTGATGCAGAGCCCCACAATACATGTGCATTGGATACGGGTTGATATCTTGCAGTTTATTCCAACATATTGTCACTTTTGAGTTTTTGTATTTTCACATCAAATGCTATATTCCATTAATCTGGAACTTATTTGCTACAGTACTGGCCTGCAGGATTTGTTCAGGTCTTTTTGGTCGTATTGCATATATTTTCAGGTACACTGACACGATTTTTCTTCGAAAATTTACATGAGGGATTAGTAGTAGTAGTAGTAGTGGCTTTAATCATCCGTAGATCTCTTTTTACAAGGATATAGGACATTTCAATTTATTTACAAATTTAGATCAATTTAAAATAAGCTAATTCGTATACACATATATTTACAGACTTCTAGTTAGAGACCATCTACATCTACATCTACATTGATACTCAGCAAGCCACCCAACGGTGTGTGGCGGAGGGCACTTTACGTGCCACTGTCATTACCTCCCTTTCCTGTTCCAGTCGCGTATGGTTCGCGGGAAGAACGACTGTCTGAAAGCCTCCGTGCGCGCTCTAATCTCTTTAATTTTACATTCGTGATCTCCTCGGGAGGTATAAGTAGGGGGAAGCAATATATTCGATACCTCATCCAGAAACGCACCCTCTCGAAACCTGGCGAGCAAGTCACACCGCGATGCAGAGCGCCTCTCTTGCAGAGTCTGCCACTTGAGTTTATTAAACATCTCCATAACGCTATCACGGTTACCAAATAACCCGGTAACGAAACGCGCCGCTCTTCTTTGGATCTTCTCTATCTCTTCCGTCAACCCGACCTGGTACGGATCCCACACTGATGAGCAATACTCAAGTATAGGTCGAACGAGTGTTTTGTAAGCCACCTCCTTTGTTGATGGACTACGTTTTCTAAGCATTCTCCCAATGAATCTCAACCTGGTACCCGCCTTACCAACAATTAATTTTATATGATCATTCCACTTCAAATCATTCCGCACGCATACTCCCAGATATTTTACAGACGTAACTGCTACCAGTGTTTGTTCCGCTATCATATAATCATACAATAAAGGATCCTTCTTTCTATGTATTCGCAATACATCACATCATTAGATTCACTCCTGGTACACAATTCCTTTTTTACAAATAACTTATTAAATAATGTAATGCCACATTGTTCACTCATATCTCACTATCAGTCACTGCACACACTATACACACATTGTTTCATAACACTTCACTCACTACACACACACACACACACACACACACACACACACACACACACACACACACACTCACACACACACACACACACACACACACACACTAGTGATCTCTGGGCCATTTTCTGTACTGCAACCTCACATTTGCTAATTTGCTATTCTGAAAAACTGAGTCAGTATCCGTCCATAATGAGTGAGATGTTGAGCTCAGAAAGAGGAAGAGGTGTTAGTACTGTGCAATGCATAGCTTGGGAGTAAGTACTTCTAGAAAGGAAAAAAAACATAAAGTGAAGATGTTATGTGGGATGTTGGATATTTTATAATCATTATTATTATTTATTTGTATATCATTTTTAATCAAACCCCTACTCTGTTTTAGCTGATTAATCCTTCAATGTATAAAATATATTGTGTAACAGGTATTTTTAGCTGCGTTTTTAGATAAGTGTATCTTTGCAATTTCTTTAATCTCTTTTGGTAATTTATTGTACAGTTTTATTCCTTGGTAGAAAATGCTGTTTTGAGTTTTATGTTTATTTTTTATTGGTAAATGTAAGTTGAGTCTATCTCTTGTTGCATGGACAGAGCTGTTTGTGCAGTAATTACCAATGTTATTTTTAATGTGTACAATGGACTGGTAAATGCATTCACATGGAGCAGTTAAAATCACCTGTGTTCTGAACAGATCTTTACAATGAGCTCGACTAGTATTTTTGGTTATTTTTCTTATGGCTCTTTTTTGGAGTTTGAAAATTGTGTTCACATTTTGTGCATTTGTTCCCCAAAAAAGTATGCCATAGCTAAGAACTGAGTGTACATATGAATAATATGTAACTAAAATACACTGCATGTTATACACTGATGATGGGATTCTAAGGGCGTAACATATGATGACATTCTGTTTGCAAGTACTTTTGTGTGTTCACACCACTTCAACTGAGAATCAATACTCATTTCTAGAAATTTTGCGTTTGTTACACAGTCTGTAGAGGTGCCATCTACATTTAATTTAACATTGTCATTTTTCCTCTTCAAACTGAAATTCATGGCATTAGTTTTCTTTATGTTCAATGTCACTTTATTACTTATTGACCAGTCATAAACTTCCTTGAGATTTTCATTTGCTTTCTCAGCAACGAGTTCTCTTGCTTTCTCAGTGACTATAACATTGGCGTTAGTGAAGAGGATTTTTTCACCATGCATAACACTACTGGGAAAGTCATTTATGTATATCAGGAACAGTATTGGTCCTACTATGCTACCTTGCAGAACCCCTATATTAATTTATTTTGGTTCTGATAAGTGTTGAACTAAATGTTTACATCTATTTGAGGTATGTGTTATCTCTACTCTATGTACCCTATCTGTTAGCTATGATCGAAACCAGTCATTAGCTACCTCTCTTATTCCTAATGCTTCTAATTTATTTAATAGAATCTTGTGGTCGACTGTATCAAACGCCTTAGAAATATCCAAAAATATGCCTGTGACACACTCATCTTTATCAAGAGCATCAAGTACAACTTTTGTGAATTCTACTAAGGCTGACTCCGTATTTTTGCCACTTCGGAAACCAAACTGTGATTCACTTAAAAGATTGTATTTATTCGGGTAATTCATTAAGCTGTGTTTTATAATTGCTTCAATTATTTTTAAGAATGCTGACAGCAGGGAAATGGGTCGGTAATTTTCTATATCTTCTGTATTATCTTTCTTAAGCAAAGGTATAACTCTTTCCCGTTTTAACTGCTCTGGAAATGTCACTGATGTGAAGGATTCATTTATTATACTTGTTAAGGGGCCTTGTACGATCCCCATGCATTGTTTCAGTACACACATTGGTACTTCATCTAAGCCTACTGACTTTTTATTTTTTAGTTTTTGAATTGTTTTACTGACTTCATTCTCTGTAGTTGGAAGTAACATCATTGTATTTGGTACAACATTATTTACAGGTGTTATATTTGTTTGGGGAAATTTTTGCTGTAACTTCTCTGCAGTACTTGAAAAATGCTCGTTTAGACAGTTTGCTAAGTTTCCAGAATGAGATTTTCACTCTGCAGCGGAGTGTGCGTTGATATGAAACTTCCTGGCAGATTAAAACTGTGTGCCCGACCGAGACTCGAACTCGGGACCTTTGCCTTTCGCGGGGAAGTGCTCTACCATCTGAGCTAAAGGCAAAGGTCCCGAGTTCGAGTCTCGGTTGGGCACACAGTTTTAATCTGCCAGGAAGTTTCAGTTTGCTAAGTGTTGTGGATCATTGATTACTTTATCCCCCTCCCTTAGCAGAATGTTATTCTGCATTTTTTAGCCTCTCCCTGTTTCCTTTTTTATAACATCCCAGACTGCTTTGCTTTTATTGTCTGTATTATGTGTTATTTTGTCATTAAATGACTTTTTTTCAGTAATCAGCACATTCCTATAGATCTTTTTATATACATGATAGAAATTTAAGAATTCCAGATCATTGCGAATCTTTTTCATGGAACTGAGGTGTTTAAATGTTTGGGATGACTTCTTAATACCTGCTGTTATCCATCTGTTTTTGTGAGATGTCGATACAGACATGCATACTTTTGATGAAGTTGTTGTGGTAACCCTTGTTGCACTTTTGACCAATAGGGACATGCCAAAATTTTGAAGGATGTTAATGAAGGTGCTGCTTGATTCATTTATGATGTTAGCTAATATCCCCACACAGAATTATGTTGACCTTAGTACTTGAGCCTTTATCTAGAACTTCTGTTAACTTATTGAAAAAAGTGTCCACACCACCATTTGGAGATCTATACACACACAAAATGATTAATTTCTTGGTGATGTCAAGCCCTGCTAATTCAATAGCTGATATTTCAAAGTGTGTCTCTTCACTTACACTACTGAGGTTATGTCTTGATTTGAACTGTGTTCCTTTTCTGATATAAATGCATGATCCTCTACCCCTTGAAGTAGTTAAATGCATTTGTATTTTACAGTATCCGGGAACTGTGTACAGTGACATTCAAAACCCAACAGACAAAAGAAGCCAGTACCATTTCCTTTTACATTTTGATCTATTCCATCATTCCACTCATGTGCTTGTTTTATTCTGCAGCACAGAGGGTCTAGGAACTTCAATGTGTTTTATTGACTGCTGAGAATATCTTTAAAACTAGTTAGTGGGTTCACACCAGCTGTATGAGATGCTACCGGAATAATGAGGTTGTCACGGCGCTTACCCAAAATCCCGTCATTTCCGTTTTTATGGCAGACAAATAGTATCTGTTTCACCTTTCTCTGTTTGCTTCTTCTTTGGAAGTGGGAAAGTTTGGGGGATACAATTATCTCTCGCAGTTCCAATGCCACCAAAACCTTGTTCTCCAATAAAAACTAACACATTAAAACTTTTAAACAACTTTTCTAAAGTGCTCTCATTAGTGCTTAGCGTTGCTTTTCCATAAAGCTAAAAGTAAAAATTCAATTGCCAATTGTTCCCTATGATTGGCTGCTTCCCACAACTGCTCGGACCGGCACTCAGTTTTAATCTGCCAGGAAGTTTCATATCAGCGCACACTCCGCTGCAGAGTGAAAATCTCATTCTGGAAACGTCCCCCAGGCTGTGGCTAAGCCATGTCTCCGCAATATCCTTTCTTTCAGGAGTGCTAGTTCTGCAAGGTTCGCAGGAGAGCTTCTGTAAAGTTTGGAAGGTAGGAGACGAGGTACTGGCAGAAGTAAAGCTGTGAGGAGGGGCCGTGAGTCGTGCTTGGGTTGCTCAGTTGGTAGAGCACTTGCCCGTGAAAGGCAAAGGTCCCGACTTCGAGTCTCCGCCTGGCACACAGTTTTAATCTGCCAGGAAGTTTCATATCAGCGCACACTCGGCTGCATAGTGAAAATCTCATTAAGGTCAACTACTGCTCCCTTCAAAGCATTGAAACGCAATGTAATATTGTAATGAAAACGTAGTTTCTGTAAGGCCCTTTACTTTTATTTCTAATTAATTATTCATTTAGTATTAATAATTTACGAGGATCAAATAAATTCTGTTCCTCATTTCGTGTCATACTAAAACCAATGCACTTTATCTGCCGTAAACAATAGCATATAGAATTTTCTTTAGAAGGGTTATACAATTTCCAATTTGCTAAGGTTGCGACAGTTATAGATTTAATTGTAAGTTATGTTAAACCTACCTACTAAATCATCAAATTTGATAAATCTGCGTAGAAGAAATTACAGAAACGTAGTTTTACGAGCGTGTGGGGGAGATGGGGGTAGCTTTGAAAATTCTGGAGGGACTGCACAAGCGACGCTGAATTCAGTCACTCATCTCCTATTGCTTTGCACGGTAGGCGCCTCGTCAGCAACATCTACGTACATGTTCCGCTAGTCACCATACGGTGCATAGTGGAGGGTACTTTGCACCATTCTCTTTCCTGTTCCACTCGCAGATGGAACGAGGGAAGAACGACTGCTATGTGCTTCCGTACGAGCCCTGATTTCTCTTATCTTGTCTTCGCGATCCTTACCCGAGATGTACAACAGCAGGATCATTCCGCAGTATGTCGCAAATGCCACTCTAAAAATTTGCTCAGTAGTGTTTCGTGGAAAGAACGTTTTCTCATTTGAGTTCACCTAGCATTTCGTAATACTCGCATGTTGATCGAACCTACCAGTAACAAATCTCGCAACACGCCTCTGAATTGCTTCGATGCCTTTCTTTAATCTGGCCTGGTGGGGATCCCAAGCACTCGCGCAGTACTCAAGAATGGGTGGTACAAGTGTATTTAATTGGCGTGACTGTGTCACGCAGTACATCACTTATTCGAAAATTATAGAATTGTTTTTCCTGCTCATTTGCCTTAATTTACAGCGTCAGCAGCAAACAATCGCTGACTGCCACTGATCGTATCCTTCAGGCCTTTTATGTATACAGAAAAGAAGAGTGGTCGTATTACACGTCCCTGGGTGACAGTTTCGAATGTTATCAAGAACATTTATTAACTATGTTCATATATTTGGCATTAAAGAGTGGAAGAACTACTTATCATTTCTTCAAGATAATTTCCTAACTAGTATGATTTTAAAAGCACGACATGGTTTAGGAGAAAACCTTGCGAATAAGTCTCTCTCCGTTGCTGGAAGGCATTACTGTTGTTCCTCTAGTCGTTTCGTCCGTGTTGTTTCAGAATGTGGACAGAAATAATCCCCGTTTCATCACGCCATACCACTTAATCGACATTCACCGCACGGATCTGTCTTGAAATTGCCGTTGCCTCCCAGCTATAGCTTCTCTCTCCACCAGTAGCTTACAGCCACAGAAATATCCGTTGCGCAAAACTGTGAATAGCAATGTTCAAATTACCTCGAGAGAGACCTGCTGCATTAAGTGTGGCAGGTAATTTGCTGTGTGTAGGTGTCACATGTTCTTTTCTGCGACAATAATCATAAACATGACGACTTATCGCATTAGCTGAGGCAAATGCATCTATCTTGGTAATACACTTATCCATCAACGTTTCGCTTTGCGTTTTCAGCTTCCTCTTCTTTCCGGTACATTTTATTTCCAACTTTCCTAGAAGTATTTTCGTTTGAATTCGAAACTGCAGCAGTTATTTCGATCAACTTGTTAACGGAGAGAAGTGAACCACCATTACGTTCTCCTTTGCGGAAGCTGGCTCTTATTAATCGTTTACTCTAAGAAGCCTCACGGTAGTAGCTGTTTCGATGGATATCGGATGACAGTGTGTGACTTCTGACCGATATTCACATGTTACTGGTCGCTACCAACTTAAACTTTGCATATCGAGTGCATAAAGTATCTTCATTGAACTCAGCAATAAATACAGACCGTTTCAAACTCTAATATAACATTTCTGTGGTTTTTAATTCCGCGTTTTACGTCTGCTTTTTTTCCCCACAGATCCTAAATGAAACGGTCCACATGAATGAGAAATAAATAAAAAAGTCTTAACCATATTTTAATTTAAAAGATAAAAACCAACTTGTCACAAAACATGTAATCGTACAAGACACTGAGATGTGTATGACGATTCTTAGGCTGTTGTAGGGGAAGTCTTGCAGCAGGCGGCCAAACAACCTCGGCCAGTAAGGCCATACCACCATTTTTGTCACCAAGGACTAAATCAGTTTGCCACACGTATCACACGTATTTACATCGATCACGTTATCTTCATAAGTCAACAGAGCAAGTGACTAAGCCGAAGAGGCTGTCGGTAGGCCCCTGCCGACGGAGGCATTCGATTTCTGTCGATACAATATTCCCTTCAGCCATCATGTGAATCTTGGCGTGGAAAACGAAACACACAACAAACGACAGTAATGGCACATAAGATATCAGCCCCAAAACTGTAAGAAAAGAAGACAAACAAAATCAGTGCGCCAAAAACGAACGTGCCCTTAGCGCTAGGATTTCACCCGGAACAAGTCCCGTCCATTCACCCTCCTCCATGCCTATAAGGCCCACCCCTAAACAGCCGCCAGTTCCGCAAACTGGAAGCTACATCAAAGTTGTTATCGTCACAGTCCAACACATGTTACACTGTGATGAAATTCAGTAATGATAAGAAATATAAGTTTTTCTGGATAGTAATATAATATGAATCTGCATCATTAAAGAAATAAAAATATTTATAGAGAATTGAAAGCATCGCCAGCAATAGAAAACAAAAAATAACGTGGTGTTATTTAATAATAGGACAGATTTTCATTAACTAATTCACTTATTATAATACGTTTATTTGAGGGAAACAGCAGAGCAAACATACAATGCGAAAACAATGGTCTTGAATCTGTCATGTCGGTAGTAAAGCCATGGATGCAGTCGAATAACTTTGTTGTCTAAAATCAACGTTATATAGAAGTGTTTTGTTTATGTAGGCCCTCATAGTAGCTCACGAAAGTTAAAGAATATAAGAATGCCATAAGGTAGAAATGCCTAATGAAAGCAGTAAGATATTTGCTTAAATGACATATTTCGTTAGTATTTGCATGGGTAATGGGTGAATTTTAACTTGTAAATTCTTCTAATGCAGCCGAACGCGGTAAACCACATTGGTCAACTGAAACGATGCCCAGGCGCCGAACAAAAACCGTGAAAACCCCGGGGGGGGGGGGGGGGGGGGTGAATGGGCGGCACTTGTTCCGGAGGGGTGAGTGGGCGGGACTTGTTCCGGGTGATATCCTAGTGCTAACAATTCCTCAAAAATCGACACCACAGGACAGCAAGCTGCCACAAGCATAGTACAAGCGGCAGAGGCGTGGTTGCTGCGGCACGTCCCCTCACATTGGTTGAATGCCGAGGCTACTTGCTGCAGGTCTCCTCAGATTGGCTGGATGCGTACCCCACTCCTCCCCTCACCGTCCTTCTCCGCCAACAAACCATGTATCTCATCCCCCTACTTCCTGATTGTCTCCTTTTAGTAAGGAGCAGCTTCGGGTTTCCTCGGGGTTTCTCGGGAGCGGTCGGCTAAGCAGCTGTTGGCGGTGCTAGCGGATCCTCGCCCTGTGAACTAGAAGTCTTGAGTGTGAAATGAGCAGCAGCTCGGCTCAGCTAAATGGGCAAGCGACGCGCACACGTTGACAGCGCTCTGTCAACTACTATCACTATAGTAACTACTATCACTGTGCAAACCTAGCTGTCAGCATTCGTCCTTCAAGCTTATCGCTTCAGCGCGTAGGCACTGTGAACACTATAAAATAACACACGCTGCTTCATATACTCAACGAATAAAATCATAAAACAAATACACCACCCGTTTTCGTGTGTTCGACCAACCACGAGCAGCCCGCTGAAAGGTTGAGGTCTAGGGCTGCAGTTTTAATGGAGATGAAGACGCAGAAGACCAGCGGACAGAAACCGATGTTTCGATACATCTAAAAATTGTTAGGATGGCATAAGAAACGCGAAAACATCCGAAACAGGTAATCAGTTGACTTAAAACTTTTCAAAACATAAAATTGTAAGTACTTGTTGCATTATTCCTTAAATATTATTCGCATAATCGACGCATTCAGTATAGATAAATTCATGAGAATTCTAATTTGTGAACTCTGCGATACAGGCAGTACTGGACAAACGTATTTTGCTAACGTTGACAGCACTGACAGGCAAATTCTACACTACACCTTGGAGGAGATGAGTTTGTTGTAAGCTTGGTACTACACTAATATTTATCAACAAAAAAGAAAACGATTGTATGAGGTATCAAACAGAACTTGAGAAAGGATTTAGGATTTCATGGCAGGAAGGACGCAGCATGTCATCTTGGATGGAGAGTCATCGACAGAAGTCAGGTGTACGTCAGGGAAGTGACTTGGGACCCTTGCTTTGATGTTGAATATTTATCATCTTGCAGAGAATATTGCTAGTAACCCCATACTTGCTGCAGATGATGCAGTTATCTACACGGTCCAGTCACATTAATATGACCACAGCGTATGTTCGATGTCAACGTGCCATGACCTCTCACAGACGGCTGGTGGCAGCAGTAGCGGTGAGGGGTATATAAAGCGTGTCGGGGCAGGGGACACGGAAAACACAGTAGAGGGACGCGTAAAACAGTGCAGTCGTTGTCGTAATGCGGAAACGGAGCAATTTATTTGACATCAGAATGGCATGATGATTGGCTTTCGGACCTAGGGCGGAAGCGGTGGAACGGCTAACTTTGTAAACTGTTCGCCTGCCGCCGTGGTTAAAGAATACCGAGTATGGCAAAATGGTGCTAGCCAAAACTAATGCTGAGACAACTGTGGTGCAACACAGGCCCTAGATGACAGGAGTCAGCGGCGGCTGCGGAGATGTGTACGGGCGAACTGTTGAGCAACTGAACCAAACGGTCACCAACAGTGTTCCTCGATGACCGTTCAACGAACGTTGATGCAGCAGGCGCCTGGTTCATGCACCCGTGCTAACAGCTGTTCATCTGCGCCGAAGACTGGAATCTTCTGATTGACGACAGCTGGCTTCTTCAGATGAATGTATGACTATTGGAGTAAAAACAAAACAGAATAAATAGGCAAATCTGCAGTGGTGCACTTTTATACGGTTTTCACCTCCAGGTCTACCATACCTAATGCATACTAATAAGCTTGTTCAGTGCCTTCGTGATTTATCCCTTCTTATTTGATCCCAAGATGATGAACAAATGACAGATTCTTGTCACTGACAGTTGCTTCGAATCTGTTCAGAGATGTTCTCTTGTTTTGTTGGTCTCGCAATTTGGTATTTACGAAGCAGGTGATTATGGGTACTGCTGAGATGTTGCCAGGAGACATATGACGTGGAGGGTTGAAATTCGTCACTTAGGCTTGTGCCAGTTAGCAGCTCCATTAAAACAGTAGCGAAAGGAAGTGGTAAAATACTGTTTCTGCAGCAAAACTGGAACTGATTTCGAAAGCAGCTATCATTTTAGGAAGTGAGAATTTTACAACTATTCACACAAGGCGTTGCTACAGTAAACACTCTCCCAATTCCATAATCGTAGCTGGAGTGGCTAGTAATTCCACGCTTAAATTGTAACTGGTTTTGTATTTCACGTTTCGAAGTGTCTGCATTAACTACCACCAGAGCAGTGGCAGAGAGTTAAATAAAATAGTGCCATGTTTGCTCCGTGGTGTCGTTCTCATCTCGTGCACTAAGGGAAGGGAAATTGCTGGTGCAGGTTCTGTAGGACAACCAATAAGTATAGCTTCATTATTTTTCGTTTTTTCTCTGCAAATAGTCAGAACGGAATTCAGCAACAAAAAGCTGAGGAAACCCTTGCATAATTCGTTTATTCGCAAGAGCATTCCTGTCCATATTTGGTACTGATGCACATAATCAATGAATCTGGAATAATGGAATGTTGGATTGCTCTCCGAGGACAATACACACATTTACCCGTCTCGCTTCCCGAACAATAGGGTGTGTGTGTGGGGGGGGGGGGGGGGGGTAGGGGGAGAAGGAGAAGACCCAATAAAAAAAAGACAACTGAAAGATGCTGGTGACGCAAAGAGAAACCTGCAACAATGTCTTTTGATTTAGCACTCTGACGACAGATAAATTCATGTCACAACATATTAATTAACAATATGGACTCTGCCACTGCTATAGATAGCTAAGAATTTGTGATCAAGACAATGACTTAACACTGAATCAGCAGCTGTTTATAATGTTACAACTGTTGATGGAAGACTATGTTTGATCATTTTGTTCTGCTGCTCTTCGAATGAGTCGTGTCAATGGATGAATTACGGTTTCTTCTTCCTTTTGTTTACGCAGATACATAAATTAACAGGGAAATGCCGGAGAATTCCAATGCATGCTTCACTTGTGACATTCGATTTCGAATATAATTCGTAAGCTTTCTGGCAACCTCGGTCCAGAACCTTGTGGGATCTGTCACAGTGATCTGCTTTCCGAGTGCCAAGTAAGAACAAACAAAAGAAGTCGCTGGAAAGATTCGAAGTAACCATCGCTGACATGGATTTGGATTCTAACAGTAAGGGACAAAACAAGAAGGTAACATTGCGAAAGCAACGAACAGGCTGGTTAGTAGGCCTCATATGTATAGATCTCAAGGTGAAAAACATATGAAGATGCAGAAGTGCACATGGCACACTTTCACAGTATTGCTTCTGTGTTAATAAAAATAGTTTTCAGATTCTTCTCTTATGAATCCCCAAAAGAATTGATTACTGCGGGGCATTGAATACTTAGTTAACTGTCGTTCTTCTTGCGCTCAACCCCACCCACATACTTCTGTATTCCTGTGGTGGTATGTAGCAGACGAATAAAGGTAGTCACAGTCGATTTCAAAGTGCAGAGTGTTTGATATCTTATTGTTTCGTCATGTGTAGGGAAGATTGACTTTCAGTTACTTTTTATTCCATTGAAATAAGTTTCTGTTGCAAACTATCAAAGTAAGTGTTTTATTCCTTTATAATTTGAGAATTGTAATCGTAATGGAAAATTATATTCCTCAATATTGCACCTGCCATATGCTGCATGAATGAGAACTGATATCACTAACTTCGCTTCCCCTGTGCTGAAATTATATAACACCGGCGTTAATAGTTCTCTTCCACGCCCATAAGCTTCCAAGACACAGAATTCTACATTAAATGTAATTGAATGCCTCAAATACAAAATATAGGCAGCCTGAAAGGCAATGTTGAGGTATCAGGAGTAACGCTGCATGAAAACGAAAAGCATCGGAGCCTCTTCTCTGAGAGCGCGTATAAAGGTGCGTCCAGGAACTTGACAGGCCCCGGTAGTAGACAACATTCCATTAGAACTACTGATAGCCTTCGGAGAGCCAGCCATGAAAAAACTCTTCCATCTGGTGAGCAAGATTTATGAGACGGGTGAAATATCCTCAGACTTCCAGAAGAATGTAATAATTCCAACCCCAAAGATAGTAGGTGTTTGCAGGTGTGAAAATTACCGAACTATCAGTTTAATAAGTCACAGTTGCAAAATACTGACACGAAATCTTTACAGATGAGTGGAGAAACTGGTAGAAACCGACCTTGCGGAAGATCAGTTTGGATTCCATTGAAATGTTGGAACACGCGAGGCAATACTGACCCTGCGACTTATCTTAGAAGACAGCTTAAGGAAAGGGAAACCTACGTTTCTAACATTTGTAGACTTAGAGAAAGCTTTTGACAATGTTGACTGGAATACTCTCTATCAAATCCTGAAGGCGGCAGGGGTAAAATACAGGGAGCGAAAGGCTGTTTATAATTTGTATAGAAACCTGATGACAGTTATAAGAGTCGAGGGGCACGAGAGGGAAGCAGTGGTTGAGAAGGGAGTGAGACAGGATTGTAGCCTATCCCCAATATCACTCAGTCTGTACTCTGGGCAAACAGTAAAGAAAACAAACGAACAATTTGGAGTCAGAACTAAAATTCATGGAGAAGAAACACAAACTTTCAGGTTTGTCGATGACATTGTAATTCTGGCAGAGACAACAAAGGACCTGGAAGAGCAGTTGATCAGAATGAAGAATGTCTTGGTAGGAGGGTAGAAGATGAACGTCAAACGAGGATAATGGGGCTGTCGTCGAATTAAATCAGGTGATGCGGAGGGAATCAGATTAGGAAATGGGGCACTTAAAGTAGTAGACGAGTTTTGCTATTTGGGGAGCAAAATAATTGATGATGGTCGGAATAGGGAGGATATAAAATGTAGACAGGCTATGGCAACGAAAGTGTTTCTGAAGAAGAGAAATTTGTTAACATTGAGTAGAGATTTAAGTGTCAGGAAGTCTTTTATGATAGTATTTGTATGGAGTGTGACAATGAATGGAAGTGAAACATGGGCGATAAATAGTTTAGACAAAAAGAGAATAGAAGCTTTTGAACTGTGGTGCTACAGAAGAACGCTGAAGATTAGATGGGTGGATCACGTAACTAATGAGGAGGTGCAGAATGGAATTTTGGGAGAAGAGGAATTTGTGGCACAACTTGACTAGAAGAAGGGATTGGTTGGCAGGACATGTTCCAAGGCATCAAGGGATCACCAATTTAGTACTGGAGGGAAGCGTGGAGGATAAAAATTGTAGAGGGAAACCAAGGGATGAATACAGTAAGCAGGTTCAGTAGTAGTTTCAGTAGTTACTCGGAGATGAAGAGGCTTTCACAGGAGTAGCAATGAGAGTTGCATCAACCCAGTCTTTGGACTGAAGACCACAACAACAACACATGGAACTCATTTTATATCAGTCTTCCCCCATTTATACTAGGACAGAATTTACTGGCAGTAATAATACTGTTGATAATGTTTTCAATTTAACGTCAGATGCAAATATAAGTGAACAAGAAAAATAAAGAAGGAAAGGAAATGTAGAGGGAAAAAATCGTGGAGGGAGACCAAGAGATGAATACACTATGCAGATTAAGAAGGATGTAGGTTGCAGTAGTTATTCGGTGATGAAGAGGCTTGCACAGGATAGAATAGCATGGAGACCTTATCAAACCAGTCTCTGGGCTGAAGACCACAACAACAACAACAGGAAAGCATTCCCTGTCGACTTCGATGACTTATGCAGCATAATCGTCATGTAAGATGATATACTTAGCAAGAAAACTTAATTTTTGGACTCCTTGAATGCCGTACTTCACATAAGTGACAATTGTTCTCATCTTTAACGTTGTGTCATGAGTTTCCGCGAGCAATATTGTGATGAGAGGACCAGCTTCCAGTAGTGTCTCGTAAGATCAATGGTTCCACACATGCTATATGATGCAAGGGCGGGGTGAGTTCTCAGTTTTTTATCGCGGTGCAGACCAGAGCAATGTAGGTTATCATTTTCGATTTCATTTAATGAGGTGCAAACTGTTAGAAGGAATTCTTTACCAAACTCTGAAGTAAACCTTTCCGCATTATTATGCCATGGTACAGTGTCTGTGCTGACAGCTCACGTTATACGGCGTTCCTTGAGACATGCATGCACAGATGAAGACATTTCAGAAAATGATTCTTAGAGCCAAAGCTGACACACAAATTATATGTACTTCGTGGCATCATGAGTTGTTTAATCACAGTTTCCTTAGGAATGAATGCATGGCACAGAGTGAGCTCCATACTCATTACAATGTCTTGTCACACTTTCCCTCTTGACAACAGCCATAAATAGATAATTTCATGCATAGCTGCCCAAGTGCTGATGTCACACACTACATGATTCCTAGAAAACAATTACAGTTCTTGACAGACATTGGGACTTTTATGATTTTTAATTATTCACTGGTTTGTGACTTTATTTACCCATTTGTTCTGTCAGTAGATTGAGATTTTCTGTATGTTACAGAGAAGAGGCTTCAAGTAGAAAGAAAATGGAGCAGCCAGAAAACCCTCATCACAAACCACAAAGAGGAAAGCCATCTAGCAGGTGAGTGCATAAAATAAATTCATTTCAGGATAAAGTGGAAGCAAAGAATGTATTCATTAGAAGAATCAGTCCAAACAATTAGGTTGCTGATACAAATTCATATAAAAGAGACTATGTAAAAATTTGTTTCCCTTTTTCTATGAAGAGGACGGGCATCCCCATTGCAAACATTTTTTAAAAACCCATGCCATTTAAATATTGAATGGGCTATGCTTTCAACATTTACTTTTACCGCATTTACTTCACTTAATTTATTTATTTGTTATATGCACTGATATTTGCGCCTGGCGTTAAATTCATAAGATTGTCAACAATGTTACTATTTCCAGAAGCTTGAGTATAGTATAAATGTGGGGAAGACTGAAATAAAACAATTTCCATGTACTTTGGAATAATCCAGAATTTATCTGGTGCCTAGAAATGTATAAAAATTCTGTACATCTGGAAGAAAATTTGAGTGTAAAGATGCAGTGGTCATGTCAGGTGGGGGAACTGGGGAGCAGAGTATTTTGTATGGGTGTGTGGAGATAGGTACATTGTGAGGAATGAATAAAATGGTGACATGCTTTAAAGTAATAAATATTATTAGCACTGGAGGGTGGTCATGGGGAAAGAGAGTAGTTTTGTATCAATGTAATGCAAGATCTTATTAACAACGAATGTATATGCAACTATCCTGTACTGACACACCTTGGGTATTGACAATTATGTATGTCTAGTAATATTGCTGAGTTGCTGCTGTTACATAGTAAGTTTAAAATATAAAATTACTTCTCATTTTTACTACATATCTCTATCTTGCTCATCACAGTGTGGACATAGTTCCACTGCATTTAATATTACTATAAGTGTTTTTGGAATGGATCTGTTACTATGCAAGGACATAAATAGGCCGACTAATACCAGTACAGTGAGATTTGTGCAGCTGTTACATGTACCTGATGTTCCCTTCAGAAATCATTTAAACAGATACCAGTACATATCGTGATGAAGACAAAATCAAATTACAAATCATTATAAATAATTTGACCCAATGTCATAAACCTAATAAAAAAATTCTGCTCCATTATGCTGAACATTCCCATGGTAAAACTTTCTACAGCAGGGAATACTTCCACAATAGTCTGTGTGAATGTCATTCTATTTGAAGGAATTGGTTTATGTGACTTTGGTACAGAACATTAGATGTTAAGAACTTGTTACATAAGAATACAAACTTTGTGAATACTTCAGTCACAAACGTGTTTCAGCTAGCAGTCATGCATGGTGCAGAAGATTTACTCTAGAAAATGGTGAAAGATAACAAAAGTAAAAGCACTCAAGGAGTTACAATTACAGATCCAGTAAGGGACAACATGTAACGACATTCCGTTTAGTTTGATTCAGCTACCACATTAAAGTAATGTGTTTTGTCAGGAAGTGGAGCATTCTCTCTGAGAAATGCTAAAAATGAAATAGTAGCTACGACAGTGTGTTCACATGTTAGCAACAGAAACTAGAAGTAGTACACGTTTGCTGTAAATAATACAGGAGAATTATGGTCCCAATGCACTGAAAATTCCAAATCGGATCCATACACATCAAAAAATGGATATGTGTATGCATGCATTTATGTCCCATATCTTCTCAAAAACTGATGGAAAAATTTCAACCAAACTTGCTACATGTATCACTTACTGTCACGAAAGAGCCAGTGTGGGGATTAGAATCATTTCCCTCCCTAGGGGATGAAGGTGGGGTAAAAGATAACTGAACCTCATGACACAGTAATAGCCAGGATAAATTAATCCAGTATTTGAGGATGAGAGCACTTAGTGATTTGCAACAACAATTTAAAACCTTTACAAGACCTTTTTCTAGCTGACACCTCCCACAAGATGGTGAAAAAAAGGTTATCACTTACTACATTTTCGCTGTTCATGCAGTAAAATGGCTGCATCATGCATGACACTTAAATTAGTTATTTTTTACTAATAAGTCTATGCGCAACGCAAATTGTAGATATTATTTGCATATACCACTGAATGTTGTTGCAAAAATATAGTACTCGTAATTCAAGAGATACAATGTCATAAACATTGAGATACATGACTTAATGCTATGCCATGGCTAATGTTTTGATTTATTACTTCTTTACTACTATCCCTCTTCGCAACAGGTTTTGTAGACAGTATTCACAGGTAGCTCTAGATGTACCTTCAAAATTATATCATGATATATAATGATACTATATGTTCATGAGATATGACTATATAATCATCGAGCCGAGTGAAAACGAAACTGCAGAGTGAAATTTGCTACTGATACAGGTTAAATATGTGTAGAAATATTAGTGAAATATGTTAAATATACATGGCCCAGTGTAATTAATGTGACCACTGTCTATGTTTGACATCAACGTGCAATAACCGCTCACAGACGGCAGGTGGGAGAACTAGTAGTGGATCTTATGTAAACCATATCAGTAGAACACAGAAATCAGTGGAGTCATTGTCATAATGCAAAGGTGCAGTGATTTATCTGCCATCCGAAATGGCATACTCACTGGCTTTTCTGCTGAAGGTTGAAGCGTTTCCACAACAGCTAAGTTTGTAAACTGTTTACATGTCTTCATGGGTAAAGTATGCAGTCCATGGTAAAATGGCACTATATAAAACTGGCGCTGAAGCAACTATGGTGCATTGTGGGCCATTCACGAGAGGTGTGAACAATTGCTGTGGATATGTGTATGGGCGAATAGATGCGCAACTGTTGAGCAACTTACAGCCAAGGTGAACAAAGGGGCTACCAACAGTGTCTCCCAAGAACCATTCAGTGATTGTTGGTGCATATGGGCCTCCGCAGCAGGTGCCTGCTTCACGCACCAGTGCTGACTGCTGTTCATTGTCGATGACGGCTGGAATTTGCACGCCAGTGCCGCAACTGGACGTCCACTCAATGGCTAGGGATGGCCTTTTTAGATGAATCACGTTTTATGCTTCACAGGACAGATGGCCATTCACTACGACCGCAAGTAATGTGCAAAAACTTACATTCTGCAGCAGTCATCGGAAAGGTCAAGTTTGGAGCAGGGAGCATTATGGTCTAGTGAATGTTTTTGTGGCATTGCCTGGTGAATCATCATTCTGGAAAGCACAACAGATCAACACAAGTATGCACCTATCTTTGGGACCATGTCCACCCTCACAAGTATTTTTTTTTTGTCTTGGCACAATTGCGACTACCAGCAGAAAAAAACAACATTCCACATGGCTCAAAAGTCATCATGCATAGTTCAGATAACACCAGAATGAATTTGCTATACTCTCTTCTCCACTGAATTACTGTGATTTAAACCCAATCGAGAAGCTGTGACTCCACTTTAAAGTGGCTGTGTGCGCCTTTGATCCTCAACAAAGAAACCTGGTGCAGCTGGGCACGGCACTAGAGTTAGCATGGCTCCACGTCCCTGTTGCTACTTTCCAGAAGCTCATAGCCACTCTACTTGTACATCTGGTAGCTGTGTGTGCTGGAAAAGTGGTTATTCTGGGTTTCAACAGGTGTATAGTGCATGTGACAAGTGGGTATGTGGGCAAATTGGTGGTTAAAAAGCTCCTCATAAACTACTGGATTGATTTCATCCGAACTTTGAACATATATTACTTACAGTCTGGAAGATATAGTGTGAAGGTAAGAACCAGCAACCTCCTATTGGGGTGGGAATGATAGTGTGGCGATCGAATGGGGAGGAAGAGAATGGGAGACAGAGAGGTCAAAGGAGGAGATGGACTATAGATAAGGGGGAGGAGGAATTGGACAAGGGTGGGGAAGGCAAAAATGAACTGAGAAAGAGATGAGGAGGATATGAACAGCCAAAGAGGGAAGAGAAATTGGACAGAGAAAGGATAAAGGAAGAGATGGACAGAGTAGGGGGAGGAGAAGATGGACTGAGAGTTTGGGGCGAGAAGGTGTACAGAGGGGGAAGGAGCAGATAGGCAGAAGGGGAGGAGTAGGTGGAATGAGAGAGTGGGAATAGCAGATGGACAGAGAGAGGTGGCAGGAGCAATTGGAGAGAGAGGCAGGTATAGAAAGAAGGATATGGACAGGGAGAAGAGGAGGAGGAGGAGGAGATGGGCGGGAGGGGACGGGGCAGATGGACAGAGGTGGGAGGAGCAGATGGAGTGAGAGGGGGGAGAAACAGATGGACAAAAGAAAGGGGGCAGTAGAGGGACAGAGGCAGGTGAAGGATTATATGGACAGGGTGAGGCTGAAGAGAAGTTAGCCAGAGAGTGTGGCTTTGATGACATTTACAGAGAGGGGGGAAGGAGGAGATGGACAGAGAGAGGTGAACGAAGAAATGGACATGTGGTTGGGAGGAGATGGCAGAGACAGGGGAGGAGGAGATAGATATGAAGAGGGAGGTGGATGAGATGGACAGAGAGATAGGGGATGAGGAGATGGACTTAGAGGGGAAGGAAGATACGGATAGAGGGGTAAGGAGCACATGGACAGAGGGGGAGGAGCAAATGGAATGAGAGACGGGGGATAGACAGAAGGACTGAGAGATGGGAAGGAATAGATGGACAGGAAGAGGGACAGGGTTAGATGGACATAGTTTGGGGGTCGAGGGCGGACAGACAGAGGAGTCAGAGGAGTAGGAGGAGGAGATGGGTAGGGAGAGGTGGAGTAGAAGATGAACGACGAGAAGGAGGTGGCAGAGATAGACTAACAGACGATTAGAAGATACATAACAGGGTAACACCGAGTAATCAGCTACATATAAACTAAAGATACACAGGTTTTCCTCTCATAATTTTCATGTCTTTCATCATTTTATGTACCAGTGAATTCCGTATAGCTACGTTTTACTAAATGCTTGAGCATTCCATGGAATATGCAAACTCCAGCTTTAATGCAGTGTTTTTGTGTTGTAATAGTAACTGCACAATAATAGTTTATCCCATCAGTATTGTTTCAAAACATACTCATTGTCAAGAAGTAATATAGTTGAAAGTAAAATTACATACTGTGGCTACATCACCTTTAACTGCACAGCAAATTATTACATTTTTGTCTGGTCAGTTATAAAATGTCAGTGTGCGCCACGCTTTTCTCCAGTTTAAGGTATCCACTTGTTACTTTTTTTGTGTGACAGTTTGTCTACTGTTTCTGATTTGTGTTTTTTTAAACATTGGTTTGATTACAGTATATTCAGTTCCTGTGTGATAATCTCTTTGATTCTTGGGACTGTGAGGTATCTCTGAAGTGTGCATCTGTGCCTTGCTTGTTTGCATGTAATAGGTCAGTTATCTCTCAGTAATATTAGAGGAAAAACTGACACATAATTTATATCTACTCAGTGACATCATGATTGGCTTACAGGCTAGAAAGGAATAAGTATATAGCACAGAGCGAGCTCCACACTTATCACAAGGGCTCATCACACCCACCGTCTTGCAGCATACATAAACAGATAATTCAATGGGCACCTGCTAATATACTGACATGACATACTTCACTCTTCCACGAACACACTCACAGTTACTGACAGACACTGTTAAGTTTGATGGCTGTAATTATTCACTGGGTTCTAACCTTAATTACCTGTGTATTCTTTGTCTCAAGTGCTTGAAATTATTTGTATATTGCAGGGAAGAAGCTTCAAGCAGAAAGGAAATGCAGCGCCCAGTAAACCCTCATGGTAAACCACAAACAGGAAAGTCACTAAGCAGGTGAGTGCATAAAGCTAATCCATTGCAGAATATAGTTGGAGCAAAGAATCAACTCATAACAAGAGTTAGTCCAAAAAGTAAGTCAGTGACACACATTCATATCAAAAGCACTATGTACTAATTAATGTTTGTTTATCTAATGTTTGCTCATGTAAACATATTGGCCCTTACACATGCCACTTAAATTTTGAATGGAATATAATTTCAACATTTATTTTTGCTACATTTAGTAAATTTTATGTATTTATTTACATATTTGTCATGTGCACTTTATTTGCATCTGTCATTAAATTGACATTGTCATCAGCATTACTACAATGTCCTGTCACCTCCTTTCAAAAGTATAATCAAGCACTTTTTGCACCACTCTGGTGTAGGAAGAGTGTCAGTAAGGTTCTGGAAGGAACCGACAGGTATGTGAAGCCATACCGAGTCCAGTATCATGACCAGATGCACTCTGTTTGCCAGATGATACATGGTGTGAACAGCCCGATTGAGATGGCCCCACAGATTCTCAGTTGGGTTTGAATTCAACAAATTTGGTGGGCAGGGGAGTATCGTAAACTCACCCTGCTTCTCTTTGAACCATGCATGTAGACTGCAAGCTGTGAGACATGAGTTTTCCTGCCAGTAGGCGCCAATATACTGAGGAAAAACGAAGTGCATGTTGAAATGGACGTGGTCCTCAAGGATAAAAGCATGCTTGTGTTAATGTATTGTGCCTTCCAGAATGACGATATCACCCAGGGAATTCCAGAAAAACGTCCCCCGGAGCATAAAACTCCCTCCTCTGGCCTGAAACATTCTGTCAATTGTTGCAGTGTGCTTGCTTACAGATGTTTCATGCTGTACACAGTGTGAAAATTCCAGCCTTTGTCGCTGATGAACTGCAGTCAGCATAGGTGCATGAGCCAGCCACCTGCTGTGGAGGCCTATACGTAGCAATTTTCGTTTAACCGTTATTGAGGAGACACTGTTGGTAGCCCCTTGGTTCATCTGGGTGGCCATTTTCTCAACAGCTGAATGACCATTAGCTTGTACACATATCTGCAGCCGTTGTTCAACACTCACTCATGGCACGTGGTGCACCATCATTGCTCAGCACCAGATTTTTTTAATAGTGATATTATGCTATGTAGGGATGCAAACAGTTTAACAACATAGCCATTTTGGAAATGCTTCACTCTTGGCCTGAAAACCAGTCATCATCTTCTTTTTGATGACAGATAAATGACTTCGTATCCACATAACAATGACTTCACTGTGCCCTGCTACCCTCCCCACTCTGACACACTTTGTTTCCTCTACACTGCTAGTGCTGCCATTTGCGAGTGGTTATTGCACTATGACGTCGAACGTAGGCAATGCTCACATTAATACGACTGGACTGTGTATTTCCATTAACTTCTGTATGCTAAAATGGCAGGAAGGATGATACAAAACGAATCCATATACTCTGGAACAATGACAAAATTTGTTCTGTACCCAGAGAAAATTAGAAATTCTGCTCGGAAAAACTGATGTACACACGTTATAATAACTACAGGTAATGTGGTCAGCTAAACTGTAAATTAATCACCACTTTATTATTCTCTCACTGTTTGTTGTGAGTGGGCATTTATAGTAATATTTTTTCTGGTTCTTTGGTTTTTAAGATTTATCCCTTCTGCACTCACGAGTTTTTCAATTCAAACTCAAATGTTTCGTTCCTGTGTCATCCTTCTTGACTACTTTAAGATGTTGTTCAAATCATAAATT
Source organism: Schistocerca americana (assembly GCF_021461395.2). NCBI lineage: Eukaryota > Metazoa > Arthropoda > Insecta > Orthoptera > Acrididae > Schistocerca > Schistocerca americana. The sequence goes on along the minus strand of NW_025726082.1, from coordinate 3,849,716 downwards.
CCGAAAGGAGAAAATTCAGATTTGACTCACGCGAGTGATAAAGTAATTTAATGTTGAGTATTGTTTATTAAACATCCACCATGAAATTTAGTTTTTGTTTGGATTCTATAACTGTTCTACTTTGGTTACTATTATGAAAGGCAACACATCATTTAGCTGCATTAAAATTTACAGGAAATGAAGTACACAATATTAATATATTACAGAAAGATATAGTGTTGATGTGAGATGGAGGAACAGGGGTGCTGGTTATTATGTTCAGATTGGAGGGGAGTGATGCATTGTGGAGAATGAACAAAAAGGTGACATTCTTTAAAGTAATAGATATTAGTAGCATTGGAGGGTGGTAAAGAGCAGATAATGGGTAAGGTTGTTTGCAACAATTTAATTCCGGAAGATTGTAACTATCCTGTATTGTACACGTAGGTTTCAGTCAATTATGTATGGCCTGTAAACTGCATGATGTGCTGTTGCGGTATAGTATGTTTAATCTATAATTACCTATAGCTTGCTCATCATAGTGTGACCATAGCTCCACTACATTTTAGATTACTACAAATATTATTGGAACAGATCTGCCATGCAAAGATAATGAATAGGTCAACTGATACAACTGGATTTGTGGGACAGCTGCATGTACGTGGTGTCCACTCATTTCAGTAGGTACCAGTATATTACATGATGAAGACAAGTTCCAGTTACAAATTATAGCAAATAAATTGGCCTAATGTTGTAAATGTATAAAAAGACGTTCTACTAGATATGCAGAACATTCCAGTGTGGTAAGATTTCTGAAGCACTGAATACTACCACAACAATATCTGTGATTGTCGCTCCATTTGAATAATCTGTTTTGCGTGCTCTAGGAGCTGGGGATTAGGTGTCAACAACTAGTTATGTAAGTATGCAGGCTTTTTGAATACAGCAGTAACAAACACTTGTTAACTATAAAGTCAGTCATGTAGAGTGCACAAGATTTGCTCTATAAAAAGCAGATAGACGACAAAAGCAACAAAACTCAATATGCAACAATTACAGAGCAAGTAAGGGGAAACAAGTAACATCTTTCCGTGGATTTCAGTTCAGCTCCCACATTAAAGTAATGTTTTGCATCAGAAAGTAGAGCAGTCTTCCTGAGAAATGCTGAAAATTAAATAGTAGTTACAAAGAGATAGTGTATGCCAGTGTTAGTAACAGGGGCTAAAAGCAATACACTTTTGCAGAAATTAGTTTAGTAGAGCCAGCCGGAGTGGCCATGCGGTTCTAGACGCTACAGTCTGGAGCTGAGCGACCGCTACGGTCCCAGGTTCGAATCCTGTCTCGGGCATGGATGTGTGTGATGTCCTTAGGTTAGTTAGGTTTAATTAGTTCTAAGTTCTAGGCGACTGATGGCCTCAGAAGTTAAGTTGCATAGTGCTCAGAGCCATTTGAACCATTTGAAAGTATAGTAAAATTATGGTCCTACTGCAGTAAAAATTCCAGGTAGAATTCATATATATTATGAAAGTGGATGTAAGTACATATGTTTCACATCTCCTCATAAACAACTGGGTCAATTTCAACCAAACTTGGTACTCATATGACTTATTGTCACAACTGTGGGGGTAAGAACCACACCGTCTCCTTTGGTGGAGATGAGGGTGAAAGAGTATCGGAGCTTATGATGTGCAAATAGCCAGGCTGCATCCTGCCTGTATTTGAGAATGAGAGCACTTACTGATTGCAAGAAGCTTTGTTCTACACGTATACTGAAACCTTTGCAAGTCTTTCTTCCCACAGTCACCTCACAGAAAATTGTGGGAGCAGCACTGAATAAACCTCCAGAAATGTGTGATTGTACGACTCATAATTCAGGAGATACACTGCCTGAAAAAACTTAGTATATCTCGCAAGACAATGTCGCCAATGGCAGCATATGCCACTTAGGGCATAGTGGATGTGCTGATAATGTTTTCAGCTCATAAAAGTAGGCTTTCACAGCTGGCGTCTTCATTAGTTAAAACTACCAGGTTGAGAGGCCGGGGTCGAATTGTAAAACTTCTTCGCTCTGATGCTTTGTTGCCAACTGCAGGCAACATCTTTCAAAGTGAGTCAACGACTGGCTGCCAGGTCATGGATGCTCCGTTTATATAGAGTGCATAGAGGGCACCACTATATGTCATGTGGTGCTGACTCTAAGTTTATCTCTGACTAACGTCATTATTCTTGATTGAAGATAATCGATTGTCACATTGTTGCTGCAAAGTCGACCGCCATATCTTGTCTATCTTTAAGCCTTCCTCTTTTCTATTACAATTATTGCGGTGTTTCTGAATCTCTATGATGACGATGAGGCCCTATACTCTGAGGAGTGTAGGATGATGTGGAAGACTCGCACCACCAACTGGACAAGGCCCTAGCGGAGGTGGTTTGCCGTTGCCTTCCTCTGACTGTAATGGGGATGAATGATGATGATGAAGACGACACAACAACACCCAGTCATCTCAGGGCAGGAAAAATCCCTGACCCCTCTGACAATTGAACCCAGGACAAAGTGCGCAGGAAGCGAGAACACTACAGCTTACCTATACATACGTGCATAATAATGCGATGTCCTGGCCAGCATGCTCATCTCATTAAATTTTATTTCATGATCACCGTCTTTAGAAACATGTTCCGCTACAGCTGACTTGTCGGTATGTCCCAGTCGACAGTTCCTTTTGCGTTTGTTAAGCAGGTGTTGACACTTCTTTTCGTTGTTCCCATATAAACCTGGCCACAGCTACACGGAATTTTAAACACCCCTTAGAAGTTCAGAAACATCACAATAATTTTAATAGAAAAGAGGAAGGCTTAAAGTTAGAGAAGATATGGCGGTTGACTTTGCACCAACGATGTGACAATAGATTACCTTCGATCCTAACACTTATAAAAACCTTGTACATGATCCTACAATGAAAGTGTTAGGAGCTACCAATCGATTAATAAAAAAGTTTTCCATCCCTACAGAGGATAAAAAATATCTATGTAAAAGGGAAACTTACCTGCCTAGATTATATGTGCTACCGAAGGTACGTAAGCCTAATGTCCCTTTGAGACCGATAGTGAGTGGTATTGGATCGTCTACTCAAGAGTTGGCCAGACATCTCGCCTTATTACTACAACCACATATTGGTAAAACTGATTATCACGTTAAAAATTCTGTGCAATTTACTGAAAAATTGAAGGTGATTATTGTCAGCCCAGGTGACAGGTGGGAGTCTAGGGCGTAAAGTGTATAGAAAAGATACATGCACCGACCGGTACTTCCATAAGGAATCTAATCATGATCCCAGGCACAAGAGAGGTGTCATTAAAACATTGATGGAGAGAGATAATAAGATCTGTGGGTCAGTTTATTTGAAAGATGAATTAAATCATTTGCAAATGGCTTTTAAGAAAAATGGACACGCCGGCAACGAGACAGATCGAGCGCTTCATCCCACAAGAAAAGTGTCTGACCACATTCAGCAGCAACAACTGTCAGCTGGAAAAGTTTTTCTTCCATTTATTCGCAATATTACGGACCGTACTGGGAAAGTTCTGGCCAAGTTTCAAGTTGAAACAATCTTTAGACCCACCAAGAATGTTAGTGACTGTTTAAGATCGAAAGATGCACGACACCCCTTAGCAAATCCTGTGCTGTATAAAATTCCGTGTAGCTATGGGAAGGTTTATATTGGAACAACGAAAAGAAGTGTCAATACACGCTTAGCCGGACACAAAAGGAACTGTCGACTGGGACATACCGACAAATCAGCTGTAGCGGAACATGTTTTTAAAGACAGTGATCATGAAATAAAATTTAATGAGGTGAGCATGCTAGCCAGGACATCGCATTACTATGCACGTATGGATAGGGAAGCTATAGAGATTCAGGAACACCACAATAATTTTAATAGGAAAGTGGAAGGCTCGAAGTTAGACAAGATATTGACAGTCGATTAACTTCAATCGAGAATAATGACGCTAGTCAGACATAGACTTACAGTCGGCCCACGTGATGTATGTTGGTGCCCTCTACGCACTCTTTAGAAACGGGACCTCCACAGCCTGGCAGCTAGTCGCTGACTCACCTCGGAAGATGTTGCCTGGAGTCGGCAGCAAAATGCCAGGAAGAAGAAGTTTTACAGATCGACTACGGTCTCTCAGCCTGGAAGTTTTAACTAATGAATGTTTTCAGTGTCGGTCGCCAACAGATAGCTTTGTGGGATAGCCATCAGAGCCACATCTGTGTCTATCCTTTGACAGGGAATCCTTGCAGCCAGAGGGCTCAGTGTGGTGGAAATGTGTGAAGGAGGCAGACAACCATGCCATAGAGGTGCACTCATCCTTCCTACAGCCAACGGAGTGAATTTCAAAGGGGTCAAATAATGTCCTTCTGAATGGCCCGATGGTCCTTTTGGAGAATAGCTACACAAGTTGCATGTGCTGCATCAGTTGTGCTATGACGCTGGTATAATTAGTCATGTGAACATTCTCACACCAGCAGATGGGGTTCTGGATGTCCATGCAGCACAGATGCCCACCAGAATCGTCATGTTGCGAGGACAGCAGTGCCATATCGTTCGGCTAACAGCACAGATAAGAGGGCTGGTGTCAACATTAAGCATCGCAAACCAGTTTTTGGCAGTGGGGCTACAGGCATGTCTTCCACTCACGACACAGCATTGACATGCATGACTGTACTGATGCCATCAGAGGATCCCTTGGAAGATGGGATGGTGTGCTGTGGTCTTCTGCGATGAAATCAGTTTCTGCCTGCCTTGAAGTGATGGTCATTCACGTGTGCAACAAACCTGGTGAGTGCTGTCCCATACAGTGCACTCATACAGGACACTCTGCGCCCATCCCAGGCCTTCTAGTCTGGGTGCAATAGCCTGCAACTCTCGTTCACCTTTGATGTTTCAGGAGGGGACGCTAATCAGTGCTCGGTACATGAAGAAATGATGCTCGGTGCATGCAGAATGGGGTTAGACGTGTTCTTTTGCCATTCCTGCAATACGATGGTGATGTTTTGTGCAGAGAGGATAATGCTCATGTACACACTGCCTGTGAAGCTCAATCTGCTCTGCAAGATAGGCAGAAACTTCACTGGCCAGTATACGATTTGTGCATTTGTTTCCAATTGAGCACATGTGGGATATGATGGACAAGAAGTGAATCTTGCTACTTGTCAGCCAACAACTGTTACAGAACTCGGTGAACAGGTCGATGAGGCATGTCATAACGTCTCCCAGGACAGTATTTGTCATGTGAATGACCAACTGTATGCCAGAGTCAGCACCTGCATTGTCTCCCATGGAGGCTGCACTGCATCCTAATATGGGTGTTTCAGCATGGGTCGATACCTGTTACCTCAGAACTGCCTGTGCTATTGATCAGTAAATGTAATCACTTCATGTACTCGATTTGCACTATTGCAACAGTATATCTTAAGTTGACTCGAAACCTCTACAAGGGTGTAATAATTTTTTCTTTTTTGAGTGTAAGATGCCACAGACACTGAGACGTATAAGAAACTTTTTACACCATGCATAACGTTTTAACTAACTACTTCTCTACTCCTACCACTCTTTGCAACAAGTTACACAGACAGTATCCACAGAAACCACTGGATGTACCCACAAAATAACATAATTGTATGGCGCATAGTTCACGAGATATAACTGTATAAACTTGGAGCTGTGTGGAAGGGAAACTGGAGGGCGAAATTCGCCAGAGATACAGGTTAAATATGTGCAAAAATTTGACTGAAAGTTACTGAATATACTCATCAAGTGTGTATGCATACAAAGCCATGTGTACGAAGCTCCTATAATCGTGGATCGATATCAGCCAAACTTGGTACATATATTGCTTACAGTCTGATAAGAAATGTGGGTCTAAGAACCAGAAACCTCCTACTGGGCCGGGAGTGATAGTGTGGAGAGAGAAGGGGGAGGAGGAGATGGATTAACAGAGAAGTTGAAGGAGGAGATGGATAGATACAGGGAAAGGAGGGATTGACAGAAAGAGCGAGAGGAAGAAATGGACAGGGAAAGGGTAGAGGAGGGGAGATGGACCGAGAGAGATGGTGGAGGTGCAGATTGACAGACAAAGGCAAGAGAAGGAGATACTCAGAGGGAAGGTGTGGAAGTGATAGTCACAAAGACTCAGTAGAGCAGTTTGATGGAAAGGCAGGGAGAAGGAAGTGGACAGAGAAATGAAAGCAGAGGAGATGAACAAGGTGTTGGAAGGGGGAGGGGAGGAAGAGGAGATGGACAGAGGAATGTAAGAGGAAAAGATGGAAAGAGTGAGTGGGAGAAGGATGTGGACAGAGGGAGGTGAAGGAAGAAATGGACATGTGGAGGGGCTGGTGGAGATGATAGAGAGATGGAGGAGGAGGAGGAGGAGGAGGATGTATACATGAACAGAGGATGGAGGACATGGACAAAGGGATAGGGGTGGAGGAGATGTACTTCAACAGGAAGATAATATGGACAGAGGGATAAGGAACACTAGGAAAGAGGGGTAAGGAGCAAATGAGCAGAGGGGGAGGGGGAAGTGCAGAAGGAATGAGAGAGGGGCAGGAGCAGATTTACAGAGAGGGCAGCAAGGGGAGATGGACAGTGTGTGATGGTCGAGAGGCAGAGAGAGAGAAGAAGAGGAAGAGATTGGCAGAGAGTGGGAGGAGAAGATGGACAAAGAAAAGAAAGGGAGGATATGGAATAATAGACGATTGGAAAAAGTATGTACTAGGACAATGCTGAGTACTCAGCTAATTATACACTAAAAACATATGGTATTTTTCTCACCACTCTCATGTCTTTCATCATTGGATATACTGGTAATTTCTGTATAACTAAATGCAGGAGCATTCTGTGGAAGGAAAATGTGCCCATACTATGCTATACAATTCAGTGTATAAGCTTCTACTTGTATTAATTTCTTTGTTCGTTTGGACTGTGTGGAACCTCTGCAAAGGGTATTTGTAGCACAGTTAGATCTATTGTGAATGACTGTACAGATTTCTTTGTTTTTACTGAGAACTGATGTTGCAGATTTTTGTTTTTAGTTATGAAACACATGAAGACATTTGAGGAAATGAATATTGAGCAAAGGCTGACATACAAATTGTATGCACCCAGTTTATCAAGATTTTCCCTTAGTTTTCAACGCTAAAAATATTAATATTACATAGTATTGCTTTCAATTGTAATCAAGTTCATATGCAGTGTGTGTAGACAAAGTTCAAGAAAGGAATCTTTGTGTATATTATTAATTGTTTATGTAACTTGCAAATGGGGTCAGCGTCCAGGTGTGGCGGTAACTGAATAGCCTTTTACACCTCAGTAGCTCCTTTACTGCAGAAATGACGTGGTCGAAGCATAATAACTTGTTTCTAGAATTTGTTTTATTTCCAATTATTAATAATTACCATAGACTCAGAAACACTCTCAATTTTATATGGAATCACAATCACTACAGAACAAATATTTTGTGAAATCGTAAATTGTTTTCTTAACCACGTCATCTCAAAGACCGTTATGAACCGTTTGTCATCGCAGTCGCAGCAGGAGTGACGCATTTGACACCAAAGAAAATTGGATATAAGTTGCGTATTGTTCCAGGAACTTCCAGAAAGTTTTATAAATCATATTAGTATGTAGGTGACTTCCTTTTTTAAGTTTTACTATCATTTCAGTTTAATGGCTATATTTCGCGTATGTAAATTCGTTTAGAGATTTACGAATACGATAGATAATGACAGTAGGCCTATCGTAAAAAGAGTGTAAATATTGGTTTTACGGTATATTGCCTCCTTAATCAGGTATGTTTTGTAAATAAATGAAAATATAAATAGTGACATTTGTCCAATAACTTTTTAACTGATTTTGCAAAGTAAGAATAAGTGATAATATTCTATTTTGTCTGCTTTTACTTTAATTTTCTTGAAAACAAATTATCATGGTAAAACATCGTTGCATAGTCGTATTTAAATATCGATGTACAAACGAAAATACGTATTTTTTGCAAATTTTTGCCTGACTGCTATAAAACTATGTAAACGTCCAAATTCTTGAATGAAGCACTTTCCGTGTAATCTGTTCAAACATTACCAAAAACTGGGTGACATCAAAGATTTCCATAGTTTAAAGAACTGAGATCAGGTGTTGATTTATTCCACGTAACAAAGTGAGTTTTTTAACAACAGATTAGTTAGGAATAATTATGTGGCACAGAGAGGTCAGTACTCATTACAAGGGCTTGTGTCACACTCGTAGTCTTGACAGTAGCCATAAATAGACTGTTCCATGCACTGCTGCCTATGTGCTGATGTGACAGACGGCATGCTTCCAAAAACACATTACAGTTCTTAATACACACTAGGAAGTTTGGTGACTGTAATTATTCAGTGGTTTGTAAGGTTATTAACCTACATACTATTTGTGTTAGATGGTTGAAATATTCTGTACATTGCAGGGAAGAGGCCTCAAGCAGAAAGGAACTGCAGGCACCAGTAAAGCCTCATGGCAAACAAGAAACAGGGAAGTCGTTAAGCAGGTGAGTGCATAAAGCAAGCCCTTTACGGAATAAAAAGTGGGAACATGGGGTGTAGTCATTTGAAGAGTTTGGTCAAAAACTTAGGTTAATTACACACATTCAATTTTGGTTTTCTTTAGAAGAGGATGTGCTTCGCCATTGCAAACATTTCGGTAATACCCATGCCATTTAAATACTGAATGGGTCATAATTACAACTATTTTTTGTGACATTTATTACATTTCCTTTCCTTCTTTATTTTTCTTGTTCACTTATATTTGCATCTGACGTTAAATTGAAAACATTATCAACAGTATTATTACTGCCAGTAAATTCTGTCCTAGTATAAATGGGGGAAGACTGATATAAAACGAGTTCCATGTGTTGTTGTTATGGTCTTCAGTCCAAAGACTGGGTTGATGCAACTCTCATTGCTACTCCTGTGAAAGCTTCTTCATCTCCGAGTAACTACTGAAACTACTACTGAACCTGCTTACTGTATTCATCCCTTGGTTTCCCTCTACGATTTTTATCCTCCACGTTTCCCTCCAGTACTAAATTGGTGATCCCTTGATGCCTCAGAATGTGTCCTACCAACCGATTCCTTCTTTTAGTCGGGTTGTACCACAGATTCCTCTTTTCCCCAATTCTATTCAGTAACTTCTCATTATTTATGTGATCTACGCATCTAATCTTCAGCATTCTTCTGTAGCACCACATTTCACAAGCTTTTATTCTCTTCCTGTCCAAACTGTTTATCGTCCACGTTTCACTTCCATACATGGCTACACTCCATACAAATACTTTCAGGAAAGACTTCCTGACACTTAAATCTTTACTCATTGTTAGCAAATTTCTTCGGCAACACTTTCCTTGCCATAGCCAATCTACATTTTATATCCTCCGTACTTCGACCATCTTCAGTTACCGCTATTTTGCTGCCCAAATAGCAAAACTCATCTACTACTTTAAGTGTCTAATTTCCTAATCTAGTTCCCTCACCATTACCTGATTTAATTCGAGTACATTTCATTATCCTGCTGCCTTGCTTTTGTTGCTGTTCATCTGATACCCTCCTGTCAAGACACCGCCCATTCTATATACTATGAAATAACTGCAGGCTTTGTCCTGTGCCTGGAGATGTTTATAAACTCTGCTTGGAAAACTGATGCATGCAAAATGATAGCTACAGTTAATATGTTCAGGTAAATCACAAATTAATTTCCATTCTATTAATAAGTCACTCTTTTTGGAGCTAGGCATTTACGATAGTAGTTATTCTGGTTCTTTGGTTTTTAAGATTATCCAGTTCTAGACGTATAAGTGTTTTCATCTCAAACACAAAATTTTCCTTTCTATGTCATCTTTCTTCACTTCTTTAAGATGTCATTAAACCATAAATTCTGAAAGCAAAAGAAAAAAAAATCTGATTAAAGTCACATAGATGATAAAATAATTTCACGCTGAAGTTAGTTTATTAACCTTCCACAGTTAAATTAAATTTTTGTTTATTTGCTATGGCTGTTCTTGAAACTTCCTGGCAGATTAAAACTGTGTGCCGGACCAAGATTTGAACTCGGGACCTTTGCCTTTCGCAGGCAAGTGCTCTAGTGGTAGAGCACTGTGTGCCAGATTGAGACTCAAACGCAAGACCTTTGCCTTTTGCGGGCAAGCGCTCTCCTATTAGAGCACTTGCCTGCGAAAGGCTTAGGTCCCGAGTTCGAGTCTTGGTCCAGCATACAGTTTTAAGCAGCCAGGAAGTTTCATATCAGCGCGCACTCCGCTGCAGAGTGAAAATCTCATTATGGCTGTTCTTGTTTGTTTACTATTAGGAAAACTGAAACATAATTAGCTCCATTAAAATTTACAGTAGATTGACTACCCATTGTTCGTATCTTACAAAAACATAGTTGTATCTGTGCATAAAAAAACCAGTGTGAAGAAATGGTATAGAAGTGAGATGGAGGAATAGGGATACTGGTTATTTTGTTTGGATGGGTGGAGGCTGGTGCACTGTGGAGAATGAATAAGATAGTCACATGCTTAAAGTGAAAAATGTTGGTAGCATTGGAGGGTTATTAAGGATAAGGTAATTTTGTAACAATTTAAGGCAACACGTTCTCAACACAGGAAGGATATGGAACTGTCCTCTACTGGCACACAGGTTTTGACCACCTGTATTTGGCTTGTAACCTTGACGATGTGCTACTGCTACGTAGTACATTTACAAAATAAAAATAATTTTAATTTGTGTTGTATATCTGTACCTTGCTCACCACAATGTGAGCGTAGTTCCATTGCATTTAATATTACTACAAATGCTACTGGAACACATCTGTTATCCCAATACACTGAATAGGCCGACTGATATGGTGGGATTTGTAGAACTCCTACATGTACCTGGTTTTCACTTCAGATATCATTTAAGCGAATACCTGTACATATCATGTTAAAGACAAAAGCCAATTACGAATCATAATAAACAATTTGACGTAATTCTGAAACGTATAAAAGAACACTATGCTACCATGTGCTGATCATACTAGTGGGCAGGGTGGAAGGGGAAGATTTGAGTCATTAACAAACATGTTTTAACAGGAAAGATAGTCATGTACGATGCAGGAGATTTCCCCTAGAAAAAACAGGAACAGAGCAAAATCAGTGAAATCAATATGTTAAATTACAGATCTAATAGGGGGTAAGTTATAAGAGTATTCCATGGAGTCTACTTTAGCTCCCACATTAAAGCAATGTGTTTTGTCGGAAAGTAGTGCATTCTTCCTTGATAATGCTTTGTGGTCACAGGTTTGTAACAGGGGCTAAAAGCAATACAGTTTTGCAGAAAATCAGTCAATAGATTAATGGTCCCAATGCAGTGAAATTTTCAAATTAGATCGATACATTTTATAAAAGAGGGAGCAGGTATATACGTTCCACATGTCCTAGTAAACCACTGCATCAAATTCAACCAAACTTGGTGCAAATATCAGTTATTGCCACGAAAGTGCCACTGTGTGGGTAAGAACCACACCATTGGCTTTGGTGGAAGTGGACGTGAAAGAGTATCAGAGTAAACAATGCGAAAATAGCCATACTATATTCATCCAGTATTTGAGAATGGGAACACTTAGTAACTTCAAACACCCTTTAAAAATATTTTAAAGCCTCTACAAGACTTTTTCCTCGCTGTCGCATTCCACAAAATGATGAAAGGAAAAAAGTTTATCACTTACTACATTTTCACTGTTCAAGCAGTAGAAATGCTGCATCACACATGACGTTTTAATTTATTACTTCTTTATCTTTAACTCAGTTAACAACAAATTATGCAGATAGTATTCACAGAGAGAACTGAATGTATGTGCAAAAATATATAATTGTATTTCTCATACTTCAGGAGAATTGACGTCATAGACATGGAACTGTGTGAAAATGAAACTGCAGGGTGAAATTTGCTAGAGATACAGTTTACATAGGTGTGCAAATTGTGTGAAATATGTTAGATATATGTGACAAGTGTGTATGTGGTCAAAGCCACAAGTAAAAAGCTCCTCCTAGACTCCCGGATTGATTTCAGTCAATCCTTATACACATATTACAGTCTAAAAACAAATATTGTGGAGGTAAGAATAAGCAACCTCATATTGCAGTGGGAGCTAAGGTATGGAGAAAGAATGGGGAGAAGGAGACAGACAGACAGAGAGGGGTAAGATGGAGATGGAGACAGATAGGGGAGGAGAAGATAAACAGAGAGAGGGAGAAATGGGTTCAGAAAGGGTAGACGACAGAGAGAGGGGGGAGGAGGACGCCGACAGACAAATGGAAGAGGAGACCGACGTAAGAATTGTGTGGAGGAGACAGTCACAGAGAGTAGAAGAGGATATTGATACAGAAGGGGAAGAGGAAATGTACAGAGATGGGAACAAGAAGGTGAGAAACTCAGAGATGGGGGGAGAAGAGGGGATGTACAGGAAAGTAAAGAGGAGGAGATGGACAGAGAGAGGGGAAGGAGAAGACATACAGCGAGAGGAGATGGAAACAGAAACGGGGAGGAGGAGGTGGACAGAGGTGGAAAGAGCAGATGGGCAGAAGGGGGAGATGCTGATGGTATGAGAAGCAGGAGGAGTAGATGAACAGAGAGAGGGGTGAGGAGCTGATGGACAGAAACAAAGCGAGTTCAGTACTCATTACAAGGCCTCATAACACTTGTCATTTTGACAGCAGCCATAAATATAGAATTCCATGGACAGTTACTGTTATGCTGAGGTGATGCACTGCATGATTCCAAGAACACAATCACAGCTCTTGACAGAAATTAGGAAGTTTTATGACTGTAATTATTCACTGGTTTCTAGTATTATTTTCCAACGTACTATTTGTCTCAGCTGGGTGAGATGTTTTGTATATTGCAGGGAAGAGACTTCAAGCAGAAAGGAAACGCAACCGCAAGTAACATTTAAGGACAAACCACAAACAGGAAAGTTGTTAAGCAGGTCAGTGCATGAAGCATATCCATTGCAGAATAAAGACGGAGCGAGGGACGTACTCATTACAAGAGATAGGCCAAAAAATTCGGTTAATTATACACATTAGAAGAAAATGCACTATTTACTTATTTGCTCCTGTGAAGATGGTGAGCTTCTCCCCTTGCAGGGAGTTTTGTCATATCCATTCTGTTTAAATACTGAATAGGATTTAAGTTCAACAACCATTTTTGACATATATAATAAAAATAGATAAAGAATCATCTTTTGACAATTTACACACATAGTTTTGTCAATAAAAAAATTTGCAGACGTGTCACTTCTGGTAGCGGCATGCAACTGAGTTACCATAAAAGTCTTGTATGCAAGAACATCATGAGCAGGAAAATTCTCCATACTAGTTGCCAAAGAACACATAGTTGCAACACTGTGGTTTGCAGACATGTCACTTCTGGTTGCAGCCCACGACTGAGTTACCATAAAAGTCTTGTATGCAAGAACATCATGAGGAGGAAAATTTTCCAAATTAGTTGGAAATGAGCACATAGCTGAATCAACACAAACAATAGTCACGGTCTACCACACTTGTCCACCTTCAACAGCAATATTAGTTACAGCAAGATCAGTACATCCACCACAGAACACTGATGAAGCATACAGTACATCAGTCACCTTGGCTGCATCAGTATTCATATTATAGTCAGTCTTGGCATCCAAACAGTCTTGTAGATAGTTCAACGCTAACAATACAAATGATTCACAGAATGATGAGGCATCTGAGTGCATCAGTTAACAATTTTAAATTTAACGTCAGTCATACTTTTAATTATTATGTATTATGACTGAAGTAACATGTACATTTGGCAAGCCCACTATAGACTTTATTTATTGCACTCTTCTTTTATTGTATTCTATACAATTTTATAATTGACAAATACATGTCGACTTACAGTAGTGATGTCTAACGAGCTTATGGCACAAATGTATGTAGGGACTACTGTACTGCAGTTTGTTATGACTATACCAGCACTATGGCATAGGTAACACCACATTTTATATCTGTCATGGTGCTAAGCTGATTTTGTGTACATTTTATTACAAAGTCACTATGGCTTTATTATATTAAGGCATGCTATAAAACAAGTATTCCTCGTCGTATTGTAAGGGGATGTTCCCACATCCTTAAAGTAATAATTTTTTGTTGTGGCATTTTTCATTGTTTTAAGGAGTAATCTGTCGATTAGTTGTATTTCACTTCATGTGTTTTGCAGCAGATCTGAAGATGGTCATTGGCGACCAAAACCAGTAGTCTAAAGACCTAAATTTTTGTGATCATTAACAGAAATAAAAGAAATTTATTCTACACTTCCTGGGTCACTGTTTCAATCCATGACGACCTCACAGCTTGTGGAACATTTATTACATTTCAGTTTTTTATTTCTTCATCATGTGCATGTATGTTTGAATTTTATATTATTTGAAAACATTGTCAATAATATTACTACTTCTAGTAACTTATATGTAACATAAGGGCTCTTGCCTACGAAATTCATAGGTTTCAAGTTCAAGTCTTGGTCCAGCACACAGTATTAATCAACCAGGAAGTTTCATGTTAGCGCACACTCTGCTATGGAGTAAAAATTCATTCGGGAGATATTAGGAAGTTTGAAGTTTGATGACTGCAATTATCTACTGGTTTCTAATGTTATTTACTCGTGTGTTATTTGTCACAGGTGGTTGAGATTTTATGTATGTTGCAGGAAAGAGGCTTCAAGCAGAAAGGAAATGGATCAGCTAGTAATTTCTCCGGAATCAGGAAAGTCATTAAGCAGGTGGGTGCATAAAGCAAATCCATTGCAGAATAAAGTGGGAGCACAGCATGTACCCATTTCAAGAGCTAAGCCAAAAATCTAAATTAGAGTTACACATTTAAAGAAATAGCACTATGCAATAAAATTATTTGGTTTATGAAGAGCAAGGTGGGACGTTTTTGCTTTCCCTCTTGTTTTTCCATCTGCCTCCTTTTAATTCATTTTTTCACTTTTAACTAATTACCATTAACATATGTGAGTATAATCTGTGTTTTCATAAAAGAGAAAGGTTGGCCCTGAGTTTTAAACATCATAACACGAGATCTAATTTTGTGCTTAGTTTTATGTATGTAATTGATTTTCTAATTTATTTTGACTATTACTAGTTAGTATCTTTTGTTATATGGTGAAATCAGTGATTGATTCATAACTTAAATTATATTGTTGACGTATAAACAACTATAAATTCTGTGCTAAGTATAAACATTTGTAGGAACAGCTAAGAGTATTCTTAAAGGATGTATTTAGCTCTATTCAAAAACATGTTAGCAGAGCCAGTGCTTGATTAATTCCAAAGTAATTAACAGTTTTGTCAAAAGGATTGTTTGCACAAAGGTATTTGTTAATTTCAGGATTTAAACAATTAATTTGGTTTAATCCTTGTGGCAAAATAAACTATTACAAAGAACCAGTTTTTCCATGTATACTGTTAATCGAATGAGTTAAGTTTGAATTGTAACCTTTCTAAATTAAACTTGGAACAATGTGTAGTTTCAGCACCTATTATTGTGAGGTTATATAAGGGCCCAATTTTTGTTTACAAGGCAGCCAGTCCACATCCGAGTTTCAGACGAGGAATGACAACAATGCATCAACTTAATAGTGATATAAGTTTTACACCAATAGGCCATGTGTTAAACCAACAACAGCATCTGCTCCATATGTACATGATTATTTCGAAAGAACTGTGGACTTTGTGGTTATTTTCTTACTGCAAATAGATACCCAACAGTAAAGTATTGTAGCAGTATGTCGATGTTCGCCTGCAAACTATTAATAAGGCTTATCGAAAGTTAAACAACAGTGCACTGACCATATAACTGTCCAATATTAGGAGGTTGTGAAAAGTGAAAGTAAAAGACTGTGAAATGCAACTGTGCATCTGTCGGCTACATCATTTACAGTAAACAGTACTGTAGATCCACCCCCAGTTTTTCCAGCCAGTATGTTGACACCAAGGACGACAAAAAAGAGATAAACAAATAGAAGGCATACTGGTACAGCCCTTGCAGACGTTTTGGCCATACCCATGTCATTTAAATAGCGAATGGGATTTAATTTTGATACATTTATTACATTTTATTTATTTGTGACATACGCTTATGTTTGGATTTAAATTACTGTCAGCAGTGTTTTAACTTCCTGTAAATTGTGTATGGTATAAATTGGGGTTAAAATTGATAGACAATGAGTTCTGTATACTTTGGAATAACCACAAGATTTTTTATGTGATTAGGAACATTTACAAATTCTGCTTGGGAAAGCTGACATATGTACAGAATAAAAACACTTAGCTTGTTCAGCTAAATTGCAAATTAATTTCCATTTTATTAATAAATTAGTGTTTGTTGCAGCTGGACATTAATAGATTTACATTAATATTTGTTCCAGTTCTTTGGTTTTGAAGATTAACCAGTTCTACACTCATGATTGTTTTAATCTCAAACTCAAATGTTTCCTTCCTGAGTGATCCTTCTCCACTTCTGTAAGATGTCGAAGAATCTATAAATTTGCAAGGAAAAGATTTGAATTCAACTGGCATGAATCATAAAATAATTTTACACTGAATATTGTTTATTAGACTTTCATTTTTGTTTAGATGTTGTGACTCCTCTGGTTTGGATACCATTATGAAAAGTAACACATCATTTACCTACAATAATCCTTACAGTAAATTAACTGTCCTATTCTAATATCTCACAAAAACTTAAATATATAGATAAACAAAAAAACAGTCTAAAGAAATAGTGTTGATGGAGATAGAGGAACAGGGGTGCTGTGTACTTTGCTTTGTTATATGGGGGCTGGTACATCATGGAGAATGAATGAGATGGTGTCATGCTGTAAAATGATAGAAGTTAGTAACCTTTGGAGGGTGGTAAAGGGTAGATAATGGATAAGGTAGTTTTGTAACAATTTAATGCAGCAGCTTAAAAATGTAGAAAGAAGTATCCTGTACTGACACAAATTGGTTTTCACCATCTATGTGTGGCATGTAACCTTGGTGATGTGATGCTGCTACTAATAGATTTAAAAAATAAAATCATTTCCCTTGTATGTACCTCATGTTCACTTTAGAACTCTAATAAAGCAGATGCCAGTATATATCATGATAAAGACAAAATCCAATTACAAATGATAGTAACTAATTTGATCTAATGTTATGAACCTATAAAAGAATATTACGCTGAACAGCCCAGCTGGGAAAATTTCCACAGCAGTGAAAACTGCTAAGAGAATGTTTATGAATGACTTTAAATTGAAGGAACAGTTTTATATGACTGTGGAACAAAGGATTAGATGTTAATGACTTATCACATAAGAATACAAACTTTGAGAATATGTCAATAACAATTGTATTTTAACTAGACAAGGCAGCCATGTGATGTGGAGGAGATTTATTTTACAAAACCAACGAAGAGTAAAAGTAACAACACTCATGTTACGAGTACAGAGCAAATATGGACAATATTTAACAGTGTTTTATCGAGTCCATTTCAGCTGTCACATCAAATTTGTATGTTATATCGAAAAGTAGAACACCATTCCTTAGA
Organism: Schistocerca americana; assembly: GCF_021461395.2. NCBI lineage: Eukaryota > Metazoa > Arthropoda > Insecta > Orthoptera > Acrididae > Schistocerca > Schistocerca americana. Next base: position 3,832,043 of record NW_025726082.1, on the reverse strand, counting down.
AATGCTAAAATTGCAGCACTAGTAATGGTGGCAGTGTGCTTATATGTTATTTTGTTCCAAAAAATAATGAAGTAGTATTATGCTCCCAAAGCAGCAAAAATTCCAGAATGAGTAGTACGCTATAAATATACAGCAGCTCTTCCCACCAGTCTTATATTATCCATTTTTGGGTCTACTAGTTAATTCTATGCCTTTCGGCTTTATGAAAAGCAGGAGCATTCAATAGAATTAAATATGTCCATACTATACTGTACAATCCACTGTACAAGTTTCCACTTCAATGTAGAATTTTTTTTTGTAATAGTATCCGGCACAAGAATTTGTCATTCTGCCGCTAAGATTTGACACAAAATTTTTATACGCTTACATTTCACTTATGGCCTTCGAAATACTTTCGTCCAGAATTTATACACACCTCCCAACGCTGTTTCCACTTCTGGAAGTAGTCTTAATACACATCTTGTCATATTGTGCGAAGCACTCTCTGCAAATTTTCTTATACCTCGTCTATCGTTGCAAATCTTCGTCCTTTCAACGGGGTTTTCAACTCTGGAAATAAAAAAAGTCTCCAGGGGCCAGGTCTGGTAAGTATGGAGGATGAGGCAGCGGAGTGATCTCGTTTTTTGTGCAATTGTCACGCGCAACATGGAAAATGAGTATGTGCGTTGTCGTGATGCAAGACTCGTGAATTGTCTCAACATATTTCAGGCCATGTGCTTCTCACATTTTTGCGCCGGTGTCACTATACGTTGCGATAGTATCATCTATTGTTTGTTCTTGTGGCACGAATTCATGATGAACTAATCCTTCAGAGTCAAAGAAAACTATCAGCATGGCTTTGACATTTGACCTGCCCTGACGAGGCTTTTTTGGTCTCGGACTACCTTTCCCGATCCATTTCGAAGACTGAACCTTTGTCTCAACATAATAACCCTAGACCCATGTCTCACGATACTCTTAACGAACATCTCGTTGTCATTTGCGCCATCTGAAAGCTCTCTAAAAATTGCGAAGCAAAGGTCATTCTGGTCTTGTCTCATGAGGCGTGGGACTACCTTGGCGGCAACACGATGCATTCCAGGATGCTGTGTCAGGATTTCATGACATGATCCGACGTTACATCATTTTGCAATCTCTCGGACAGTCAGCCTTCTTTTGGCACGCACAATTTTGTTGACGTTCCTGAAATGAGCATCGTCAGTAGACGTCGAACGGGCTCCTGAACGAGAGTCATCTTTACCTTTCTTCCGTCCATCTATAAATCGTGTGAATCATTTGTAACACCGAATACGGCTTAAGCACTCATTACTGTAGTCTTCCTGCATTTTTTGGTGTGATTCTGTAAAGGTTTTGTCGAGTTTCACGCAAAATTTAATGCAATAACAGTGCTCCTCTAACTCTGGCGTTTCGTAATTCACAAACTGTGCGACACAGCGTTCTATTCAATACAGCACTGAACAATAACTAACAGTCATACAACAATGAAACTTCTGGCAGTTACACACTAAACACAGGCGTGTTGCGGGATGGCAACCGTATTTCGCTCCAAGACACGATTGGCTCGAAATTACGAATGTTCCGGAATTGTTTGAACAGACCTCGTATTAAATCATTGGGTCTGTAGGTAAATGTCAATGTCTATCATGCTTTTTTCCAGTTTAGGGTTTCCTCTTCTTATGCTATGTGTCGTTGCTACCAATATTATGATTATTAATGTGATATGTAGTTTCTGTCAAATTGTATGTGCCTTGTGACTGTTTTCCTTTTATTTATAGTTCGATTTGTCTGCTACGGTACCTGTATGTCTTATTTGCAGTTGTTTTGTTCATCAATTTGACTATGTCCATTTCTTGTGTATTAATCTCTTTGTTTATGGGAACCATGCGGAATCTCTCCAAGTTATTTCTGTAACGTGCCTGTTTGTTTGTTGTAGAATGTTGGATGTATTGCGATGGATTGTTCAGATTTTTTTTGTACTGAGAACTGATGTTGTAGGTTTCTGTTTTCACTTGTAACGTGTATGGAGACATTAGAGAGAAGGAATATTAGAGCTGACGCTGGCACATAAATTATGTGTACTCAATAGCATCATTAGTTGCTTAACCACAGTTTTGTTAGGAGTCAGTGTGGTGGCATGCTGGAAAGTAATGTCTCAGAAATTTTTATTCTGTTATATCAGTTTACGTATTGCGTGATTCATATTAATTGGTCGAGTTTCCTGCAAGTTGCAATCCTCTGATGCTAGAGTGGTTCGAATTGTAGTGCACTGCTGCAGAAGAGTTCATCTAGACATGAATCACCTTTGCCTTCAGAATGACAAAGCTAGACCACACACTAGTGCTGTAACATGTACAACAATTTGACATCTTGGGTTCACCGTCATTGATCATCATCCATACAGTTCCAACTTATTCACATGTGGTAGTCATCTGTTCCAAAACTTAAAGAACCCCTTCGAGGACTTCACATTGATAGTAATGAAGTGGTGCAAGCAGAACTGAACTTACGACTCTGTCAACAAGTTCAAACATTCTACGACAAGGCTATCAACAAACTGGTCTCTCATTGGGAGAAGTATGTTTTTTACAAGGGAGACTGGGTTGAGAACTAAATATGTACACATGAAGAATACGATGTAGAATGTTAATAACGTTTTCTTATTCCGAAAGCATTAAGAATGTTCATATAAAAAATTCTTTGGCATTACTTTTCAGCATGCCCTGATACATGTCACTAAGTATGCTCCATACTCATTACAAGAGCTCATCACACTTGTCTTGACAACAACCATAAATAGAGAATTCCATGAACAGCTGCCTGTGTGCTAATATGACACATTGTATACTCCAAGAATACAGTCACACTTCTTGACAGACGTTAGGAAGTCTGTTGTCTGTAATTGTTCACTGGTTTCTTATTTATCATTTATTGTTTCTCTGCTAGTTGAGATTTTCTGTATATTGCAGGCAAGAGGGTTCAACCAGAACAGAAGTGCAGAAGCCAGTAAACTCTTGCAGCGAACCACGAACAGGAAAGTCATTAAGCAGGTGAGTACAAAAAATAAATCCATTCGAAAATGATGTCAGAGCAAAGAATGTACTTATGACAGGAGTTAAGCAAAGAAATTAGTGTAATGATATGTATTCAAAGAAAATTCACTACATAATAAAATTTTCGATTTGTCTGTGTAGAAGAGGGGCTTCACCTGTACAGACATATTGGCCATGCCAATGCCATTTAAATATTGAGTTGGATATAAGTTCAACATTTATTTTTAACATGTTTATTAAATTTTATTTCTGTATTAATTATTTATCATGTGTGCTGACATTTGCATCTGGCATTCAGCTGAAAACGCTGTCAACAGTATTACTGTTTCTAGTAATTTCTGTATAGCATACATGAGTGAATGTTGATATAAATCGAGTTCCTTCTGTGTTGGATTAACCACAGTATTCGTCCTCTACTTATGGATGTTTACAAATTCTGCATAGGAAAGTTGATGTATGTACACATGACAATAACTGGAATTAATGTGCTCATCTAAACTGCAAATTGAATTCCATTTTTTAATGTTTCGCTGTTGTTTGTGACATTTACAGTAATATTTGTTCACCTATTTTGGTATTGAAGAGTAGCCACTTCTGCACTCAAAGAGTATTTTAACCACAAACTTAGATGCTTCCTTCCTGTGTGATTCTTCTTCACTATTTTAAGACGTTGTTCAAACCATAAATTCTGAAAGATAAAATTAAGATTCAATGCACATGGATGATAAATTGATTTAATGTAGAGTTTTCTTTCTTAACTTTCCACAGTAAAATTCAATTTCTGTTTAGATATTATGACAGTTCTAGTTTGGTTACTATTGTGAAAGGTCGCACATAATCTAGCCACATTAAAATTTACAGGAAGTTAACTATCCAGTGTTCATACATTACAAATAGATAGGTATAAAAATCTTGATGCTTGGTGCTCTGAGGATTTCAGATATTTATTTAAGGACACCTTTTCTGTACCATGAGTTGCATTAGCGATTTTTATTTCCCAAAACCAGTTTTCGGGATTATAACACACCATCAGTCACTACTAAAAGGTACACAATGTAACATAATGCAGCTGTCCTCTGCTGAAACACATTGGTTATAGCAAATTATGTATGGCTTGTAATTTTGGTAATGTACTACTGCTACATATTGGGTTTAAAAATAAATTGTTTTTCTCATTTGTACTAAATATCTGTACCTTGCTCACCACAGTGCGAGTATAGTTCGACTGCATTTAATATTACTACACATGTTACTGGAAGACATATGTTATTCAAAGACACTAAGTAAGGCAACTGTTTTAATGAGATATGTGGAACTGCTACATGTACCTGGTATTCACTTCAGAACTCATTTAAGCAGATATCACTACATATCATGATAAAGACCAAATCTAGTTACAGATAACAATAAATAATTTGACCTAATGCTTTCTTACTTACTTACTGGTCATGGCTACAGTCCTTGTAGAACATTGGTCACCTTTGTCACTTGCCTTCATTCTTGTCTGTCCACAGCTTTCCTTCTCCAAACTCTACCTCCCATTGCTTTAATGTCCTCCTCCATAACTTCAAGCCACCTCTTCTTGAGTCTTCCCCTTCTTCTTTATCCGCCCCCAAGGGCAGCAAATGAACTCTTTCTTAACACTTTTTCTGGCATTTGTTGTACATGACCAGAAATCTGATTTTTTCCTTGCTATATTTTCACTACTATATTAACCTTTGAAAAAAGTGTCTATAGTTCTGCAGTTGTCCTTATTCTCCAGCTATCTTTCATCTCTCACTGCCCCAGATATGTTACTCAAAATCGTCCTTTCCCATCTCAATAACAAGCGTCCTTCCTTTGTAGTCAACACCCAGCCTTATGGTCCATACATTACTATAGATCTTAAGGTAGTCATATCTGGATTTTTGGATTCCTAACAACATTTCTCGACTTGAATGTACTCTGCATGGAACAGTAGCATCGGTTTCCACTTGCTGTCCTTTGATGAATGTCTATTGTTGTCCTATTATCTACTGTTTCTATTGAACCTAGGTATTTAAACTTTTCCACTCTTTGGTACTTTTTCATATTTATTTTATTGAAGTCTCTTCTCTATTCCCATCAAGATCTCCCATCACCATGGCCTTTGTTTTACCTATATTCACTTCCAGTCCTAATGGCCATGCTACTCCTTCCAATGTAGTATGATTATCCTTCAAAACTCTGACATTCCTTGAAGTTCATGTTACATCATTAGAATACTGTACCTGCCAGTTAATTATTGTTCCTCCTGAGTTTGCTGGCGTTTGCCAAACTACGCGCTCTGTAGCTAAATTAGAGAGCAGTTTAGAGTTCACTTCTCCCTGTCACAGCCCCCTTCCTACTTGGAACTTGAGAGGCAACTCAAGCGCTATTTTGATCTCGTAAACCGTTGTTTTATCTGTAATTTCCATCAACTAGAGAGATGAAGCAAAAGAATTGAAGAGGCTTAGAAAAATGTGTAGAGTTTGTAAAAGAGTCACGCAGAGCCCCGGGTCAGGGGAGATGTACCGGATGGGATGAGAAGGAAAGAGTCTGACAGCAGGAGCATTCTTGTGGTTATCCCTGTATTGACCGATCAAGGGTAACAAGCATGGAACTTCATACCACAAACTGACATCTGGCACCTGTATAACACAACGCATGCACGTTTACAGGCTTGCATTAAACATTCTGCAGGTTACAACAGTTATTAATGTGCAATGGCTTACTTTCTACATCTACATCTACATCTATACTCCGCGAGCCACCTTACGGTGTGTGGCGGAGGGTACTTATTGTACCACTATCTGATCCCCCCTTCCCTGTTCCATTCACGAATTGTGCGTGGGAAGAACGACTGCTTGTAAGTCTCCGTATTTGCTCTAATTTCTTGCCCTTATCTTAACCGGTGATCTTGCAATGTTAATCACTTAAATTTGCTGCCTAGACGAATGTACTCCCAAAATTTCGTTATTCTACATTAATTATTTTTTGGTATTGCAATTTTTTTCTGTCAGTGTATATAATCAGTCTTTATTAAATGCAGGAGCGTTCAGTACAATGGAAGTGCATTCAAAGTATACTCTACAACCAAAATTACACACGTCCTTTATCGTGTAGGATGTTTTTGTTGTGTAATAGTATCTGGCACATTAATGGCTTATTCTGTCACTAAGATTTCAAAACATTCTCATTGTCAAGAAGTAATATTACTTAAAGCAGAATTACATACTGTGTCTCTGTGAACTTTGTCAGCATTTTCAGCCATTTAATTGTTGCCGGGTCTGTTATTATATGCTAATGTATGCATTTGCTTTTTCTGTTTAGCATTTCCTTTTCTTATGTTCTCTAACTCCTGCTACTACCTTCTGTAAGATTCTTAATGTAATATGAGGGGACAATTAAAGAGTTTGTGCGCACTGATGGTTTTGGTTTTTTGTAGTAGTTTTGTTTATCTATTGCATCAAATTGATTATGTTCAGTTCTTGTGTGTTGTTCAGTCTCCTCAGTGTGTATCTGTTTGTGTTTTGTGGGATGGTTAGATCTGTTTCGGATGATTATTCAGATTGCATCTAGCTTTCTTCATACTTAGAATTAATGCTGCTGATTTTTGTTTTTCAATTGTGAAACCTGGGAAGACATTTGGGAAAAAGAACACTAGAGCAAAACCTGACACACAAATTGTATGCACTCAGTGACAGCATGAACTGCTTAACAACAATGTTGTTAAGAATATGTGTTCGGCATAGAACGAGCTTTGTACTCACTACAAAGGCTCATCACACGTCTTCTTGATAGTAGACATAAACAAGCAGTTCTGTGACCAACTGATCATGTGCTATTGTGACACACTGTGTGCTAATGAGACACAGTCGCTGATATTAACATATGTTATGATGTTTGATGACTAGTTTCACTGGTTTCTAACATTATTTTCCCAAATATGGTCTTTCACTGGTGGCTGAGATTTTCTATGTCTTAGATGGAAGAGAATTCAATCAGAAAGGGAAAGCAGCAGCCAGTAATCCCTCAGTGAAATCCACAAGTAATGGCCCCAGCAGTCTGTATGTTCAACACGTTTGAATTTATGTTTCTTAATCATTTCGATTAGTATTAGATTTGTCTGGTTATCTTGTTCGTCTTTATATCTTTAAACTGTTATGTTTTTTGCTTCCTGATCATTTAGTCTTACGCCACATTTGTCTGTTTCTTCTGCGAGTTCCACAAATAACTATCTAATTTTCGTTTCACTATTTCAAATGAGCAGTAGGTCATCTGCATACACTAACAGCTCAACCATATTTGGAGGAATGTAGGATACTAGTATGAGTTTCCTAACAACTCTCTCCATGGATATATTACTGAGAAGTGGAACAGAAGACCTACCTGTCACAGTGTAGTTTTATTTTGGGCTTCAGGATTCTTGATTTCTTTCCAAGAAGTAATACCATTCAAGGCAGAATTAAATGCTTTCAGTATGTCAAGTTTTCCAGCATACTACATAATAAAATTCTTCCCAGATCTGTTATTAAATGGCAAGGGGTGTCATGTTTTTGTCTTCTATGTTACACTTTTCTTATTTTCTTTGTTTCTTGTTGCTACCTGTTGTACTGATGAGCTGTGATGGTTCAGTCAAATTGTGGATGCCTTCTGACTTTTTTGGTTTTGTTTGTAGTTCAGTTTTTCTATTTTGTTTGATTCGTGACCTACTCTTCATCAGTGTGATTCTGTTCCAATCTTGAGTGTCGATTGTTTTGTTTATTGGAACTATACTCAATTTCTACAACATGTATCTGAATGTTTCCAGTTTGTGTCTTGTGGGTGGTTACATCTATTGTGGATGAATGTTCTGACAAGTGTTGATTTATTTGTAATGACAACAGATGTAATTGATTTTTGTTTTCAATTGTGGGGCTTAGAAATACATTCAAGGAAATGAATATTAGTTCAAAAACAAACACACAGATTTCATGTAAGCAATACATCAGGAAATGCCTAACAGGCCACTCACATAAAGGTATATAGCACAGAGAGAGTTTTGTACTCTTATAATGGCTTGTCAAATTCATCATCTTGACAACACCATAAACACACAACTCTGGGGACAGCTACCTGTGTGTTGACTTGACACTGTCTACTCTTCCTACACAGCAGCCCCTCATAGAGAAATGTTTTTAAGCAAGTGAGTGCACAAAGCAAATTTACTGCAGAATAAGTTTGGAGCTGAGGATGAACTCACTGCAAGTGTTTAGGCGAAAAAAATTTTGCCTCTAACCAACTATAAAAGCATCAGTGGTAGTACTACTAGCAATAACATCTGAATAACACGAATGGATGGAAGGTTGATACAAAACCAGTTCCATATACTTAACAAAAACCCCAGTATTTGGTGTGTTCCTCAAAAGCTTTACAAACTCGTCATGAGAAAAATAATGTAGTCAGACATAATAACATATGCTGTTATTGTCTTCACCTTAACCGAAAATTAATTTCCTTTTCTTAATGCATCACACTTCCATGTGGCTGAGACCTTATGGACAGTTCAATTATGTATTTTGGTTTTGTGTTTAGGCCTATAGAATAACCACATCTGCACCAATGATTATTTTAAACTAAGATTTTTCTTTCCTGTTTGTTCCTTCTTCATTTCTCTAAAATGTAATTGAAAATATAAATTGTAAAAAAAAAGTTCAGATTTTAAGTTTTGTTTTGATGTGATGGCTGTTCTGCATTCACTACTATTGTGATTGTTAACACTCCACTAAGGTAAAGGAACTGTCACAAGAAGCTAACCATCGTCTGCTGGTAGCTTACATATGAAACGGAGGAACTAGGCAGTAGTAATACTATATATTACGACTTTGGGGGATGTAGGATCATTGCACTTACGTGCCTGACTGTAAACGTGGTCATTGAGCTTTTCAAGGTCATATTGACGGTCATGTATGATGACACCAATGAAGAGTGCCGCCCCCCTACTCACCTCCCCTCTTCCCCTCCGACTCCCCCAACTTCCAGCCAGTCAAAGCAGAATATTAAAAATCCAAATGGCGAAAATAGCACATTGTGTCAATAGAATATTATGAAACCCCTCTGCCTCCCATACCTCCAGCAAGTCACACTGTGCAGTTCTCCTTATCTCCAGCCAATCATAGTGTGCAAAATCTAAGCTGGCTGAAATAACCCAACTGTGTTAATTGCAAAGTAAAAGTTCTCACTCTCGTATCTCTAGCAAACCATAGTACAGTATGCTTTAACTTCACAGATTGGTTGTGTGTATTACCCCATGCCCACCACACTTCCCAATCAGTTGGAGCATAATATTTGAATGATGTGTAAAAACTGTGGCAAGTTACATTATTTTCGACATACACTTCCTTATCTCCTAGCAATCAGAGTGTAGTGTTAAAAATAATATCAAATATTTAGTAACAAAATATGTAAATCTTACAGTAAGGTCGAAAATATTACTTATATCCAAAAGACACTTATATAGGGTGCAAAAATAGTGTCAAGGTACATGATTTATATACATATATTTACCTCTGCTGTAATATTAAAGTGACTGCAAGATCAAAGATGTGCATTGTATATGAAAAATGGTGCACACAAACACTGCGTAGCGTTCTAAGTCCCTCTTCTTTCCTCTTTTCCAATCTGAGTGTAGTACCAGCATGCAAGAGCCAATTGCAATGTAGACCTAACTGGTGTAAGCTAAAGAGTGTCCAAACTACCTGAATTCTCTATAACAAACATATCACAGACCTCTCTCTCCTCTTCTCCAATCAAAGAATAGTATTACTATTACAATAGAGCCCTATATGGGCTGTTCTCAAAAGTATGCAAAAAATTTGCTAAAAAGTATCAGAATTGCCGAAAATACTGGAAAAATTATCAATTATATTTGCATTATTGACTTCAAATAAATTGTTTATGGTTTGGCTCATCTCTTGCATCGGCAAATTTCATTTGGAGCTATATTCAAGGGTTTGCTGAATAGTAATATCTCAAAATTTTTTATGTGAAAACTCTTCAAGATGTTTCAATAAAATGGACACTATTAAAATTCTATAACTTTACTCATGTCTACATGTTGGTTTCCGAACAAAGTCATTCTGGCGAAATACACAGTTCTCTGAATGAGAGACCAGTTTGTTGATACTGTCACTGTAGAATGTTAGACTATGTTGATGGATCTACGATCTCACGTCTGCTTGCTCTGTTTCATCATTATCAAAACAAAATCCTCAAAGGACATTTAAGTTTTGGATAGAAACAAAAATTGGATGATGTTAAATCAGGACTACATGTAGGACGAACGATACCAGTGAATCCAAAGCATTAGATGGTTGCAGATGTTGCAGCACTAATGCGTGGTCTGACATTGGCAGGCTGAGGGGCCGGGTCGTCCGTGTGTGGATGTACTCTTCGAATTTGTGCTTTCATTTTTCTGACTGTCGATCATGCACCAACTTAATCACATACACACTGCAGTTTTACACACTACAATTCGGAGCCCTCCAGCATCATAGGTTTCCAACCTGCATTAGTGAAGCAGGAAAGGTGCTGAGTAGTATTCATGACATGTAAACAGAATGCAAAATTTGGATGTATTATTTTTCAGCATGCCCTGATATCATTTGCTATGCAATTTTGCAACAAGTATATAATATATACTCTATAAATATAAGTAGCAAATTACGAATATGTAGTTGTTGAACATGAGTTTTACCTTAAATACTATTTTGTAAACCCTGAAAACATGAAATAAAATCAGATACTGTTTCGCACTTCAGTTGCTTATTGTCACCATCACAGTTAGAAAGGGTCACAACTTTTAGATTTGAACCACAAGTTGTTCTCGCAGTCACCAACAAAGGTTTTTACTTGTAAAAATGTTCGAAATTCAGCCTATGGACTACACCTGGTTTAAGACATGGCAGTCTTTGTTTAACTATTTTCCATATATATGATTTAGTAGGGTTCTAAAATGTCTGCAAAATACATCAGGAACACAAAAAGTGCAATGTTTACAGCATTTACCTCAGTGTTATTTTTATTGAGTAAGAGTGAAAATAATGAATAATTAGAAAAATATAATCGACAACAGTTATTGGAAATGATTAGAGACTTGGTTGAAGTTAAGTACAACAAAAACTTTGTAAGGCTCAAATTAATTATTTTACCTTGTCTATTATGCTTGCCAAAGACGATACAGTATTCTAATATGCACCAGGAAATATAATGTCAGCATTGCAACAGTAACCAAATGCATGAAGTGTATTAAAGTAGCAAAAAAGCGGAATGCTTATGTGGATTATCACTTAGAAAATTAATAAAATTGAATATTTTTCTCATCACGTTCACTTATTATAACATAATAATATTTTCATACATAAGGTGAACGTAAGTTAATAAATTTAATATTTTTATATAATATATGCATTTATTTTTAATTCGTTCTCACAGAGAATAGTTGATATTAAAATTTTACTGGCTCACCACTTCAGTGTATTTTGTTATTTAACTGGGCAGTTATTTTTCATACACATATCTGCTGCAACTGCGAGCAGCTATAAACTGTAGGTTCTAGGTAACTTGGCTTAGTCCTGGCTCACGCCAGGACCGACCCAAGTTACCTAGAACCTACACTTTTTAGGTACTATAATCCACAATTTTCGGTCTGACGCACTTAATTTAACTAATAAACGTCTACTTCATAATAAATTACTTACAAAATTAATAAAAATGTGTAAGTAGATGTAGGAAACAGGAGAAAGCCAGCATTCAGCTTTATCTCATTTCCTCTGATTCTAGCTCTGACGACACTTCTGCTACATCTACAACTACATCTACATCCACATGACTACTCTGGAATTCACATTCAAGTGCTTGGCAGAGGGTTCGTCGAACCACAATCATACTATCTCTCTACCATTCCACTCCCGAACAGTGCGCAGGAAAAACAAACACCTAAACCTTTCTGTTCGAGCTCTGATTTCTCTTATTTTAATTTGATGATCATTCCTACCTATGTAGGTTGGGCTCAACAAAATATTTTCGCATTCGGAAGAGAAAGTTGGTGACTGAAATTTCGTAAGTAGATCTCGCCGCGACGAAAAACGTCTTTGCTTTAATGACTTCCATCCCAATTCGCGTATCATATCTGCCACACTCTCTCCCCTACTACGTGATAATACAAAACGAGCTGCTCTTTTTTGCACCCTTTCGATGTCCTCCGTCAATCCCACCTGGTAAGGATCCCACACCACGCAGCAATATTCTAACAGAGGACGAACGAGTGTAGTGTAAGCTGTCTCTTTAGTGGACTTGTTGCATCTTCTAAGTGTCCTGCCAATGAAACGCAACCTTTGGCTCGCCTTCCCCACAATATTATCTATGTGGTCTTTCCAACTGAAGCTGTTCGTAATTTTAACACCCAGGTACTTAGTTGAATTGACAGCCTTGAGAATTGTACTATTTATCGAGTAATCGAATTCCAACGGATTTTTTTTGGAACTGATGTGGATCACCTCACACTTTTCGTTGTTTAGCGTCAACTGCCACCTGCCACACCATACAGCAATCTTTTCTAAATCGCTTTGCAACTGATACTGGTCTTCGGATGGTAAATTACAGCATCATCTGCGAACAACCTAAGAGAACTGCTCAGATTGTCACCCAGGTCATTTATATAGATCAGGAACAGCAGAGGTCCCAGGACCTGGGGAACACCTGATATCACTTCAGTTTTACTTGATGATTTGCCGTATATTACTACGAGCTGCGACCTTCCTGACAGGAAATCACGAATCCAGTCGCACAACTGAGACGATTGATTAGAAGTCGCTCGTGAGGAACGGTGTCAAAAGCTTTCCGGAAATCTAGACATACGGAATCAACTGGAGATCCCCTGTCGATAATGGCCATTACTTCGTGCGAATAAAGAGCTAGCTGCGTTGCACAAGAACAATGTTTTCTGAAACCATGCTGATTACGTATCAATAGATCGTTCCCTTCGAGGTGATTCATAATGTCTGAATACAGTATATGCCCCAAAACCCTACTGCAAACCGACGTCAATGAAATAGGTCTGTAGTTAGATGGATTACTCCTAATACCCTTCTTAAACACTGGTGCGACCTGCGCAATTTTCCAATCTGTAGGTACAGATCTATCGGTGAGCGAGCGGTTGTATATGAGTGCTAAGTAGGGAGCTATTGTATCAGCGTAATCTGAAAGGAACCTAATCGGTATACAATCTGGACCTGAAGACTTGCCCGTATCACGCGATTTGAGTTGCTTCGCAACCCCTAAGGTATTTACTTCTAAGAAACTCATGTTAGCAGCTGTTCGTGTTTCAAATTCTGGAATATTCCATTCATCTTCCCTGGTGAAGGAATTTCGGAAAACTGCGTTCAATAACTCCGCTTTAGCGGCACAGTCGTCGGTAACACATGTTCAACCCATGGATCATCTGAATCTTCTCAATGTTTCAGATCTCCACCTCAATGGAAACACAGGTTTTCATCCTCATTACCAAGATAAAAGAACCAACTTCATGGAGCTTATCTGTTTAATTGTTGATGATGAATCAGGCACTTAATGTGGGCATGAGGATATCTTCCACACAGTGTACTGAACTGCACAATGGGGGAATGAACCTATCATTTTATATTGAGTTAAAGATAAGCATTTCCCTATACTCAGCAAAACAGAGCATGCTTGGAGACTTTATCAGTGTGCAGGCACACACAGATGTCAGCAAGTCTTAAAATGATGTCAGCTAAGCTAGTTAAGACTTGTTCCAACAAGCAAAACCAAGTTGAGACTTATCAGATCAGTACTTGGAGGAAAAACTATTTACTGTGTTGTATAAACCAGAGTGATTATAATTGCTAAACAGGTATGGAAATTTGTTTTCCGGGTTCAAGTCCAAGTCTAGCACAAGTTTTCATGTGTCACAGTAAGCGAATTTATTTCTGAGGAAGATGTGAAAATAATGTATGTAATAGTTTTCTTCAACTAAGTCAGTCTGAAGGGAGAATTACGTATGTCCACCAGTATCCAAGAAAGCTTGTGTGCCCTGACAGTATCTCGACTTGTGCATGCTCTTAGAGGAAGAATACTCCATTAAAAATTAATCATAGTGAACCAAATAAGAAAACTATATTTATCACACAAAATCTTAGAGAGTCATGTGTTGTGACATTGTGAAATAAAGAAAAAAAAATACTGCTAGTGCGTTTGGAAAATAATGTAGCTCAACCTTTAATTTGTGATGGTGACTGATGTGGTCTTCCGAGAGGTGCAGTGTGAGCTGTCTTGTCAGTTGTTGTTTGGACATGAAGTGAACAACATTTCACAATTAAGTACCTGAAATGTTGATTACACATCATAACAGTAAGTCCATCTTACTATCACACAGTTGTTTACTTAGGATTTTAAACAGTCAGGTTTACATCACTGATCCTGTAAAGAGACCACCATTGATCACTGTGTGTCATTGATCACTGAGCTTAATTGACCACTGACCATTAGTAATCACTGATGATCATTGATCACTTATCAGCACTGATCACTGACAATCATTGATCACTGAAAATCACTGATAACAGAGCATCATTCACCAGTGAGTATCACTGATCACTGGCCACCATCATCATTGACCATCATTGATCACTGGCCATCGTTGATCACATACTGTCATTGACCACTGACATTATTGATCACTGGCCTCAGTGATTGCTGGCCATCAGAGATCACTAACATCTTATTGATCGACTTGCCCCACAAGTGTATCACTTGCCCCAATTGTATATCAGCTAGCCCCAAAGTGTATAAGAATACCTCAAACTGTATCAAATTACCCCTCAAACTGTATCAAATTCCCCTGAATTGAATTAACTTATCACAAGAAGTGTATCAAGTTACCCCTCAAATTGTATTGGCTTGCTGCAAAAATATCTCAATTTTCTCTGTAACTGTATCAAATTACTTCTCATGCTGAATTAACTTGCCAAACTGTGTTTGTAATTGACCCCTCATATTGAATGAAACTGACTCAAAATTTCTGTTGTATCTTCACAGCTGTACTCATTGCTAGCTCTTGTGCATCCAGCTTCCAGGCCTCCATACCCTATGCTACCAAGTTCCAAGCAGCCCTTCCTGTTAAAAATCTGAGGATGTACCAGTAATCAAATCCAAATGTTTCAGCACTAAGCCGGCCAGTGTGGCCGAGCAGTTCTAGGCGCTTCAGTCTGGAACTGCATGACAGGTACTGTCGCAGGTTCGAATCCTGCCTTGGGCAGGGATGTGTGTGATGTCGTTAGGTTAGTTAGGTTTAAGTAGTTCTAAGTTCTAGGAGACTGATGATCTCAGATGTTAAGTCCCATAGTGCTCAGAGCCATTTGAACCATTGTTAGCACTAAACATAGTGATGATAACATTATGAGGGAAGCATGTAAATCTTATGATAAGATGTTGAGTGCCTTTGACAACATCGCCTGTGTAGAATTTGTTTCGAAGAAGAAAAAGGAGTGCTCATTATTCTGTGCAGCCACATTGCGGTTGGTGCAAATGTGCACATTCCCTTTCCTTGTGTACTTTGTGTCAGAATCTTGTTGCAGCTACAGTAAGAGCAACATGTTGCAATAAATTCAGTTTCAGTGAAGAGTTTTGGCATATAAAATGGATTATTAATATATATATATATATATATATATATATATATATATATATATATATATATATATATATATGTATTTGTGGTTTGTTAACTGTGAAAAATAACTTGCTGTTGTTAAACGAGCTTATCTCGTTTTTGTACAGTAGCAGACATAGATATGGCACACTGGTGTAACTCGTAAGAGTGCTGCTTAACCTAAAGTCCTTATCAGTAGTGCCAATAAGCAAGCTGTGAGTATTTTAATAAGTAATAAAGGCAATTTAGATGCAGAAATATTTAATTTCAAGCTTCACTGTGCTCATAAAGTTTATGATGTCTTGTATATAATAAAACTGTATTTTTTTAGAATTTTCGAAGAAGTATTGGACATTAAGATAAACATGCAAACCACGTGTATTTTAATAAGTTATCCAGACAGTTTCAGAAGCGGAAAAATATTTACTTGAAAGTCCATAGAGCTTTCAAGTGTGTATGCTTATCGAAGATTCTTCATACACAAGGGCTGCAGACCCTAAAAGTTCTTGTCAGTAGTGCCAATATGCAAGCTTTGAGTATGTTAATAAGCAATACAGACACTTTAGATGTGGCAAAATTTAATTTGACTCTTCATTGTGCCCACAAAGTGTAAGAAATCATACATATAAGGCAATTTTATTTTACTCTCATTTTTTTAGAAATAGTAGGTATTATTTACGAGATACCGGCTCTGACCTTGTCCTAGGAAATGTCACATCTCTCAACAAAAGAAAAAAAGTGTTTTACCAGACTAAAGTTCACTCCTCTTCGGTTTGCTCTGGGAAGGGCCTGTGTGGGTATTATAGCACTTAATATAGTAGCTAAGTTTATTAGAACATAAATAAGAAGAATTTCTTGACTTTGTACAACCCTTTTCCACAGGAATATCGTGAGTAATGACAACTGTCTCCAAACACTAACATATCAAAAAAAATGGTTCAAATGGCTCT